>NW_020954599.1:25124627-25133735 GCF_900497805.2 Vombatus ursinus
GTAGTAGTAGTAGTAGTAGTAGTAGTAGTAGTAGTAGTAGTAGTAGTGGTTGTGGTGGTGGTGGTGGTGGTGGGAGTGGGAGTGGGAGTAGTGGTGGTAATAGCAGTAGAAGTAGTAGTAGTAGTAGCTGTAGTAGCAGTAGGTTCAAATGAGATAATGAATTTAAGGCACTTTGCAAACCATAAAGCATTATATAACTTTTTTAAAATTACTTTAGGCAAAATCTTATCAATTACTTACTAAACTGCCAGATCTGATGGTCACTGGGTATCCTCTTTTCCAAGGGACAAGTCCATTTTGGATCAAAAAGGTCCTGTTCAAAAGATAAACCCTGTTCTTTAATTCAGTACACATAACTCCATGGGCCTACTTTCCTGGATGGAGCTGAAAGAGGGTGAGTTACTCTACCCCATATACTACTCAAGTAAAACTACTATAAGTGGCATCAGCTTATAATAATAGTTTTTTGTTAAGGCTAGCTTAGCAGAATACTCCTAAAAGGTCATCTAATACAACTCTCACTTTTTATGGAGGAGGAAATTCAGGCCTAGAGAGAAATGACATATTCAGTTTAGATTGGAGAGCTAGTCACTTGAAAAGGTTGAAGGGATTAGGCATTCTTAATGTATGTGAATAAAAGTATGCTGCTTTTATTCAGGGCAGCATTCTTTCATTGAAATGTTAATTTAATTTTAATTAAGTTGCTACTATGAGAATTTCTGAGGGCTTTTCTATGGCTTTATATAATTTCCATTTTATAGGAAACCTGGGCAATTTAGAAAGATTACTGACTATCCATTTGCAAATGGCATTTGGAGGTGAAGACATGCTAGGTGGGTGGAAATCAATGGACAAGAGATGATATAAGATGCATTAGTTTTGTTTCGTTTTTTTTTTGTTTGTTTTTTTGGGAGGGGATATGAAGTATTGGTGAGGGTAGAGCAGCAGTTACAAATATGTTTCTGATGATCTTAGTTTGAAATCTTCTCTCCTTTTTGGCCTTGTCTGGCAGAAGGAAGTTGACAATGTGTGCTTAACAAATGTTTAACTTTAGTAATGGTGGTTATGATTTGTATTCTACTTTTTAAAAAAGAGTTCCTAGGAAGGATATGCACAAAGTGACCCATGTGGAAGAGTGTTTCAATTACAGCCACACTTCCATGTCTCAGAATGGCTAGTGGAGTTATGGGGGCAGGAGGAATAGTTTTCTCTGTCATCTGCAGGAACGTGGGGAGGAATTTAGAGGAAATTATGTGCAGTTGGACGGATATCACAACCAAAACCCTGATGGATTAGGAGTCAGAAAACTTGGATTCAATTCCTGGTTCTGCCACTAATTAGATCTGTGTAACTTTGGACAAGTCACTTAATCTTTATGGGGTCCATTTTCTTATCTATAAAGTGAGAAGGTTGGAGTAGATGACCTCAAAGGTCTCTTTCATCTCCGCACTATGTCCTAATGACAATGAACAGAAGCAGTATAGTCAACCTTGGAGGCAGAAAGATAAGAGTTTAAGCCCTGCCTCTGATACATACTAGATGTATGTGGGCAAGTCCTTTAACCTCTCACAGATCTAGGCAACTCTCTAAGATTATAAATTTCATAAAAAGCTACCAATCTACATTAGGAGGAGTGTTCTCACTCAGGAGTTGTCTGTACCACTTAGGTCTCAGGTCTAGTCTGTATTTCTATTTTTATCTCTGTGAAAATAAAAGGTAGAGGGTGTATAAAGCAAAAATGTCTGATGAACTCATACACACAAGCGCACCTAGGGTAACAAACAGCAGACTCTGAAGAAACAGAATAGGGGATTTGGAGTTGGAGTTGGAGGCACCTATCTACATTCTTAATCTCTGTCTCTCTCTTTCACAATACACATTGTCATCATGTGAAACAGCCCTATTTGTTCAGTATTCTGGATATCAGAGGAAACCTCCTCACTCCTTCCTCCCAAAGTCCTGACTGCAATTATTTAGAACAAAACTGTCTAAACACCCATGTAACTGGAAGCAAAGTTCAGTATGCAGATCTTTTAGAGTTACCTTCTAGAGTTACCTTGATCTACCGTTTTATATTCCAATTGGCCATTAGAGCAGAAATTTCTCAGTTTTTTCACCTTTACTTTCCTTTTTATTCCAGATAATGAAAACTATTTGCCCTCTTCCTATTATTTTTACTTTCCCCAGATCTTAGCAATACATTCCCAGTGTGATTATCTCAACAGCTTTCTGTCTGTGACTGCCAGGCACAGGTCCACTTTGACCCTTCACAGCCATGAAATAAACTGTCCTTTTTTTCAGGTGTTCTTATGGTTCATCAGCCAAATTTGAACTCTGACTCTTCTGTGGAGCCTTGGTGACCAAGAGAGAGAGATAAAGGCAGTTGATACATGAGAATGGATCAAATATCACAAAATGACTTTTATAACCACTTGATTCTTGTCAAAACTTGGTACCAAAAAGATATTATCAAAATGGTGCACAAGAAACAAATCCATCCCCATCAAAAAAGAAAAAAAAAGTCATGTTTAAAATTACACACACAAACATACACACACAGGCACACACACACACACACATGACAGGTGGAGCGATGGTGGCAGAGTACAGGCAGGGACTCACCTGAGCTCTCCCTGAAACCCCTTCACATACTTTAAATAATGACTCTAAACAAATTCTAGAGTGTCAGAACCTACAAAAAGCCAGAGTGAAACAATTTTCCAGCCCAACTATAGAAGCCAAAGACAGCTTGGAAGGTCAGTAGGAAAACTGTCACACCTTAAGAGAGTGGAGCACAGTCTTATTCAGGCTGCACCAGCACACACCTGGCCCCAGCAAACTAGGAGCAGGCCTTGAATCAGCAGTGGGAGCAGCTGCTTCTGGAGGTCTCAGCCCACAGATGGTAAGGGGGTCAAACAACTGATCTGAAAAGGATTACAGAAGTCTTTTTGCTAGCACTGAGGCAGGACTCTGTTGCTTTGCCCATATTCTTATCCAGGTTGATAGTCCTAGGTGGCAGTCCCAGGGCAAGGAGAAACACTAGCACACCAGAGCTTGTGGTCACAGTGGAGCTGTGGACCCTCCTCACAGTTCCAGGGCAGAAAAGGGTCCTTGTGATTGCTCATAGACCAGAGCTAAGGCCAGGAGAGTAGGAAACACCTTTCTTTAACTTACAGGTTCCCAGAGTGGGAGATACCACCTCCTGAGGGGCACTGGATAGATTCAGGAGGGTAGTATACTTTAAAACTTAAAAAATTGAGATTTCAAAAATGTGCTTTTACTAGTCCAAGGAATGAAAAGAAGAAAAAAAATGAAAGCAGATATTCAGTTAAAAAAATTTACAATTCCAACTATTTAGAATATGAATGAAATGTTTTGGAATGTAAGTTTCCTGAGGACAGAGACTTTTTCACTTTTGTCTTTGCATCCCAGAACCTAGATTAGTGCTTGGTACATCGTAAGTGCTTCGTAAATGCTTGTGAATTGATTGATTTCATTGGTAGATAATGGATACCCTCTTCCCAGTGATTTTCAAGCAAAATCTAGGTGAACACTTGAAAGAGCTATTGAGGAGAATCTCATTCATATATCAATCGAACTAGATGGCCTTTGAGGCCTTCTTCATCTCTGAGATTCTCATTCCATGTGTAAATTGAAATTAATATTAGAGAATTCAGAATTTCCTGAAATATATTTTTTCAATGATAAAAAAGAAGAGAGGATAATTTCCTGAGTTAACATAAAAGTCTAGAGGGAGAAAGTTGTAGGAGATATTCAAGGAAAGATGTTTTGAATGTGAGAGAATAAAGCCAACCCCTTAAAAGAAAAGATATTTAAATGGTGATTTTTAAGGATATTAAACATTTCCTGAAATCAAAGATGGTATACCAGTCCCAACATTTCATTAATATCAACTAAGTACACTTTAAAACTACTTTATATTTAACACCCATCATTTCTTTCTGACATCAAACTTCATTAGGAGCCATATTTCAAATATTTCTCTTTACTGAACTCTTTTAACTGCTCCTTATCCTTTTCTTAAAAAAAGAATCTTCCCAACTAATTTTTTCAAGAATATTATTTTTCAAAAATTACTTCCAATACTGTATAATGTAGTTGAAAGACCATTAGATGGAGGTAAGACCTGGATTCTATACCCAGCTCTTTTACCATTTAAGTTAGTGAACATTGTCTATTAACCTAATTGCTCTAGACTTTATTTTCTTCTTCTAAAACAAATAATCGAATGAATAAATGATGATATAGAAAAGGGCTGGACCATATGGTTCTCTTCGGCTCATTAAAAAAAAACCCAAAAAAGATTATGCTTTGATTCTATTCCAACTCACTTAACTATTTCTGACTATTTTGCTGTGCAAAGCATCATCAGAATTTTAAGACTTGACACCTTGTCTGTGGAGGGGCAGTATAGCATAGTTGTGGTTTGTTCATTGTTCCTGAAGAGGACTATGACATCAGGAAGATTATGCCATGACTTGCAAGTGAATTGGAATTGAGGGAGGGAGGGCTGTGCAAAGTCACAAGCCTCACTTTCTCCTCCAGAGCCATCTGTGTTCAATGGCTAAATATAGATCAGGACAACTGTAGATGGCCCAGGATGCAGTGGATATAGGGCATGTATCTGAGTTGCCAAAACTTGGGTTTAGGTGCTGCCTCACACAATTGTTGGCTGTGTGACTTTGACAAGTGATTTAGCCACCTAGTTCCCCTGACAATACTATAAAATAAGAAAACTGACAATATGCATTTGTAGAGGAAGTTTTTTTTTAACTGAGTGCTCCCTATGTTGATAAAAGGAAAAACACACCTCCTCTACACCCTGTGGAAGATAAGGGGTAAGTGAATCTTTCATTGAATTACTGGACCTTTGTATTCCTTATTCCTTGCTATCTCCTAATGAAAAGTAAATTAATAGCCACCTCAGATATTAAGGTGTATTTTCTATTACAGTCATTCCAATATATTTTATGCACAATGCAATAATATGAGTGAAATACTGAATGAAAAAATTTAGAAATACTTCCATTTTGGACTGCTTTTTTCTTGTCTTGCCATTTTGACACTATATCTTTGCCTCTGTCATGGGCAAGCTCTTTCTCCCTTTTCTTCAAATTACAACTCTAATCCTACCTCCTCTAGGAAGCTTTTCTCTAATTAAACCACCTCTGCCCAAAATGAACCCTTAGATCCTCCTTTCATTCATCCTGATTGAAATAGTCAGATTTCATCAGGATGTTTGGCTTCATGTATACTTAGAGATGTGATATCTTTAACCCTGAAAATAAGAACCAATTAAGATTTTCAAGAAAGTTCTGTGCATATCCAATGCCATATACCCTTTCCTTTTTGTCATGATTTTGTAGAAAACACTGGGGAAAAAGAGGAGGGGGACAGAGAACAGTAAGTAATTGGCCACAGAAAATAAGAACAGGAAATACCATAATGAGCTCCAAATATATCCAGCATGAGGAAATCTTGATGAGCTACACATGAACAATTTCCTGTGTAATTTCTTTTGAAAATAAGTACTTTGGAGGAGTTTGTCATTGACACACAAAATGAATTTGTCAGACTGTCATGAACAAATATTAAAAACTCTAGTGCCAATGCCTGTAATTTTATTTCTATGTCAAAGGGCTTAATTGTCTGGAACATTCAAATTGCATGTTCCCTAAAGGCACAGACCACACCTTCCCCATGGTGCATGCCACAAATATTCATTGGTGACAATGGAGGGGGGGGTAAGAAATTTTTCATTTTGAGGCCTTTGTGAATAGAATGAATTTTGAAAGGGCATTCACAAAATTTGCCTTTTCAAAAAAAAAAATCAGAGGCCTATGTTGAAAAAGGGTGCTTGTCAATTTGATTTGTCTTATTAGATAATGATGGGATTTTGTTCCTGCAGAAACTATTTTCTCTTCAGCTGCCTTCCATTTTGGCTTCTGCAATCTTCATACTTCTAATACAAATATGTACAGACACCTTTGTTTAAGGATTAGTTGTAATTTTAATATGGTTAAGGAAAATTAGCACTTTATGCCAATTTATTTTAGAACTAACCAATTTTCTGAAGGAGAAGTTGAGAATAACCAATAAAATCAGTTTGGAAAGCTATTCTCTTAACAAATAGGCATTATTAAAATATTTACTAAGACTTTCCAAGAATGTTTTCTTTGTAAAATAATCTAAATAAATTAACTTCATGGAACAACTCATTTGCCAAAAACAGGTGTTTATTGATTGAAGCAGGGTTCTTTATTTGGACAAACAGTTATAAACACTCTCCCCAATCTGTTTCCCTACCATTAACCAGAACTATCTATCTATCTATCTATCTATCTATCTATCTATCTATCTATCTATCTATCTATCTATCTATCTATCTATCTATCTATCTGTCTATCTACATACCTTTCTATCTGTCCATCCATATATGTGTATATATATATATGCACACACACACACATATATATATATAAACATATATGTAAATAAAGATTTCACTAAAAGGTATACATTTATTTTATTAAAAGCCATACATGTAGATAGATAAATATACACATACAATTATACATATACATATTATGTGTATATGGTTCATTTGTCTTTTTAAGTTTTAGCACCCAGACCACCATGTAAGACATAGCAGTCACATATTTCTTGCAGTCCACAATTGCTTGTGGATTAAATTAAATTGAATCAAATATCTGTGAAATCTTCTTATATATATGTGCAATGCACTTGGGATATAAAAATTAAAAACAAACAAACAAAAAAAATAGTTCCTGACCTCAGGGAACTTATATTCTCCCACTAAAAAGCTGTAGCACACAATTAATTATGGAGGTATTTGGGGAGATGGGGTGGACACAAACTACTATAAAACCTCCACCTAGGATACACATAATAGAAGTTCCTTCTAATCTGATAGCATGGGGTCATGGTGGTGAAGAATTTTCTATTCATAGTGTTTTCAAATAATTAGATAAAAATATGCTTTTAAAATTATTACTTTAAGGTGCTGCTTTTTCGTTCTACTCACTCTTATAATTAGTATATATATACATATATGTATATATACATATATGTATATATATATATGTATGTATATATGTATATGGGGAATTCAGGGAGGACTAGTACCTTTGGTGTGAGGGCTTGCTGAGATCTTTTTAGGGCTGCTTATCTACCTTGTAACAATGGATAGAGTGGAGGCAGGAGGAACTGACTTTAAATCCAGTCTCAGACACTTACTATCTGTGTGACCCTGGATAAGTCACTTAATCCTGTTTTGATCTCAGTTCCTTATCTGTAAAATGATCTGGAGAAGGAAATGTCAAACCACTCTAGCGTCTTTGCTAAGAAAACCTCAAATGAGGTCATGGAGAGTAGGACATGACTGAAATGACTGACAATAACATCTACCTTTCATGTCTACCTTTCACCCAACTCTCACCTGTGGTTCCAAGAAGCTATAGCATGTGCAATAGTCACACCCTGGTAAAACTATCTTGGCAGATGGGCTAAATCAAGTTGAGGGTAACTCACAGGTCTCAAACCCATTGGTGAGTTAGAGGAATGCCTACCCCAAGCATGTGAGGACTTCCCTAAGTAGAATAAGTAGATAAGAACAATTTGTTTCAGTCAGTATCAAGATGGTTGAAACAGGTGCTGTGGAGCCCCTACAGCTTAGGCAGAGATCAAAGATGCCAAGGTTATCCAAAGCAATCTGGGCCATTGACAGTTGTCCTGAGTTTTTGTCTTGTCATGAGACTTCAATGACTTTGGAAGAGAGAGTGCAGCTGACAACTCTGCCTCACTTAAATCCAACTCACAGGCAACTCACGACATCATCCTATGATGCCATTGGTCCTCTTTGAAAACAAAGGATGAACAACAACTTCTCTATGGTTCATCTTATTCTTAATTCCTCTCTAATATCATATACATAATTAAAATATATCAAATTAAACTGGAAAGACAATGTAGGTTGACCTTGGATTCAGAAATAACTGTATTCAAGTCCTGCCTTTGACAAAAAAATAGATGTTTAACCACAGGCAAATCACTTAATGTGTTCACCAATAAATTGTGGAGCTATACCAAGATATTCCATTTTTTCCTAATTATGTACTCTCTTAATTGATGATCTCATTAATGTTCATGATTCCCATGTCTATTTATTTAGTCTTATATTATCTTCTGAAATATGGATCTTCATCACCAAATACATGTTGGATATTTCTTACTGGATGGAATCTCAAAAACAACATGTCTAAAACAGAACTCATTATTTTTATCACAAACTCTTCTTCTGAGCAACCTTATTATTGAAGACACTATCATCCTCCTGGTGATACAGACCTGGAACCTCAATGTTATTTTCAACTCTTTACTTATACTCCCTTCACATATTCAATCAGTTACCAAATTGAGTCACTTTTTTCTCCACAACCTCTTTCAGATGTATTATCTTCTCTTTACTCACACTACTGGAACCCTTACATATGCCCATATTATCTCCCAAACTTTTGCTATATCCTCAAATTGATTTCCTTGTCCTCGGTCTCTCCAAATTCCATTGCATCTTTCACATAGCTACCAAAGAGATTTTCCTAAAGCATAGGCTTGATCAAGGCCACCTCTCACTCCCCCAAAAAAGAAATCAATAAACTTTAAAGTTTTTCTATTATCTCCAAGATTAAATGTAAAACCATTTTTTTTTTAGTTTTTAAAGCTCTTCAAGCCTTCCTAGATTTCCTTCCTTTCTACCTTCCCAACTTCCTGTAATCTTCTCCCATGTATCAATACAACAATTCATCCCTTGTCTTTGTCTTTGTGCCTTGGCTCTGGTTCTTTCCCCTGCCTGGGATGCTCTTTCCTAAGTTCTGACTCTTATCTCTATCTTCCTTTAAAGTTTAGCTCTAATGCCACCTTCTACTCAGTGTTTTCCCCAATTTCTATGTCCATTTGTGCCATTTCCAGTAAGGTTACCTGTCATCTACACTCTATTTATCATGTATGCACTACTATAAAGAATATATATATATATATATATATATATATATATATATATATATATAT
>NW_020954599.1:25133745-25220584 GCF_900497805.2 Vombatus ursinus
ATATATATATATATATATATATATATATATATATATATATATATATGATGTTTCTTTTATTAGAATGTAAGCTCCTTACTCCAGCAGGACTTGGGGGTGACTGAATCAGCAAAAGTGGCTTCTGGAGGAGTTCTCAACCCATATGCTATAAGAAAGTTGAACAAATTATGTGATTCTGATATGCCAGGCACTGTACTAAAAAGTGAGTATACAAAGAAAGAAAAAAAGTGAAGAGGGAGATGAGAAGGGTGGCAGATAATGCTTGAACCTTACTTCCATTGGAATTGATTCAAAGAGGGAATAAAATCTACACTGATTTGGGTATAGAAACATCTTACCCTACAGGGGAGTAGGAGGAGAAGAGACTAATGGAAGAGGAGGGACTGTTAGAAGGGAGAGTGGATTGGGGGGAGGTTAGAAGCAAAATAATTTTGAGGAAGGACAGGGGAAAAGGAGAGAAAGAGAAGAAAAATAGGGGGAATATGATAGAGGGCAACACATAGTACCCATAATAGTGAAAAAAATTTAGAGCAAGTTTCTCTAATAAAGGCCTCATTTCTCAAATATATAGAGAACTGAGGCAAAATTATAAGAATACAAGTCATTCCCCAATTGACAAATGATCAAAGGATATGAACAGGCAATTTTTAAATGAAGAAATTAAAGCTATCTATATCCAGCTGAAAAAATGCTCCAAATAACTATTTAATTAGACAAATGCAAATCAACACCTGCCAGATTGGCTAATATGACAGAAAACTAAAATGACAAATGTTGGAAGCAGATGTCACAAAAAAGTGTGGCACCAAAACACTTGGTGGAGTTGTGAACTGATTCAACTGTTCTAGAGAGGAATTTGGAACTATGCCCAAAGGGCTATAAAACCATGCATACCCTTTGATCCAGCTATATCATTACTAGGTCCATAAGCCAAAGAGATAGAAAAAGGAAAAGAAAGGGAAATGAAGGGAAGGGAAGGAAAAGAACCAATGTGTACAAAAATATTCACAGCAGCTTTTTCTGTGGTGGCAAAGAATTGGAAATTGAGGGGTTGTCCATCAATTTTGGAATGGCTGAAAAAGTTGTGGTATGTGATTGTTATGGAATATTATTGTGTTATAAGAAATGATAAACAAGATGTTTTCAGAAAAACCTGGAAAGACATGAGCTGATGCAAAGTTAGGTGAGCAGAAACAGAACAGTGTACACAGTAATATCAACATTGTATGATGAAAAATTGTGAATTACTTTGTTATTCTCAATAATGCAGTAATCTAGGATCATTCAAAATAATTTGTGATGAAACATGCTATGCACTCCCAGAGAAAGATCTGATGGAGTCTGAATGCAATTCAAAGCACACTTTATTAAAACTTTCTTTTTCTTGTGCTGTTTTTTTGCATGTATGTGTATGTGTATGTGTTTTCTTTCACAACATGACTAATATAGAAATAGTTTTGGATGACTGTACATGTCTAACGTATATCAAAATGTTTGCCTTCTCAATGAAGGGTGAAGGAAGATAGGTAGGTAATTTGGAACTCAAAATTTAAAGATAAATGAATGACATGTAATTGAAAAAAATAGAATATAAAAAAGCTTAGTTGAAGGGTGTGGAGAGTCTGAATTAGGATAGCAACTGTGTGAATGGAGAGAATGAGAGGCATTGCAGAGGTATTGTGAATGTACAGAATAGGCAAGAATGAAGACTTGAGGATGATGAAAGGGATGTGAGCTTGGCTGATGGATAGGATGAGCACGCTGTACATAAGAAAGCTTAAAAGACCAGAAGGTTGTGGGGAAAGATAATGTATTCTATTTTGTACGTGTAAAATTTAAAATATTCCTTTAACATCCAGTCAAGATATACAAAAAAGCAGTTGGTGCTGCCAGACTACAGTTTACAAGAGTTTTGGTAGGTTAGGAAGGTCATCTAATATGACCCATTTCAAAACCATTAATACCTTCTACAACATCCCTGCCAAGCGTCCATGCATCTCCCAGTTGAAAATCTCAGTGGTTATTCAATACCTCCAAATTTTCTATTCCCCTGTGAGGCAGTTCTAATTGTTAATAAATTAGAAACACTAACTCACCGAATCTCAGAATTGGAAGAAATCTAAGAGGTAATGTAATCCACCTCTGATCCGAAGCATTAATGCTTTCTATGAAACCTTCAACAAGTTGTCACTCTGTTTTTACTAAAAATGGGAATAAACTACTTTTGAAAGTAAACCATTTATTTATTTATTTTAGATTTGCTTTAATGGGTAGAAAGCTCTTCCTAACTTATTGTGATTTACCTCTGAGAAATCTCTATGAACTAAAGCTCTTATTTTTACTTTCTTGCCCCCCCCAAAAAACAAGTTCCATCACTCTTTTTTAAAAATTAATTTATTTTTAGTTTTCAACATTCATTTCCATAAGCTTTTAAGTTTTAAATTTTCTTCTCCCCCTCCCTGGTACTATCCCCAAGATGCCATGCAATCTGATATAGGCTCTACATGTACACTCCTATTAAACATTTTCACATTTCATGTCATAAGAAGAATTAGAACCAATAGGAAGAACCACAAGAAAGAAGAAACAAAACAAAACAGAAGGAAAAAAAGACTAATAGTTTGCTTCAATCAGCATTCAAACTCCATAGTTCTTTCTCTGGATGTGGATAGCACTTTCCATCATGAGACTTTTAGAGATGTCTTAAATTCTTGCATTATTGAGAAGGACTAAGTCTATCAAAGTTAGTTATCACACCATGTGGCTGTTACTGTTTATAACGTTCTTGTACTTCTGTTCACTTCCCTCAGCTTGTATTCTTATAAATTTAACTTAATTCTCTACGTATTTTAGAAATGAGGCCCTTATTCATTCCCCAATTGATAAACGGTCAAAGGATATGAACAGGCAGTTCTCAGATGAAGAAATTAAAGCTGTGTATAATCATATAAAAAATGCTCTAAATCACTATTGATTAGAGAAAAGCAAATCAAAACAACTCTGAGGTACTACATCACACCTATCAGATTGACCAACATGACAAAACAAGAAAATGATAAATGTTGGAGAAAATGTTGGAAAATTGGAACACTAATGCAATGTTGGTGGAGTTATGAAATGATCCAACCATTTTGGAGAGCAATTTGGAACAATGCCCAAAGGGCTAAAAAATGTACATAACCTTTGACCCAGCAATAGTACTTCTAGGGCTGTATCCCAGAGACATCATACAAATGGGAAAAAGACTCACATATACAAAAATATTTATAGCAGCTCTTTTTGTGGCGGCAAAGAATTGGAAATTGAGAGGATGCCCATGAATTGGGAAATAGCTGAATAAGTTGTGGTACATGAATGTAATGGAATACTATTGTGCTATAAGAAAAGAACAGGCTGACTTCAGGAAAACCTGGAAAGACTTGTATGGTCTGATGCTGAGTGAAGTGAGCAGAACCAAGAGAAAGTTGTATGCAATAACAGTCACGTTGCATGATGATTAATATTGATAAACTTCATCCTTCCCAATAATACAAGGATCTAAGACATCTCCAAAGGCCTCATGATGGAAAATGCTATCCACATCCAAAGAAAGAACTATGGAGTTTGAATGTGGATCAAAGCATACTATTTGCTATTTTTTTTCTTCTGTTGTGTTCTGTTTCCTCTTTCTGGTGGTTCCTCCTATTGGTTCTAAATCTTACTTACAACATCACTAATGTGAAAATATATTTAATAGGAATGTATATGTATAGCCTATATCAGATTGTGCACTGTCTTGGGGAGGGTGGTGGGGAGGAAGTGGGGTGGAAATTTTAAAGTCAAAAGCATATGGAAGTGATTGCTGATAAATCAAAATAAATAAATTAAAAATTAAAAAAAAAAGAAATGAGGATCTTATCAGAGAGACTAGTTGTAAAAATCCTTTCCCAATTTTCTACCTTCCTTCTAATCTTGGTTGCATTGGCTTTGTTTGTGCAAAACTTTTCAATGTAATGTAATCAAAGTTATCCATTTTGCATTTCATAATGTTCTCTATCTCCTGTTGTGTCACGAATTCTTTTATTCTCCATAAATCTGATAGATAAACTATTCCTTGCTCTCCCAGTTTGCTTACAATATCAGCCTTTATATCTTTACATCTAAATCATGAACCCATTTTGACTTTATTTTGGTATATGGTGTGAGATTTTGATCTATGCCTAGTTTCTGCCATACTCTTTTCCAGTTTTCCCAGCAGTTTTTGTCAGAGTGAGTTCTTATCCCAGAAGCTGGAATCATTGGGTTTATCACACAGCAGATTACTATAGTCATTGACTACTGTGTCTTGTGTACCTAACCTATTCCACTAATCCACCACTCTATTTCTTAGCCCCTACCAGGTAGTTTTGATGATTGCTGTTTTATAATATAATTAAAGATCTCTAGCACTTCTTTTCATTAGTTCTTTTGATATTCTGGACCTTTTTTTCTTCCAGTTGAATCTTGTCATTGTTTTTTTCTAGTTCTAGTTCTAGCATTATTTTTTTCTAGTTCTAGAAATCTAGTTTTCTAGTTTTCTACTTCATGATTTTTTTTGGTAGTTTGGTATGACATGAATAAGTAAATTAATTTAGGTAAAATTGCCTTTTTTATTATATTAGCTTGGCCTATCCATGAACAACTGATGTTTTTCCAATTATTTAGATCTGACTTTATTTGCATGAAAAGTGTTTTGTAATTGTGTTCATATAGTTCCTGGGTTATTTCAGCAGGTAGACTCCTAAATAATTTATAATATCTATAGTAAGTTTAAATGGAATTTCTCTTTCTATCTCTTGCTCTTAGGCTTTGTTGGTAATATATGGAAATGTTGATGATTTATGTGGGTTTATTTTACAGCCTGCGCCTTTACTAAAGTTATTTATTATTTCAAGTAGTTTTTTACTTGATTCTCTAGGACTCTCTAAGTATATCATATCTGCAAAGAGTGATAGTTTTATTTTATTTTTACCTATTTTAATATCTTCAATTTCTTTTTCTTCTCTTATTGCTAAAGCTAAAGTATCTAGTGCCATATTGAATAACAATTGTGATAATAGACATCATTATTTCACATCTATCTTACTGGAAATGCTTCTAGCTTATCCTCATTACATGTGAAGGTTTTAGGTAGATGCTACTTACATTTTAAAGCAGCCTCCATTTATTCCCATGCTCTCTAGTTGGATGTTATATTTTGTCAAAATAGATGTTGTATTTTGTCAAAAGTTTTTTTTTTTCTGCATCAATTGAGATAATCATGTAGTTTCTGTTAGTTTTGTTGTTGATATGATCAATTGTGCTGATAGTTTACCTAATATTGAACCAGCCCTGCATTCCTGGTATAAATCCTACCTGGTCATAGTGTATTATTGTTGTGATAAATTGCTGTAATCTATTTGCTAATATTTTATCTAAAATTTGTGTATCTATATTCATTAGAGAAATTGGTCTATAATTTTCTTTCTCTGTTTTGACTCTTCTCAGTTTAGGTATCATCACCAAATTTGTATCATAAAAAAAATTTGGTAAGACTCTTTTTTCACCTATTTTCCCAAATAGTCTATGTATTATTGGAATTAATTGTTCTTTAAATGTTTGATAGAATTCGCTTGTAAATCCATCTGGCCCTAGAGATTTTTTTCCTAGGCAGTTCATTGATGGCTTGTTACATTTCTTTTTCTGGGATGTGGTTATTTAAGTATTTTTGTTCCTCTTCTGTTAATTTGGGCAATTTATAGTTTTGTAAATATTCATCCATTTCCTTAAGATTTTCAAGTTTATTGGCATACTGTTGAGCTAAATAGTTCCTAATTATTGTTTTAATATCCTCTTCATTGGTGGTGAATTCATCCTTTTCACTTTTGATACTGGTAATTTGGTTTTCTTCTTTCTAATTAAATTAACCAAATGTTTATCTATTTTATTGTGTTTTTTCATAAAACAAGCTCTTAGTTTTATTTGTTAGTTCAATAGTTTTTTTTCAATTTTATTAATCTCTCCTTTAGTTTTCAGTATTTCTAATTTGATATTTAATTGGGGAATTTTAATTTTTAATTTTTCTAGTTTTTTTTTTTAGTTGTATGCCCAATTCATTGATCTCCTGTTTCTCTATTTTATCCAGGTAAACATTGAGGGATACCCCTAAGAACTGTTTTTGCTGCATCCCATAAGTTTTGGTATGTTGTCTCATTATTGTCATTCTCTTGGATGAAGTTATTGATTGTTTATAGGATTTGTTGTTTGACCCACTCATTCTTTAGGATTAGATTATTTAGTTTCCAACTAATTTTTAGTCTATCTTTCAATGGCTGTTTATTACATATAATTTTTATTGCATGTGATCTGAAAAGGATGAGTTTAATATTTCTGCCTTTCTGCATTGGATTGTGAGTTTTGGTTTTTTTTGCCCTAGTACATGGTCAATTTTTGTGTAGGTGACCACTGACAATAAAGTATATTTCTTCCTATCCTCATTCATTTTCTCCAGAGTGTTACCGTATCTAACTTTTCTGAATTTCTATTCACCTCTTTAACTTCTTTCTTGTTTAGTTTGTGGTTAGATTCATCTAGTTCAGAGAGGGAGAGGTTGAGGTCCCCCACCAGTATAGCTTTGTTATCTATTACTTCCTGTAACTCCCTTAACTTCTCTAGGAATTTGGATGCTATACCACTAGGTACATGTATGTTTAGTGATGATACTTCTTTATTTTCTATGGTGCCTTTTAGCAGGATGTAGTTTCCTTCCGTATAAGATCTATTTTTGCTTTTGCTTTGTCCGAAATCAGGATTGCTACCATTACTTTTTTTTTTTTACTTCAAATGAAGCATAATATGTTCTACGCAAGTCTTTCTTTCCTTTATCCTGTGTGTATCCCTCTGTTTCAAATGTGTTTCTTGTAAACAACATATTATACAATTATGATTTTTAATCCATTCTGCTATCCACTTCTGTTTTATTGGAGAGTTCATCCCATTCACATTTACAGGTGTGATTACTGTCTGTGTCTTTATCTCCCTCCTATTCCCCCCTACCAATTTATGCTTTTCTTTCTCCTTTTTTTCCCTTTCCCTCCTTACTAGAGCTTTGTTTTTGACCCCCATTTCCCTTAATCTGCCCTCCCTTCTGTCAGCCCCTTCCCTTTTCTTTCCCTTTTCCCTTCCTACTTCTTCTCTTTCTTCTATCACCCCCTTCCCTTTTGTTTCCCATTTCCCCTCCTACTGCCTATATAGCAAGTTAGATTTCTTTTGTTTTGTTTTTTTGTTTTTGTTTTTTGGTAAGGCAAATGGGATTAAGTGACTTGCCCAAGGTCACACGGCTAGTAAGTGTCAAGTATTTGGTCTGAGGCCGGATTTGAACTCAGATTCTCCTGACTTCAGGGCCAGTGCTCTACCTACTGCACCACCTAGATGCCCTGCAAGTTAGATTTCTATATCAAACTGAGTATGTTATTCCCTCCTTAATTCAAGTCCAATGAGAATAAAGTTCCAACAATGCTCTTCTCCCTCCCTTCTTTCCCTCTACTGTAATATGACTTTGTACCTCTTTATGTCATGTAATTTACCCTTTTCTGCCTCCTCCTTTTCTCTTCTCCCATTACAGTTCTTTTTTTTGTTACCATTTCATTAGGTTTTTTTATCATCACATCAAAGTCAACTTAAACCCACCCCCTCTGTCTATGTATATCCCTTCTAAATGTCATAATAAAGATATAGTTCTCAAGAGTTATAAGTATCATCTTCCCATATAGGGATTTAAACAGTTTACCTTTACTGAATAAAATGCTTTTTTCTCCCTTTTCTGTTTACCTTTTTGTACTTCTCTTCAGTTTTGTATTTGAAGATCAAATTTTCTTAGAGCCATATTCTTTTCATCAGGAAAATCTGGGATTCCCCTATTTCATTGAATGTGCATCTCCTCCCCTGAAAGATTATGTTCAATTTTTATGGGTAATTGATCTTTGGTTATTGTCCAAGCTCCTTTGCTTTATGGGATGTCATGTTCCAAGCCCTCCAATCTTTTAATGTAGAAGCTTCAAGGTCCTGAATAATATTGACTATGCTTCCATGATATTTGAATTGTTTCTTTCTGACTGCCTGCAGGATTTTCTCCTTAACTTGATAATTCTAGAATTTGGCTACAATATTCCTTGGCATTTTCAAATTGGAATCTCTTTCAGGAGGTGACCAGTGGATTCATTCGATGACTATTTTACCTTCTAGTTTTAAGGCCTCAGGGGAATTCTCCTTGATGTTTTCCTGAAAGATGCTGCCCTGGCTCTTTTTTTCATCATGACTTTCAGGTAGACCAATCATTCTTAAGTTATCTCTCCTGGATCTATTTTCCAATTCAGTTTTGCAAATAAGGTATTTTACATTTTCTTCCATTTTGTTTTTCATTCTTTTGATTTCATTTTACTGATTCTTGATGTTTCATAGAGTCATTAGCTCCAAATTGCCCAATTCTAATTTTTAATCAATTATTTTCTTCAGTTAGCTTTTGTACCTCCTTTTCAATTTGGCCCATTCTATTTTTTAGGGAGTTGTTTTCTTCAGAGTACTTTTTTTTTCCATTTTGTCAACTGCATTTTTAAAAGGATTGTTTGATTTTTTTCTTCTATGTCCCTTATTTGACTTTTAAAATCCTTCTTGAGCTCTTACAAGAAGGCTTTTTGTGCTTGAGATCAGTTCATATTCACTGCTGAGGTTTTAGATGTGGGTATATTGAACATGTTGTGCTCTCCTGACTTAGTGTTTTGATCTTCTCAATCCACCAGTACAATGTTTGCCATAAAAACCAAACATTTGGAAGACCTTACCAATAATAGAGAATCCCTTTAACTTAAATTGTTTGTTAGATCTCTATGGCAGAGGAAAATATATTTGGCAAAGGTCTCTCTTATGACTTTGCCTGATGTTAATGACTTTAAGGTCATTGGAAAATGTGCTATCTTGAAAAGAATATTGTGTCTTTTTCATTGTTAGTTTTTTTTAATAGCACTTTAGGATTTACAATATTCATTCATGCATAAGAGATACCTTTTGGTAACAGAGGCTTTAAGATAGTATTTTGTTCTATTGAATCTGAAGATTTTAATAATCAACACAAGTACAGTAGGATATATGTTTTTTTTAATTTCCTATATCTTTCCATTAATAATGGTGTCACCATAATGACATGGTCTGCTGTAATATATTGGTTAAAAAAATTTACCTTTTCCCTACTTTTACCCCCATCAAGGGTGTCTTTGTTGTATGCATATGTTATTTTCATTAACATTTTATACTGATAGAAAAGTAGGCATATAGGTCAGTTAGTCATTCATTAGGTTGCTGTCTCTGTTTCTATCTGTCTCTCTGTCTCTGTCTCTTTCTGTATGTCTCTATGTCTCTGTCTCTATTTGTCTCTGTCTGTCTCTCTGTCTCTCTCCCTGCCTTGCTCTGTATCTTTATCTCTTGTATTACTGTGGTATGATATATTTTCCATGCTTTTACATCTTCTCCATCTTCAGATACATTGTAATCTGGTTATGTGAGCTATCAAGATCACACATGCAGTTAATGTTGAGAGCCCTATCTCCTGAATTCTAGTCAATGTAGTGGGATGCTTACTACAACTTGACAATGTCCTCTTTTTTTTTTCCAAGCTGCAACATGGGTGTTTTCTCCACTGGCTTTAAATTACTTCACCTGGGAAGCCAGAGTTCAGAGCTTAATTGAAAAAATTATGTTCCACAAGATAAAGCATACTCTTCTGAATCATAAGAATCCCTGGATACTCTTTGGTTATTACTACATCACACAAATAAAGAAATATGAGCATGTACTCTGGGAAATGAAACTTTACTTACTCTACAAAAGAACTTTATTTTTATCTGGAGTTAACACAGGCATCCATGGAACTCTGCCACTGTTCCACTGTGCTATTCTCTTCATGTTAAAATCAATATGAATTTCCTCTTCGTTTAAAAGGCATTTACTTAGTTTAAAAAAAAAGAGGGGGGTGGCGCAGAAAATGGAAACTAATTTGATTAAACTTTGTTCATATGAAGGAAATGTTCCAAATTCAGGACGGAGAACATTCTTACTGCAGAAACCAAAGACATTTCCCAATTTAAGCAGAAACCTAGTGTTAAGTTGCATGTTATGTGAAAATTTATGAACAATGAAAGTTGATATTAATCCTAACATGCTTGAATTTGAGAGTTCCTGAACCTTTCTTTTGACCCAAAGAATAAGTCAATATCTACATTGTGATGTTTATTTTATTCTGCCCATTCAAAGTAAGAGAGCTTTTTTGTTCCCTTCTAAGCTTCAAGGGCAATACATCTAAATGTTATTTTTTTTCTTTATTTTTTCTTCTTGCACTAGAATTCATGCTGCATGGCTACCTCAAGCTAGCTGCCAACAGTTTTTTTTTTTAATTTCCTCTTCAACCCTGAAATATATTCTTTAATATTTAAACCTTTCCCTTTCATTTCATCTTGCACAAGAGCAAGATTCTGCTCCAGGAAAAAGACTCTATTCTGGGCTGTATCACTTACTTTACTTTTCTGCTATATAATTATTATTTTCATACATTTTCCTCCATTTGAATGGGAGCTTCATGAAGGTAGGGACTGTTTCTGTGTTTCTTTGTATATCTAGAGCATACCACAGTAAGTGATACATAGTAAAAATTTCATAACTCTTTGTTAAAAAATTTCATAACTATTTGTTGACTGACTTGTTTACAATATCAAAATCAATTTTATAGTCTTCTCGACTTTGCTGTCTTGCTAGCCACACTAAAAATAATGTTATAAAAAGCCCTGACAGAAGCCTGATTTGTGTCTCTTGGATACAAAAGGTCATGCAGGAATTGCTGTCCCACTCAGCAACTGGAACCCATAGGTAGTCTCCATTACTTATCCCATACCTCCCACTACCTTTCACTCATCATCAGCGCATACATACCTCATTATTGCCCAGGTATGGACTTTTTCAGATAGCATCCCTGTTTCTCTTTTTCCTCCAATGCCATCTCAAGACTTCTGTGGAAGAACTTGCAGAGTTAAAGTGGAAAGAGAAAGAAGAAGAGAAACTAACCCCACAAAGTGATTCTTCCCTGGGTTCTTCTACCCTATGGTTTATTCCTTACAAATTGTACTTTCAGCCTCCATCACAACAGTGTCCCTAGCCCCTGTCCCATTTATTTAACAACCTGACTTAAATCTCACCCTCTTTTTATGCCACAGTTCCTTTTTGGTTCTTGTAACAAAATGCCAATTATTCCTATAATCAGGAAATTAGTCTCACTTCAGGCCTTTTGGTAGTTAAAAACACATTCTTATTGCTCCAAGTAGATCTAGCTAGCTATCCACACACACACACACACACACACATACATATATACATACATGCATATAGTGGTGAGGAAGATATGTATGTGGGTAGGATAGAAAAAAAGTACAACTTTCTTAACTTCCTCATTTTTTTTGTTGGTTTGTTTTTTGCTTTAGTGGGGAGGGGTGTTGTTGAAGGAAGGGGATGT
The DNA here is from genome assembly GCF_900497805.2 of Vombatus ursinus. Lineage (NCBI taxonomy): Eukaryota > Metazoa > Chordata > Mammalia > Diprotodontia > Vombatidae > Vombatus > Vombatus ursinus. Next base: position 25,145,297 of record NW_020954599.1, read on the forward strand.
GGTTACTTTATTGACATCAATAAAGCCTTTAGAAACCATCATAATAGATGTATGGTCACTTAATGGAAAAGACCAGTTACAGAACACTAAATCACTATGGTTTTGTTTTGTTGGGTTTTTTTTTTTTTAACAGTGCATCAGTGAAAATAGAAGCCATAACTGGAAGAAATATATAGATGTAGTGGAAAAGAACACAGGAAAGGTAATCCTTGTATTCTTGAAAGAAAAGAAAAAAAGGATGACTGGTGTGCCAGTTGCAAATATAACAATGTTTACTGAGTGTTTATACAGAAAAGATTCTATAACTTAGAGACTATTGAGTTAAATTCCCTCATTTTACAGATCATCAATTGAAGCTCAGAGAAGATAGCAAAGGTAATAAGGGTCTGAGGCAACCTCATCCTCATTCCCAACTTCTACCTTTAAAAGACTTATAGAATAAATCTAGTACATACAGTCCATTTTTAAGTAGAAGACTGTCTATACTGATATGGCAGCATATAAATTTACTCACTTGCAACTAGATAAAAGTCAAAAGTTTCTTGATTTCTTCAATAGAAATTCTTCTCAGTTCAAAATAAGACTTGAGGGTTACTGAGATTTTGAAGAGATTTACCAACATAATCTTACTGCTAAAGTAGATAATGTGTTATATTGTGATACAATGTTGGATCAGTTGGTGACTCAAATTTTCTTTATGGACTTGCTTGATGATCTGTAGTTGTTTAGATGTGAGTACTTTCCCTATAATCATATATTGACTTCTAAGACAGTCTTTGAGAATTGTATTGATTATGAAACTGATCATCGTGCAGCCAATTTGGTGATGTCTATTCTTCCTTAACTAGCAGTGGTATAACTAACCTTGTGAAATACGAGCATTACCCCAGGGCACTAAAATTTAGAGGATACTCAAAGCAGTTGCAGTCCTTCAGTAACTGAACAACTGAACTTAGCACCTGAAGAGCAAGAATCACGAACTAAAATAGGAAGTTAGATAACTATCATTTTTAGCCTGTGCATGGGTACCTCAGAAAAGTTATTCTCTGTTGACATCTCTCTCCCTTTGTCACAATAGTAGCTATCCCTGAATCTGTGGAGGGTATGTTTTATTTTACCTGCCCTCAAGCACTTGTAAAAATTGCTAGTTATGAGTCGTTGGGCAAGTTACTTAACCTCCTTAGCCCTCAGTAGCTTCAACTGTAAAATGAGTCAATTGAATTGACTACATCGATAGTACCTCAGATAAGTTATTCTCTGGTGATACTGCCTCTGTCACCATAGGTATCCTAGAATTATCTGAGGATATATTTCATTCCACTTACCTTAGGCACTTGCAAAAATTGCTAGTTAGGGCTCTTGGACAACACGCAAGTAGTTGTCCTATATTTATTTCCAGGCTAGAGGAAGCTGATTTCCACTGGGATAGAACTACAAAAGTTATCTCTTCACCATCATTAGCCACATCATTAGCTTCACCATCATTAGCACTTTAGTGAGGAGTGAAGTTCAACTGATAGTGTATTATCAAAGGTAGGTAATATTTCACCAGTTTGCTACTCATACTTAATCAGAAAGAGATTTTTATTATGATTGAGGTAAATCAATATACTTTGAGGATTTATTTCTTGTTGTTGCAAAATATCTAATCAATATACCACAAACAAATATTACTGAGAGTACAGAGAAGTAAGGAAATTGCTAGTAATTTTTTTTTCAAAAGTACTGAGTAGGTATAAATGAGAAGGAGCATACTTGCAGATGTATGTCTACTGAAATAACAAGCTAGAAAATGCATGGGCAAATGAGACATTAAAATAAATGTTACCAGAGTTTTGGGAATAGGAGTAATAATAATGGTTAACATTTATATGGTACTTATGTGCTAATTTATAAGTGGAAGGAGGACACTATTATGTCCATTTAACAGATGAGGAAACTGAGGCAAAGGTTATATGAATTGTCCAGGATCCCATAACTAATAAGTGTCTGAGGCTGGATTCGAACTCAACTCTTCCTTACTCATATGCCCACCACTCCAAATCATGAGACTTGCTTCCAGCCTAGTCCTTGTAGTCATTATTTATGTGTGTATGTGTGTGTGTGTGTGTGTGTGTGTGTGTGTGTGTGTGTATGTGTTTTGGTGAGGTAATCAGAGTTAAACGACTTGCCCAGGGTCACACAGCTAGTAAATTTCAAGTGTCTGAGGCCGGATTTGAACTCAGGTCCTCCTGACTCCAAGGCCAGAGCTCTATCTACTGTGCCACCCAGTTGCCCCTCTTGTAGTCATTATTAAGAAATAATTATAAAAAGAGCACACTTTCCTCATCACTACCAACAACAACTGTTGACCAAATACCATTATCAGGCAGGAGGGCACAGGAGCTCTGGAGGAGCCACACTCCCCACCCCATCAGTCCTTTTTTCCATCCCAGCCCTCGTAACCATAATACGGAGAAGCAACTCCTGTGGAGAAAGGTCCAGTCATCTCCAACAGCTGTCAATCAATTGCCACCCATTGGGCAGGCAAGGCAGCCTTGCTAAAGAAGCAAGGTACCCTGGTGCAGAGGCAGGAGGCAGCTTGTGCCAAGCAAGTCAAGCTATGACTAACTGTTATCTACACTCAGAGCCTGAATCTAAGCAATCCTTCCAGTCCAGTGCCCTCAGACATCATCCTAGGAAGCAATGCCTATGAAAATGCAGCCTGGCAATTGTTGCTGGATGTGCTACAGTCACAGCTGCTGAAGACCCAGAAAAGAATTCTTGTGATCAAAGTTTTTGACACTGTCAAATAGTTTAGCATCAAAAACCAACATTCTTTCAGCAGCAGAAATGTCATTCAAGAATAGACACGATCATCTTAAATATTTAAAATCTTTGACTCAGTGAGATTCCATTCTCCTCCTCTAGCTTGGTCTTTTAGGCCAGTGGCAAAGCATTAGACATACCTGTGAATCATCCCATTTTCCTTCAAACTCTTCTTAAAGCCCAAAGATGTTCAAAGTTCTAAAATATATATATATATATATATTTTTTATTTTCAAACTGATTAAGGTACACACTTAGGGTTTATTGCTATCTTCGTTTTCCCCCGTGCTGACATCCTTCAAAGCTGTCTAAATCAAATTTAAAAAGGTAAAGTTTCTCATCTTTCAAAGTTCTTTATGATTTCCACTGACTATATCTCTTCTTTCATTTGTATATTTCCCCCCACCCTTTCTTCTCTTCTACTCAACCAATTTCTGGCATCTTTCTTAGACACTTTTAATATTTTTAAAGACTCTCCTATCTCATCCCTCAAAGCTGCATTTCTCTTCCCTTTCAAATATTTCCTTCAACCTTACATCTTTTAAGAAGTTCTTTTTTCCCCTCTAAGTCAGTAGTAAAGTTATTCAATTGGATTTTATTTTGTTGGAATAGCGACAACAATAATGCTAATAATAATTACTATTTATAAAGCACTTAAAGGTTTGCAAAGTGCTTTATATGCACGATTTTATTTGGTTTTCTGTGAGGTAGATACTATTATAATCGCCATTTTATAGATGAAAAAGTTGAGTCTCACAAATTTTAAGTGATTTGCTCAAGGTCACACACAGTATATATATCAGAAGCAGGACTTGAACCCATACATTTCTGGCATTGATTCCAGTTGCATATCCACTGTGCAGTACTGTCTGTAAAGGACACTGTTGGGACAAAGAAGGTAAAATTGGAGCTCTTCATATTATTATAACAACATTTACTACAGAGACTTCCAGGAGTCAAGATGGCAGAGTAAGTAGTAAATTGCTGTAGCTCTCCCATATTCACCTCCAAACAGCCATAAAATAGCACTCCAGAACAAATTCTCGAATAGTTGAGCCAGCAGAAAGATGGGGGACAGAGGTTTTTTAGTTTTGGAGACTTGAAGGATCAGCAAGAAAGGTTCATCTCACTCAGGTAAAAGGAGAGCAGATTCCAGGACAGGAAGCGTCCCAACAAGTCAGCAGCAAGCCCCCCCCCCCCCCCCCCCCCAACCAGTGGAAGATCCCAAGCCCCAAGGTGGTAGAACAGACAAATGCCAACACCTGGATCCTCCCTACCCCCTCACCCCATGCCTTAGAATAGCAAGGGAAATCAGCAGAATCCAGCTCCAAGAACCACCAGGTGCTTTAGTGTAGCACCAAGTGGGTAAGAATCCTGCAGCAGCGTGGACCTCCACGTACTTCCCCAAAGCCCAAGGCAGAACAGCATCTTCGTTGGCCAGACTTCCACGTGCTTCAGCAAAGCCCAGGACAAATTGGCACCATCTAGGGGCCAAATCTCCATGTGCTTCAGTGGACATGGGAAAACAGGGAAACATACAAAACAAACATACAAAAAGCCACTCTCTGGACACCAAAACTAGTACTCCAGCTCATCACCAGATAAGCTGCCAGACCCCTATGGCCTCCAGCAGTGCCAGTCACCACTCACCCCAACGAAGATCAGAAAGAAAGCAGAAAGCTGGGAAACAATCTTAACAGCAAATGTCTCTGATAACAGCCTCATTTCTCAAATATATAGAGAACTGAGTCAAATTTATGACAATACAAGCCATTTCCCAATTGATAAATTTTGGTCAAAGAATATGAATAGGCAGTTTTCAGATGAAGAAATCAAAGCTATCTATAGACATATGAAGAAGTGCTGTAAAATCCTTTTGATTAGAGAAATGTAAATTGAAACAACTCTGAAATACCACCTCACACCTATGAGATTGGTTAATATCATAAAAGAAAGAAAAATGAAAAATGTTGGAGAGGATGTGGGAAAATTGGGACACTCGTGCACTGTTGGCAGAGTTGAGGACTGTTACAAACATTCTGGAGAGTAATTTGGAACTACGCCCAAAGGGCAACCAAACGGTGTACACTCTTTGATTCCACAATACCACTACTAGGTCTGTATCCCAAAGAGATCATAAAAAAGTGAAAAGGACCTACAAGTGCAAAAATATTCATAGCAGCCCTATTCAAGGTGGAATATTGGAAATAAAGGGTATGCCTATCAATTGAGGAATGGCTGAACAAGCTGTGGTATATGATTGTAATGGGATACTATCGTGCAATAAAAAATGATAAGCCAACACATTTCAGAAAAAAATCTGGAAAGACATGTACAAATGGATGCAAAGTGAAATGACCAGAACCAGGAGAACACTGTACGTGGTATCAGCAGCATCGTGTGATGATCAACTATGCATGACTCAACTTTTCTCAGCCATGTGATGACTCAAGAACAAGTACAAAGGACTCAGGAAGGAAAATGCTATCCACATCCAGATAAAGAACTGATGGAATCAGAATGCAGATTGAAGCTTTTTTTTTCATTTATTTTATTCTTTTTCACTTGTTTTTTTTTCTTTTGATTTGTCTCTTCTTCCACAAATGTGGTGAATCTGGAAATATGTTTTACATGAAAGCATATATAATACATACATATATATATATACATATCTGTATATATACAGATATGTATATATATAAATATATATAATTATATCACACTGCCTACCATTTTCAGAAGATGAGGAGGGGGAGGGAGGGAAAAAATTTGGTACTCAAAATCCTGTAAAAGTGAATGCTAAAAATTTAATTGATATGTAATCATGGGAAAAATAAAATACTATTTAGAGCAAAAAAAAGAGCATTTCCTATATTGTATACATTCTTTCCCTAAATTGCAAATGTACAGATTTCTTAGACCTCATTCTCCTTTTATCAAAGGTCTTACAAATATTATCCTTTCCCCATTTACTATGAGATTATGGTTACCTGTCCAGTCCAATAATTGTTAAGTAAGTTCTTAAAAGATTGCTAGATTTTCTATAGCAACCCCATATACAAAAATCCCTATACAAGTTGTTAATGAGTATAGAAAATCATTCAAGAAGCCTCCTGGGCTGATGAACCAGTTGATAGAGAACAAGCTCAATCACTTGCCCATTGAGAGGTTTTTTGTCAGTTGTGTAGAATGAAAAATGTCCATAAATGATCACTTTACTCAGCATTTGAAATGTTTTATTATTGTTGTAAATTGATGGCAGGAAAGGCAATATCCTGAACTGATTGATTATTTTTTCTTAATTCATACATGCTCATTATCTATAACATTTTCTCTCAGTTCCCAGAAAAGCCTAAGTAGGATATTACTGAAAGTGCTCAAAAATTAAACCTAGACACGAGTCAATTGAAACACTGGCAGCAAGAAAGGGGCAATGTTTACAGAGTATTCTTATAATAGTCAAATCTATGAAGTATTGCACATTGGATACAGAGTCACTCCACTAGGCCTCTAGTTTTGAAAAGGCCACTTTAACAAAGAATGTCCTAACTAGTTTTTTATATTTCTACCATCATGTCATTCCCTAGCCAATAAAACCTTCGGTGGCTCCCTATTTTTTACCACATTAATATGAACCCCTCTGTCTGGCCTTCTCAACCTCAATAACATCATCACATTTATTTATTTATTTAGTTTTTTTTTTTTTTTTTTGTGTAAGGCAATTGGGGTTAAGTGACTTGCCCAGAGTCACAGAGCTAGTAAGTGTTATGTGTCTGAGGCTGGATTTGAACTCAGGTCCTCCTGACTTCAGAGCTGGTATTCTATCCACTGTTCCACATAGCTGCCCCCAATATCATCATATTTATCCAAATTGTTCCCACTACTCCTCAACTACAGCCATGCTCTAGAACACTGTATGATCATTCTCACTTCCATGACTTCATGTACATTATTCCTTTTAAGTGTAATGCTCTCAGTTTTATCTCACACCTATCTAAATGACATCCATCCTTCAAGTCCTTCCTTCATCCTGAACTTCACAATCTACTGTAATCTATTCTAATATACTTTCTCTGGCTAATTTTTCTAGAACTTAGTTGAAAATAAATAATCCTTCAATTAGTTGTCTGCTAAATTCTATTGTTCACAGTGATTTCATGTATAGTCTTATCTCTATGTTTGAAGAGAGCATAAGTTCCTTGAGTGCAGAGACCATGTTAGTTATTTCTGTATCCTCTACAAGGTGATATATATTCCTGAGCACTTACAAATTAGTACTCAATAAGTACAAGTAATAAGATACTTAGTCAAATATCTTCATGAAATATTAGGCTGTCAATCATCTAGTTCAGCTTTGTCATATAACAAGTGAGGAAACTGTCAAAAACAATGAAATACCAAATTCTATGAATTCTAACTTAAATCTCATATATCTATCTCTCCTGTCCACTCTTATTGCCCCCATGCTATTTCAGACTTTGTTGACCTTTGGCTAGGACTATTGCAATGACCACCTAATAATTCTCTGCCATATTAATCATAGTAGTCAAATGCACTTTATTGTTTCATTTCATTTTAATAATACAAGAACCCTATGTTATTGTTATAGTTATTATCATTCCCACTAGACAGATGAGGAAACTGAGACTGAGTGAGGTTAAGTGACTTTTCCACAGTCACACATAATTACTAATAATTACCTGAAGTACAATTAAAGCCCAAGTCCTTCTAATGCCCAAACAAGCCCTTTAATCCCTACATTATGTTGCCTCCTGATTAATCTGGTTTCAAATCTACACTCTACTCTTTACTATTGGTGTGACCCTGAAGAAGTTATTCAACCTATCCTCAGTTTCAAGTTCCTCATCTATGAAATGAGGGTGTTAATCTTATAGATCAGGAATGGGAAAATTATGGTGGGAAGGCCAAATCCACTCATGGCCTGTTCTTGTAAGGGCTGTTAGCTAAGAATGGTTTTTACCATATCTAAATATAATAAAATTTTATTTTAAAATATAAAAATCATTATTAGCTCAACAGTATAAAAAACAGGCAGCCAGTTAGATTTGGCCCTCCCACTATAGTCTGTTGACCCTTGGTCTAAATGCCTATTAAAGTTCTTTCCCTTGCTGCTACCTGAAAGTCTACGAACTTTCAGAGAATGATTTTATGGCATGTGCGTTAATCTTTGCTTTTCAGGGTTTTGCTTTCAGTTTCCAAACCATATGGATATATGGGCTATACCTATCTGGGCTCCAACTGGGCCTAATTACAAAACATTTACATAAATCTCAAACTGTGATACAGAAATAATGGCCCTCATTGAAAGATCTGAATGACCATAACTACTCCTTTGTATGTCATACAATAGCTATTCAAATGATGTTCAAGTCACTAACAAATTCTATGAAATATCAATTACTAAAGGGAAATTTGAAATATACTTCTGTGAAGCTACTAAGTTAACACAGTTTAGCCATATGTGCCTGAAAAGAATAAATCCCCCAAAGGAGATATATCCAATCTTATAACTTAAGATATGCACAAAACGGGTACTAATAATATATTAATGGTATATTTTTTTGCCTTGGCTCCTATGATAGGCTGAATCAGTGTGCTATTGAAGTTTTAAAAAGATATGGTTGGTCTGGTTTCGATAGTGTTCTCTCAATGTTTTTTTCTCTCTCCTTTTCATTACAATTTTTCTCAAATAAGATATTTCTAAAGTGCTGAGTGTACTTTACAAACTTGACACTTAGCATTTGCTTAATAAATGCTTGTCCATTTATTTCTTGTGCTAATAGATTGATAGCTATTGGTACATTACTGGGGATTCTCTCGGGTTATGTGTGTTGATAAGACAGTGAGACAGCTCCATCAGACACTGTTTCCAGGAGAGATTTGAGCATATCATAAAATGTTGGGTCTTTAAGTGGTGCCTCTGAAATAGAGATGAATTATCAAAGTAAGATGCAGAGGTGACATAGTAGCCTAGAAAGAGAATTTACAAACCCAGCCCTTTCATATACTAGCTGTGTGGCCTAAACTAACCTTTTTAAAATGGCATAGTGAGACCTCCCTAGAGGTTTCACAGGTTCTTGATATCAAGCCAACTAAATCCTCAGGGCCCCATTTCCTCTACTCTTACTCTGTATTCCAAACCTTCTGCAGACTGGACTTTGACCTTGGTCATGCCTGACTTTGATCATTCAACTGAAACAGACCTCACAAAGTTATTGTTGATTTTTTAATTGGCAAATCTAATGGCCTTCTCTTAATCTTCGTCTTTCTGACCATATTCATCACCTCCTCCAAGATCTTCTCTTCTTTCCAGGTTTTTAATGGCACTGACCTTTCCCAGTTCTCCTCTTTTGTCTAATCAGTTCTTCTCAGTCTCCTTTGCTGCATCTTTATAGATGTTGCACCAATTAACACCAAAGGTCCTTCAAGGCTTTCTCTCTCTTTTTTTTTATTTTATACTTTCTTATTTGGCAGTCTTAGCAATGTCAACAGGATTGTTTATCCTCTCCATGAAAATGATTACCACGCCTACAAGTTGAGCCCTTGTCTCTCTCCCTTATAGATATTTCATACTGTGTCTCCCATAGGTATCTTAATTTAGCATAGCTAAAATATCCTTTCCTACCAAACTGTTCCATCTTCTGAAGTCCTGATCATTAACAAGGGCACCAGTTTCTTCCCAGTCACCCAGGCCCACAGACTCACTATAATTTTTGATGCCTTACTGTCATCTCACATGTTCAATCTGCTACCAAATCTTGTCATTTCTACCTTCACATCACTTGTGTTTACTCCCTTCTTTCCATTAATATATCTACCACTCTGATTCAGGATCTCATCATCTCACCTAAATTAACCTGGTCTCCCAGTCTCAAATCTCTTCCCACTTCAATCTATACTCCATTTAGGTGTCAAATGATGTTTCTAAAATGTAGGTCTGAAGGGGCAGCTAGGTGGTACAGTTAATAGAGCTCTGGCCTTGGGGTCAGGAGGACCAGAGTTCAAATCCAGGCTCAGACACTTAACACTTACTAGCTGTGTGACCCTGGGCAAGTCACTTAACCCCAATCACCAGAGAAAAAAATAAAATAATAAATAAATAAATAAATAAATAAAATATAGGTCTGACCATGTCCTCTCCCCCATTCAACGAACTCCCTATTACTGCCAAGATGAAATATAAACTCTTAAATTTAAATTTCTTTGTAATTTGACTCCTTCCTACCTTTCCAGTCTTCATACACTTTACCATATATAAATATCCAGCTTTGCTGGACTATTTGCTGTTCCCCAAATATAATACTTTGTGTGCCATCTCTGGGCCTGTCCCTTATGCCTGAAATGCTCTCAACTTTCGCTTCTGGCTCTTAACTTCCCTGTCTTCTTTCCTGACTCAGTTCAAGTCATACATTTTACAGGAGACTTCCTAGTCCTCATAGATACTAGCACCTTCCTCATGAGATTATATCCCACCCACTCTATATATTTTGGATGTATTTAGTTATTTATATGCTATTTACCCCCATTATAATTTGAACTCTTTGAAGGCAGAGAAAAAAATTTGCCCTTGTATATCCCCAGCACTTAGCATGGTATCTGGCATATAGTAAGAGCTTAATAAATGCTTGTTGACTAAGCTGTTATAAAACTGCTTAAATTATTTTTGTGTGTTTATTTCAGTAATTCCTTTTTTGGAAAAAGACCCTAAGAAAAGACATTTTAATGTTAAGAACTGAGGGTTGAACATAGGTCAGATATAGATTAACAGTGGTTGGATTGTTGCCTTTGTCAAAGGAAAATATGGTAATGTGATTGCTTTTCATAATAAAAAAATCAAATTACATGGTTTAGAGCTCAGTTTTTCTAGTTTTTAAGACCCCATAAAGCATAGGCAATTTATTCATTGTGGTCAGTCATTATTTTAATAAATGAGGAAGTAAGAGGCACTTTTGAAACATGGGAACTATTCAAAGTTAATTACTTGTAACTACCTGGTAAATCTGAGTTAGTTGGCTTGAGAGATTGACTTCCTTGACTCATTCCTTAAAGCTCAAATGCTGTCATCACAATGAAGCCTTCCCTAATCAATTGAGATACTATATGAAAAGCACCTAGACAACTTTATAGATATATATTTTTGGTAACAAAATAAATACATGACTCATTGAAGTAAATACTTTCCCTAGATCTCCTCCCACCCTACCACAGAAACCCTCCACACACATACACAAATATGTGTTCACACACACACACACATATTTGGAAAAAGGTGGATTCACTTTGTATGGAAATATTTATGTGGCCTAGATTACCAATAACAACAACAAAAATAATGAAATATTACTGATATCAGCTAGGTTGCACAGTGTGCTGGACCTAGAGTCAGGAAGTTCAAATTCAAACTTAGATACTTACTAGATGAGTGGTCTTGGGCAAGTCATTTAACTTTTGTTTGCCTCACTTTTCTCAAATGTAAAATGAGGATAACAATACAACCTATCTTCCAGGGCTATTGTAAAAATCAAACAAGATAATATTTGCAAATCATTCAACATATTACCTGGCATATCTACCATATAAATGTTATATTGATTATTATTACTATTATTGTTATTATTATTATTATTAGTAGTAGTAGCAGCAGCAGCAGCAGTAGTAGTAGTAGTAATGGAAGTATAGATAGCAATCTCTTCTACCTAAGTACTAGGATACATTTTTGGGTATAATCTGCATATTGTTGCTGCTAATATGTTGAAACTACACATTCCCAAGTGGTTCTGAAAAACATATTTAAACATTTTTTGAAATCCTTTAACATTTCTCATAAAACATGAATGATCTCTAGACTAGGATTTATCTGTCTAACCCTAAGAATGAATCCTGATTCAATCCTTCAAGGAAAGCTCTTGGGTTTCTTTTACAAATTTTGTTTCAACTTGGGGATTCCTCCCAGATTCAAAAGCTACTTTATATGCTAACCACCTGTGGCACTTACCTCTCTGACAGTCAGTTTCTTCATCCATAAAATAAAGATAACAATTGTAACTCCTTTGCTATGAGGATCAAATATGACAAAGTATATTAAGCCCTTGGCAAACCATAACGTTCTATGTGAACATGAAAAACATTTTTGCATATTACATACATCATGGCCTCATTTCCTTTGGAATAAGAGAAATTCAATGCAGTATCCTTGTGGCTACTTAGGAACCACCATTATGCTCAGCCCCAGTAGTGTCTCACTGAATGCATGAAAAGATTCTTTTCTGAGAATCCCTCCCACTACAACCTTGTCTATTAAGTTTCTATTCACTCCTTGAAGATGGACTCAAATGCCATTTTCTCCATCAAGCCTTCCCCGATCAATTGAGCTAATGTATAAAATGCATCTTGTACATTTTAAAGGGATATATAAATAAGTTATTACTGGAAGCAGCTAAGTGGTGCAGTACAAAGTGTTGGAGCTAGTTAGGAAGACCTAAGTTCAAATTTGCCATGAAGCACATGATAGCTGTGTGACCATGGTCACTTAACTTCTGCCTACCTCAATTTCCTCATCTGTATAATAAGAATAATAGTAGGATCTATCTCCCAAAGTTGTTGTGAGGATAAAAGGAGAAGATATTTTAAAGTGCATTCCAAAGTATTATATAAATGCTAGCTCTCTATCATTATTGTTATTATTATTTCTATTACTATTGTTATGAGGGTACTCAGTGAAGAAAGCCATTCTACCTAAGTCAATTAGCAACTGCTTTAGAACTTAGAGCCTTGAATGTCATTTAGAAGCTCTTTGTTAACTCTGGATAGCTTAGTTTCAGTTGAAGCATGATGTAAGGAGCCAGGCTGCAGAAGATTTATAATACAGTGCAAGGAAAAGAAGTTGAGGAAGAGAGTGTAGTTGGTTTTCTCAAGGAGTTTAGACATGAAACTGAAAGGAAATGCTGTAAAGTGTGATGGCTATGGAGCAGGGTAAGACCTTGTGCTATTGAATTAGATAATATATGTAATGTGCTTTCTAAACAATAAAACACTGTATCTCCTAGCTATTACTATTGTAGGCATTGATTTTTAATAACAATTACAGCTCTGTTTTTATTGCAAAATAACTTGAGATTGCAAACTGGTTCTCTTAAATCAACCCCGTGAAGTCTCTAGTGAGGACTCAACATGTCAACTTACAAGATTTGGAAAATGATATACAGTGAGTGGGACTTGCCTAGGTAACACAACTGATAGGTGAAGGGGCCAGGATTTTCAATTCTGTCTCTACTGTGCTGCCTCTGTACCTTATTTTCAAGGTTCATCTCTATTTTATTGACACTACTTAAAGCCCCTCAATTTTATAGTGTGTTTAATTCTTCCCTGGATGTACAGCAGATGTTTGATTAGGATGCCTTGTTATGCTATCAACATACATAAACAAAGAGTGAGAGGCAGCAAACACCAAGCGTTCAGCAGAGAAGAGAAATGGAATCAAAGGGAAAAAGGAAGACTGAGAAAAGAGTCAATACCAATCCAGGCATAACTTTTTCAGGTTTCATTACTATAGAGAGAGCACCAACAAAGCCAGGCAGGAAAATTACAACTAATATATTATTAGTATCACCTATGCGTACAGCTCATGATATATGATTGGATATTTCTCCACTGGAAGATTCACAGTCCTCAAGAACATATGGCTTTACTGGGTTAACTTGATGTCTTTACATACGTGATATGAATGATTCCCTTTTCCTTAACCCAAGATACATATTTCAGATATTCCTTTATAAATTGATATTTCATCAAATCTATTAGTGACTGGCGTTTCATTTAAGCTCCAATGGCATGATTGTCAAAGGAGTAGCTATAGTCATTCAATGAGGACCATTATTTCTGTAATGAAATTTAAGATTTATGGAAATATTCTGCAACTGGCCCCAAATAGTTAAAGCCCAAATTCATATGGGCTATACATCCATATGGTTTACGAGTTGGAAAGGAAACACTTGAAAAGCAAAAGTTAACACACATGTTATAAAATTAATCTTCTCTGGAATGTTACAATATTTTGGCAATTAAAGTGTTAAGAGACTTTAATAGATTAAAATTTTATTTCACAGGTGGCAAACCTGAGGCTGGGGATAGGCTAAGTTACTTCTCCAAAACCACACATTTAGTAAATAGCAGAGTCTGGATAGGAAATGAAAATAATCAGGAGGCAATATATCATGGTGGAAGAGTAGTGGATTTGGGGTCATCAAGACCTGGGTTTGAATCCTGCCTCTGATATTAACTGTCTGAGCAAGTCATTTTATCTCTTATGCCCAGTTTTCTCATCTGCCCAAAGAGTTAATAATTATAAACCTTACAAAGGCTTGTAGTGTGGTTATTTTGAAATGATACACTAAAATTGCATGGCAAGCCTTAAAATATCATGGAAATAGTAATGACTTTTATTATAACTATTATTTTCTGACCTTAAATTCAGTGCTTGGTCCACTGTATCATGTTGCACATAATGTTCTACCAATATATGTCTTTAATCTGGGTAAACAAGATTCCACAATTAAATATCTATAAATTATTTTCTTAAACACTAATTGAACTTTACTACTTTTGAAGCAAGAGAAAATGAATTGGAAGAAATGTTAAGCAATGAATGCAAAACATATGAAATTGATTCAAAGATCCTTTGTATCCATTAGGTATAATTCATAGAATCATTGAATCATATATTTAGAGCTGATATAGTCCAATTCCCACATTTTACAGATAATAAAACTGAGGTCCAGAGAGGTCATAAAAGCAATAAACTTCGTTCAGAATTTGAACTGACAACCTTTTACTCCAAATTTGACTCACTTATCATTCTTCCACAATGGCTTCCCAATCTGGATACATTATAAACTTTTTAGAATACTTCAGCTTTTCCAAGAGATTCCTTACACTGGAGAACAATAGGAATTCTGCTGGCTAAGAATAATGCAATAGTTTAAATAGAAGTCATTTTCATTTTGTGGTGTTTGAATAAAAATAAATTCCAATTTTCTTTTATTATTTAAACTGAAATATCCCTTTAACAAGTATCACCACCTTTAAAAACTGTGAGGGAGCTGTCTCACAATTTTAAATGTCAGGGCCCTGCTATAAAATATTTTACCGTATTTTTTTTAAGGTTGATGATAAAAAGCTGAGTATTTCAAAACATCAAATGAGTTCAGCTTTATCTTTCAAAAGCTATAAACTTGTAAATGAGTGATTCATACAATTTTCTTTAAAGAAATTAAGAACTAAAATTGTAAGTGAGCTATTTTGACCTTCACTCATATAGTTCCCCAAAGTATAAAGAAATGCTTTTCAGTAGGGTAGTGTGGCTTTTGTGTTTTTCTTTCTTCTTTAACTCTGTTATTTCTCTTTTGCTCCCTTTCCATCTCCCTCCTTCAAGCTCCAATCAGCATCTTGACACATATATTAATCGACCATTAGCTAAATTATCATGTGGCATGTCATTGTGAAACTACAACTTCATACTCAGAAACACATCTCTGTCTCTCTCTGTCTCTCTCTGTCTGTATGCACCTTCATGCCATCACCTTTTAGCCACTCCTGACATCACATTTTAGTGTCTTTCTGTAAAAGGTTTTGATGCATATTTGGGTCTAACTATGTATTGTTAAAAGGTGACCTTTTGATTTGATTGCTTGGCTGACTTCAGTGCTAATAAGCTGAAGGATGAGATGTCTAATGAATTTGGTATGTAGAAATAATGATAGTTGGCTTATTTAGAATTCTACAGACACAGCTTTGCCAAGTCTGCTAAGAAGGTTGTGGAACCAAACTACAGCTTAGAGTGGGAAGTTTTATTGATTACATAGAGACAGGGCACATTTTAATCATTTTTACAGCATTGTACTGCCTGAGGTACTAAAATCCATTAAACAGGGATTATAAACTTTGTTTTAAACTCGATTCTAAATTGTTTCTTGATGTACAGTCAACAGTAAGTGTGTAAGATCAATCATAGTTACTAAGGCATATTAAAATCTACTTGTTTAATTTTAATTGCTCATCCGACCCTCTATGAAACAGCTGTTCATAGAGTTCAATGACTTTTCACCCATATACAGGTTTCATTCCTACTTGTGTGGAAAACTTTTTTGTTTTGCTCTGATCACAAGTTGCTTTTATTCTTTACTGTTCTATTTTTTCTTACCTCTTCCCAACCTCAGAAACAATTTCCTAACTAGTGGAGATAGATTTTTCTTTATGGACTTTCACACTTATTAGAATACTCTATAACCAATGTGATTTTAAAATTAAATTATTTGAAGCATCACCTAATGTTTTAAGTCCTTCTTGTAACACATATTGGCCTTGTGATCTTGGGCAAGTCATTTAAGTCCTCAGTGCTCTAGTCAATTTTCTAAGACTATAGTTTCTGAGAAGGACACAGTCCAGCCCCTATCACCTCTGACATAATGTTTAAAGTTTACCCATTACATTATTTTTATTGTGATAGTTTTCCTCTATAATTTTAGAATTGCCAATTGTGTACTATTAAAAACTTTAAATTCTCTTTTTTTAGCACAATAACCTTGTGAGGTATATTAAGCAGGCAATATTGTCCCCATTTTACTGATAAGAAAACTAAGCCTGGGAAAATTGAAGTGACTTGCATCAGGTCATAGAGCTAGTTAAGTAAGCAGTAAATGATACTCAAACCTTGGCCTACTGATCTTAAGTTCAAGACTTTTTTTCTGTTTTTTTTTTCTTAATAACGTATACTATTCATTAAATAAGAAGCAGGACACCTCTGATACATGGTAGTTGGGTACCCTGAGCAAGCCACTTAAACTCTTAGGTTTCTATACAGATCTTTCAGATTGTCAGTTGCAGAAAAGGTGCCAATGTGCGTGAATAGAAGGAGCTACTTCAGTAGGAAGTTTCTTATAGCAGTGAAAATTGCAGGTCCAATACCTATCCCTAATAACTCACTAGTTACTTAATTGGCTTGTTCAGTCATGGTATTCATTGAATACCTAATTATTTAGAACTCACTGTGCTAGGTACTTGTGGAAGATAAATGATCCTTGAGCTCAGGGATCTTTGAATCTATTAGGTCTATTACAACTATTTCTTCCCTGGAGACAACCTGGGCTTTGATAGGCCAACTTTGGCTTTATCTTGCTTTGTTCCATTCCTCCATTGGGCTTCTTGGACATATCTAGCTATGTCACCGCTAGCAAACTTTCCCCATTCTCCATTCCCCATTCAGTTGTCTCCCCCATTAAAATGAGAGCTCCTGGAAGAGAAGCAAAGATGGTGTATTAGATGCAGCAAACAAGCTGAACTCTCTTAACATTCCCCTCCAAACAACTTAAAAAAAAACAACCAAAATCAAATTTTGGAGCAGCAGAGCCAACAAAAGATCATAAGACACTTTTTTTTTCCAGCCCAAGACAACTCAGCAAGTCAGCTGGAGAGGTCTATAATGCCTGGGTGGGCAAAAACCTGGAGTACATGTAGAGAGAGTACCAAAGTTGACTGCAACAGCAGCAGCAGTTATAGGAGCTCTCAGCCCAGACACAGTGAGGGGATCTGCAAACTCCTCAGAGAGAGAATACAGAGAACCCTTTGCTGTCAGTGGATATAGCTGGCACTCACTAACAATTTTATTAACCATATACCTTTCTGAGTTGTAGTTCCAGGGCAGAGAGGATGCTGGTGGTCAGTTGCAGGGGAACAAGGGCTCTGGTTTCAATGACAAGGAAAAGAAAAAGTGCTAGCACTTGGAAAGAGGTGCACAAGGAAGAACTTTTATTGTGCAAGGGAAAATGGGGGAGTAGTGAGTAATGCTTGTACCTCACTCTTATTGGAATTTGTTCAAAGAAGGAAGAATACATAGACATACTTAGTTGTGTATAGAAATCTATCATATCCAACAGGGAAATAGGAGTGGAAAAAGAAGAGAGAAAAGGGAGGGGAAAATCATAAAACGGGGGACAGATTAAGGGAGGTAGTGGTTAGAAGCACTGTGGAGTAGTTAACTGGTCCAACCATTCTGGAGCATAATCTTGAACTATGCCCAAAGAGCTATAAAGCTGTGTATGTTCCTTGACCCAACAATAGCACTATGAGATCTGTATTCCAAAGTGATCAAAGAAAAAGGAAAAAAAAAGACCTATATAAAGTATAAAGATGTTTTAGCAGCTCTTTTTGTAGTGCTAAAATAACAGAAATTGAGGGGATGCTCATCAATTGGGAAATGGCTAAACAAGTTCTATGGCATATGATTGTGATGGAGCACTATTGTGTTATAAGAAATGACAAGGGGTGTGTTTTCAGAACAATATGACAAGTCCTCTATGAACTGATGCAAAGCGAAGAGAAAAGAACTAGGACATTGTTATGTACAGTAACAGCAATGTTGTAATAATTATGATTAAATGTGAAAGATTTGGCTATTCTCATCAACACAATGATCCAAGATAATTCCTAAGGACTCATGATGAAAAATGCTATCCACCTCCAGGGAGAGAAATGATGAAATCTGAGTTGAAATTAAGGTATAATTTTCTCACTTTTAAAATTTTCTCTTTCTTTTTTAAAATATGGGTAATATGGAAATGTGTCTTATGTGATTTCACATGTATAATTGCTATCACATTGCTTGCCTGTTGGTGGGGAAAGGGCTAGGAAGGAAAGAGAGGTTTGAAACTCACAATTTAAAAAGAAAAGAATGTTAAAAAATAAATTGATCACAAATTTCTAAAATGTCAACTAACTGTTCTAAAAAATACTAAAGCTTAAAGAAAGAATGAGAGCTCCTTGGTAGTAGAAATTTTCTTAGTTTTCTTTTTATATTTCCAGTGCTCAGTATAGTACTTTGCATGTAATAATCATTTAATAACTACTTTATTCACTTATTCCTTCATCTTCTTATTTTTATTTGTATTTGCGATGCTTAGCACAGTGCCTGACACACAGCAAGTGCTTAATAAATACTTTTATCTATTTTTCTCTCTCAGGATATGAATATAGGAAAATTTTATATATCTAATATAATTATATATTTAGTATATATAATTCTATTTAGTAAATAAAATTATATTTATATATAATTGTAGTTATATTTAGTGCATATTATTGTTTATACTTCTATTTAGTATGTATTTATGTTTATAATTTTGATGGATATATAATTATACATACTATATTACTAATATATAAATTATACAAAATATAAATAATTATATAAAAACAATTATTAAATGCTGTTAAAAAGTACAAGGTGTTTTGTTAGGCATAGCTTACAGAAAGTTAAAAAGTATATAATTCCCTGACAATAAGGAAAGTATATTCTACTCAAATTCCAAACATGATATTATAAATTCATTAGAAAGCTACAAATGAAGTGCTACTCAGAGATGAAAGGTTATTCTTAAGCAAAGTGGTGACTGTGGTAAGGATCACAAAACACTTCAAAATGGGGGTGGCATTTTGGTTGGGTTGTTAATAGATAAGTAGAGGCAAGAAGAGGAAGAAGGATATTACAAGCCTATTGCCTTGATGTCATAGTATAATTCTCACCAATGCATCCTAGTAGAATCTGGGACAGATTTAATATACTGATGTGCATATAAGGAAGAAAATATAGTTTACGTTGCTAGCTAGTACCTCTTCAGAAATACGGTCTACTCATAAAATAGTAATGCCTTGTACTCTGGCAGATCTTCAAGTAATTTTGATGTTTGGTCATAATTTTAGTGCATGCTATATTGTAAGGATATGTCATCTTGCATTGACATTTATAAAGTTAAAGGGTTTCAGGTCAACCTCTTTTTATTTGCTAAACAGTATGCATGGTTGTATATGCTGGTCTGTGTGAAGACTATAGTCAATTTCTGAAGGGGAAAGAAAAGAGAAGAGAATAAGCATTTATATAAAACCTACTATGTGCCAGGCACTTTGCTAATACTTTTCACAAATATTATCTCATTTGATGAAAGGTGTCAATTAATATGCAAATATGACCTTACTTCAATGCAGGGTAAAGCTCATTTCAGTATGCTTAAAACAATGAAGCTAATTTTAAATAGTTCCATGAAATGTACAACCAATCAACTTTTTAAAAAATATTAAATTCTGGATTCAGAATCAGAAAATCTGGGGTAGCATGCCAACTACAACTCACTAGTTGTTTAAATTATTTAGTCTCCCCAAATAAAATTATTTAGTCTCATATGTAAAATGGGGATGATGGTGATGGTGATGGTGATGGTGATGATAATGATGATGCCAGTGGTGTTGGTGATAGTGGTGATAATGATGATAGCTAGCATTTATATAATGCTTTGAAGTTTGCAAGGTACTTTACAAATATTATTTTATCCTCACAACAACCCTGGTAAATAAAAACTATTATTATCCCTATTATTTGTTGTTCAGTCATTTTCAGTCAAGTCTGGCTCTTTATGACTCCATTTTGGGTTTTCTTGGCAAAGATATTAAAGTGGTTTACCATTTCCTCCTCGAGTTCATTTTACGGATGAAGAAATTGAGAGAAACAGGGCTAAGTAACTTGCCCAGGGTTAACACAGCTAATAAGTATCTGAGGCCAAATTAGGCCCAACACTATCCACTGAGCCACCAAGTTGCCCTGTTATTTATAGAGGAAATGAGACAGACAATTCAATTCAATAAGCATTTATTAAGTGGTTACTATGTGCCAGGCACTGTAATAAGTACTGGGGATACAAATAAGAAAAAAAAAGACAATCCCTGCTCTAGAGGCGCATATAATCTAATGGAGGAAGACAACAGATGGAAAAGAAGCTGGAAAGGTTGGGATCCAGGAGGTACTCTGTACAGAGGCATCATATTCCATAGAATGAAAATCAACCAAGACTGCACATTGGAAATCATGGAGAATGATTTTAAAAATGCAGATCCCAGAGTTTAGTGGTTCACCATCCAGTCCTCCAATCAGAGGATGAGGAGGCTGAGAGAACGGAGAAGGTCTAGATGTAGGGTTGGGGAACCTGTGACCTCAAGGCCACATGTGGCCATCTAGGTCCTCAGGTAAGGCCTTCTGACTGAGTCCAAGTTTTATAGAACACATTTTTATTAAGGGGATTTGTTCTGTGAAGTTGGATTAAGTTGAAGACCAGTGCTTGCAGACCTAGAGGGCCACATGTGACCTTGAGGCCACAGTTCCACACCCTGGTAGAGTAGCCAAAGCTAAAGAACATGATGAAGAGATTTTAGGTGATCAGCTTATTTTGGGTGGACCACCATGTTCCAGAGAGTTCAAACCAATCAGAGTTGAAGATGGAAAGTAAAGAGTGCTGCTGATGTTCAGTAGTTTTCAGTTATTTTCAACTCTTCATGATCCCATTTGGGATTTTTTTTTTTTTGGCAAAGATGCAGTGGTTTGCCATTTTCTTCTCTGGCTCGTTGTAGATGAAGAAACTGAGGCAATCAGGATTAAGTGACTTGCCTAGGGCCACGTAGATATTAAGTGTCTGAAACCAGATTTTAAATTAGGAAGAGAAGTCTTCCTTACTCCGGGATGCGCTGCCTAGCTGCCCTAGAGAGACTAAGACAGAGCTAAAGGAACTTGCCTAGGGTTTCCAAGCTAGTGTCAGAGGTGGAATTTGAACTTAAGTCTTCTCAAGCCCTCTATTCCAATCCTCTATTGACTGTTTCACCTAGCTTACAAGATGATACTTGATTATCTACCTAATAGAAGTTACACTAAGAAGGTCACAGATATAATTCCTATCCTATTGTTATTAGTCCATTAAAGAAGTCAAGGGTAGGAGGAATAATTCTGAGGAAGCAGAATGAAATGAAAAACAGAAAAAGGCAAGTGCAAAAAAAATGTGGCATAGAAGAGAAGGGGAAAAGAAAGAAACTCTGAATTTTGGAGTTATGCAACTAGTTTGAGGTATTCCTCAGAATATGAATTTAGGCCTTCTAAAGAAACTGTAACATCATCTCTCCCAGGAATAAAAATATATAATACAAGATTAAGGTATTCCAGGTTTGCTCAGGAGTGAGGACATCAGTAACCTGCCCCAAAATGAAAGCATACATTGTTGTTTTTTGACTTTTTACTAAGGTATATCAATGTGACCTATGTAGCTGTGACATGGCTAATTAAGTTATGATGATATCCTAAAGGTGTATCTGCAATGTGGCTAACCAAGATTCATTGAGCCCACAAACTACAACCAACTTGCATTTCATTGCTACCAAAATCAATGTGTATCCAGTGACCTTGAAGTCTCAAATAGGCAACTGAGGCACTTGACTGTGCATCAAGGAAATATGTTCCGTCTTCTTTTTCATTTGAAATTTGATCCTTTAAAGAAAAAAAATGAGAGTCTAATAAGTAAAACATTTGGGTATAATAGTATGATCAAATAGTAGGATTTTGTTTTCCAGAACACGTCTTGAGATATAGGAATGATTGTACCTGCATCCTGTGACTTCTGATTGTCTGGGTCCCTTGAATTGTGGCATAAGTATATCCATGGAAATAGAGATGGGCTTATAAGGTACTGTCCAGCATGCAGATTTTACTTACTTTGTGGCATGACATTCTCAGTACTTAAAGTCTATGGTATATGCTGTGGCTCCAGACTGTCAACAGCTTTCATCCACCACCAAAGGAGATTCTATCCAGTAGCAAAGACCTAATAAAAAGGAGCACAAGCACAGACACATAGGAAAAATCCTATATATAGTCAATCTCCCCAAAGCTATTCTTCTGTTCCAGACAGAGATTTCACTTTGCTCTCTGCCCTAAGAATAAGTTGATTCTGTGGTTGAATATCAATTGCGCAATAGCAGCCCAGAAGCCTGAGATAGCTTAGCTTTAACAGGCTTGTTACACGCAGGATGAGAGGGGAAATAGGCTGGTACCCTTGTCAGAATGATTGGCAACAGCTGCTGCCTTTCCTTTTCACAGATCAATTTGCCACTCTTTTTCCAGTAACATATGGATTCCTGGGAAGGGGTGAATTAACTCTTATGAAGCTTGGGAAGAATATGCTTGGCAAAAATCATTATTTACCTAATCAAGTACTTTAAGCTCAAATTTAAGCAGGAGGGGGGAAACAGCTCAGTAAAACTGCAAAATTAGATATTTGGAGGGTGATAGCTATGGCATAGAAAGAATAACCTTAAATTAGTTCCCTTCTTATACACAGAAAAATAGTCGTAACTGTGAGTCAGAAATAATACTTAAGACTTGGGAGAGTCTTTATACAATGAATAGAGTATAGGTAATAAACAAAATAACATTTTTTTCACATAAGGATGTCAAATGATTTTATAAGCAGCATGTATGCTTGGTGGAATGGGATTCATGACTCTGCATGAAAAAGTATATCTAATTGAAAAGAAATATAGAAACATATGTCTATATCAACTGTACGTTGTTGTTCAGTTGTAGTCAACTCTTCATTACTCCATTTGGCGTTCTCTTGGCAGAGATAATGGAGTGATTTGTCATTTCCTTCTCCAGTTCATTTTACAGATGAGAAACTGAGGCAAACAGGGTTAAGTGGCTTGCCAGTGTCACACAGCATTTGAAATCAGATCTTCCAGACTCCAGGTCCCACACTCTATCCTCTGCACCACCTATATGCGCCATATAATTACAAAGCAAATATTTAATAAAAGAAAGCAAATCAAGATGTTGAGCTGAATCTTTCCAGTAGATCTCCACAAATGTGAAGAAGTTGTGATTCCTCCCAACCAGAACGCATGCTGGCACTTTTGTTTGCCTGCTTTGCTAGAATTCCCAGAGTGATGATCCCTAATCCTCAGCCCTCTCTTTTCTGACAGTTTTGGAGTGAGGGAGACTGTTGTGATCTTCCAGGTAGCATCAACAAGATATAGTCCACTCCTGCTTCACACATATACACACCTACACACCCTGAGTACCATTTGTCTGTGAACAGTTGATGCTTTATTTTGTGTTTATTCTTTCCTGATCTTAGGTGAATGGCCATTTATAACCTTATGAGCTTTGAAAAGTCAGAAATGTTGTCAGAAGTCCATCCAGCAACCAGAATTGGAAGCAGAGACCAACACACATGGTAGTAGTAGTAATCACATCTGATAAGGAGCCAGTGCAGCAGCTGAGCAACCTGCTGGACTTATCCCATCAGTGGACTGAGTCATCAACTAATACACCACCTTCCGGGATAGTAAGGAGTCAGTCTAGCTAAAGAAGGGAGAAATTCAGCTACTATTATGTCATGTTTCCAAGTAAATTTGCTGGGATAAAGGAAGAAATGAACTCCTAGGTTTAAGAGTTACGAAGTATTCCTGGGCTGAATTTATATCTACACATGTTGCATTAACATTTAAGTTTTAGCCCACTCTCCCCAAGAATTTTGTGTTCAAAGGAGAAAATCTATGCTTTCTACCTTTGTGGATATTTTTTTAAAACTCTTGTTCTTATTTCAACTCCTCAGTAAATTAATTTTTAAAAGCAAGTTGATGAAAAACAAAACAAAACAAAACAAAAACAAAACAAACTTCATTATTTGCTGGGTTCTATTCCTCCTTCACACTTCTCACATTGGAAGTATAATCTATTCTTTTAGGCCCCTTCTAATTGGGTTACTCCTCTCAAAACCTCCATTTTAAGGAAAGCACCCAGGACATCTTCTCTGGGCACCACTCCTGACTCCCTGGACTTTATCAACTGTGCCCCAATTCAGATACCTTCTCCTCCTTCCCAAGTCCCCTTTCATCTTCTTTATACATGCCGCCTTCTTTACATTGGAATACCCTCAAGGGCAGGGTTTATCATAGATCTTGAATCTTTATTCTTGGTGTTTAGTACAATGCCCAGCACATAGTAAATTCCTAAACAGAGTTATGAATCCTAGTTCCTCAGAGTTACCAAATGGTAGAACATTTAGGGGAAATAAGTCAGACAACCTTCAGAGTTCAGATCCACCATTGCAAGTGAAAGCAGGGAAGCAGACCAAAGAGATTACTATAATAATAATATTTGGAGAAAGTAAATATGCCACCTATGGTGAACATTCAGATGTTAGAAAAAAGGTTTCAAAACAGCAAAATAAATTATTTGTGTGATTTTGTGGTCAAAGACTCTAAAAAGGGATAAGACAAAGAATAGACAATAAAATAAAAAATAATATTAATGCCAAAGAGAAGAAAATAAGAAGGTGTATGAAACACCCAACATTGCTACATAGGAAAAGTGTTGATTATTACAGATATAAAAAGAACATAAAAGGGTAGATAAAAGGGTTCATAACCATGGATGACTAGATCTTAATACCATGAAAATGTAAGGATAGTCTCAGGAAGACTAAAACCTAATGAATCAGGGCTTTGTACACATTTTAAGAATAATGAAAATAACTTATAGTACTTAATAAATGTGTTACATATTTTAATCATATTTTTTGTTTATACACAATGGAAATCTACAATAAAAGGTAACTACAAAGTGTATCTCCCACCCACCCTCCCAAAAAATACAACTCAGATGTTTTAGCAATTTTTAATAATAAGGAAGCATGTGTTCTTTTTGATTGTACATAACTAACATTGATGGTGGCCAACTAGAGAAAGTTAAAGCAATGTAAGGATAATGGCATTGCCAGGAGAGACTAAGAGGATAAGAAGAGGAGACTTTGAACAAGGTTTTGCCCC
Organism: Vombatus ursinus; assembly: GCF_900497805.2. Taxonomy (NCBI): domain Eukaryota; kingdom Metazoa; phylum Chordata; class Mammalia; order Diprotodontia; family Vombatidae; genus Vombatus; species Vombatus ursinus. Next base: position 25,170,818 of record NW_020954599.1, read on the forward strand.
CTCCTTTTGTTGATTTCTTTGCATCTTTGCAGTTATACATTATTCTTTTGACTTATCTTTCTTCTCAACATCTGTTCATACAAGTCTTTCAAGGTTCCTTGAATTCTTCACATTTGTCATTTCTTAAAATCTAGTATAGCACTATATTTCATTGCATTCCAATACCATGATTTATTCAGTCATTTCCCTTTTGTTAAGCATGCATCCTGTTTCCAGCATCTTTTTATAAGCATTATTCAAATATGAAATTTATTTTGGTGACATTTTAATTTAATAAATTTATTTTTAGAATTAAAAAAAATACCCATGATTTATATAATGCTTTAAGGTTTACTAAGCACCTTTAAAATATTATTTTGTTTTATCCCCACAACAACCCTTAGAAGTAGGTATTATTTTTTCCCCTAATTTTACAGATGAGGTAACAGATGTGAAGTGACTTACCTTTGGTCATATATGACTTTTTAAAAATTATTTTTCCAACTACTTTAAGTAATTATTGTTTTTAGCTTACTAAATAAATAAATCATCTTCCCCCCAAAAAGATGCTTTTCATTTTTTATTATCTTAAATTATCCTCTCAATTTCATTTTTTTTCTTGTTTTACTGTTACAATTAGCATTTCTAATATGTAACGAATAATAGTGCAAATAATGAGCATACTTGTTTTACCCCTGATCTTAATGAGTCAATTTCCATTGATATTTCCTACAAATAATATTAGATACTGGCTTTAAACAGATAAATACTACCAATAAAATTAAGAAAAGGTTTTTTTATTTCTATTGGTTTGGTGATTTTTTTTCATCTCTACCTATGCTTTTATTGATGTGGTATAGAAAATCTTTCTACAAATGAAAATTTCAATTCCTCTGCAACTTGTGGTCTCAGAAAGATAGCCATGTTGCTGAATTTTTAAGTGACTCATCCAAAATCATGCAGACAGTATATGCTAAGATTAGAATTCAAGTCTTCCTGACTCTGGCCAGACTTTTTTGTTGTTGTTGTTATTGTTTCAGTTTTTTAATTTATCCAAGTTTTTTTTTTTCCCTGAGTCATCTGAATCAACTTTCAAAACTAATTTTGTTAATACTTTATTGAGTTTTATAAAGTTTCATTTAAAAAAATGGTTAGTATAACATTAAAACAATAAATTAACTTGCATTTATATACTACACTTTGTTTGGACTTTTCCCAGTTTTCTACTTTTAAAAATAATCCATTAAGATTTTTTTTTTCTATTTTTCTAGGGTGTTTTAAGTTTCAGCTCAATTCTTTTTACCTTAAAACTATAGTACTATATGTTTACAGCTGGGAAGGACCTTAGAGGTTTTCTATACTAATACCTTCAGATACAGAGTGAAACAATGTGAAGTGAGTAGTCTAAAACTATGTGCCAGTGCCTGGCACATAGCAGATGCTTAATAAATTTTGATTGATAATAGAATCATAAAATCTAGGCCTGAAAAAGATGATAGAATCTCTGTATTCTAGCTCTTGCATTTTACAGATGAGGAAATTGAGGATGAGATAAGTTCATGACTTGTCCAGAGCCACACAAAAGTTCATAAGCTGTCCTAAAAAGGGCTCTGCAAGCCCTCACCCCAGAGATGCTAGTCCTCTTGAGTACCCCGTACACCTATCTGTATCTTCTCAATATATTTTATATACAATATTATGAAATATATAATCATATGCACACTATTATTTTATCTACATATTTATGTAGTATATAATATAATCATATATAGATATTTCATATATATAGTCAGGGAGGTATACAAATATAATAAGGAGTATATGTGTATATAAAAAGATAGATTCAATCATCCCTCAATAGTATGTTGTTCTTGTTGTTGTTTTTTAAAGTAATGCCTTCTATGACTCTATCCTTCAATGTAAATACCTAACTGTATCCTCCTTAGTCCAAATTACTCCCATTTATTTATTCACTCAATATTTTTTTTATATTCCCTTGATCAACCATGACAAAACCCTATGTCTATGTGTCAATTACCTTTTTTCTAGAGTCATCCAATTCTAAATCCAAACTCTAAATAGAGTCAATCCAAAATTCTAAATTCTTTCCTTCCTCTCTCTTTTACTTTTCTAGGGTACTTCATTCTGAACTCTGAAGCCCAAAGATTGTCTTTTATTTGTTTGTTTGTTTCTTCATTGGTCCTAGGGAACATAGGACTCCTATTCAAGCAATCAATTAAAAATCATTTAAGAGCCTCTGTCCCAAGAGAATATAGTGTTTTCTCCTTTTTTCAGTATGGAATCTTTGGATCATCATTTAGTTTTTCCAAGTTGTTCAAACTCTATAAATGCTTTCGTAAGTTTCTATTTATTTGTTCATGTCTATATATATGTATTATGTATACAATTGTATTTGCATTTCAAAACTTTTATCCAACTTGGATTTTCTCTAAAAGAATACTCAGAAGTCATTAATGTGGGAACAAATATAATTTTTCCTCTAAGATTATGCTGAACTTTTAAAAAAATAAGTCTATTTTTTATGATTTAGTGAAATATGGTCTGGTTTTTTATTTGATTATGGAAATTTTGTGTCCTTCCAATTTTGCTACCTTTGACTGTGATATTATTTTTTTTCATTCATTTTCTTTTTGAGGGGTGTCTATTATTTGATTAAATTTGTCTAGCTACTGTAGTAAGCCATCAACTTTTTTGAAGTTTTTTTTTCATTAAGTTCTATCCCTTCTTTATGTGCTGTTTCTTCTCTTGTTTCTTGTTGTTGAGATAATGAAGGATAATAAGATTTGGAAATGAACTAAGATACATCAGACTATCTTAACCAAAGTCAGAAAGTATTTTTTTAAAATAATGCACATTTTAGGAGTAGCTAGGTCAGTAGAGTCAGGAGGAGCTGCGTTCAAATCCAGCCTCAGACACTTACTAGCTGTGTGACCTTGGGCAAGTCGCTTAACTCCAATTCTCTCCAGTAAGTAAGCGCACTATAAAGGACAAAAAGAACAAGAAAGGAATGGATTAATTTTGGGGGAAGAGTTAACAAATTACTAGAAATGAGAAATCAGAACAAATCAATTTAAAAATTCCTTCTTTTTATTTTTTAAAGAAAATGGTAGTCACATCGGAAATGGTAGAGAAAATATTTTAAAAAAATAGGGGAAGTGAAGCCCCAAATAGGTGAAAAGGTAAAAAAAAAAAAGTCCCAAGTTCCTTTGAATTATAAGAAGACTCTAAGTCCAGGCAAATTTAATCCCCCAATATTCAAAACAAAATTTGCATATGTGATTAGAGAGCTACTATCAGAAATCTTCTGGAAAAAAAATGGAGAGAACTGAAGAAGTGCCTTGGAAGACTGATTTGGGGAAAATTATTTGCTTTTCAAAAGGAAATAAAAGGAAGATTTTGGAATGTAGAGAATGCTAAAGTTAATGTTGATTTTGGCCCAATTATTAAACAGTTATTTTTTCTTAGTACTTTGATTATCTTCAAAGTCATCATAAACATGGTAAAACTGAGTCACATAAAATAATTTTTTTAATAATTCATTTAAAATTATAAATTTCACAAGTGGTAAAACATTATTTTCTATTTGTACAACTTAATCTGACTAAGCATCTATACACATGGAAATTTCATTATTTTTTTTTAAATAATTTGATATACTACTGCCCATTTTGGCCATCATCATAATGGACAAATATTGTGTTAATATAAAAATAACATTAAAAGTAGAGGCCTAATTGTGAAAAGATTGTGTGTACATTTAAAGATTCTGAGGAATATCATAAATAAAATTCTATTTTAAATTACATGTAATTTTCTATGTATTAAAATTATACACACCTATTATATAAACATATCTATACATATAAATATATATACATATGTATTTATGTACATGTATATATTAACATTTATTTACCCACAGTATATAAGTGTGTGTATATGTATGTATATGCTCATACAGGTGCAATGATTAATGGTTGTCTTTAAATCCTTACTTTCCAAAATCCCTACATTAGGTTACACCAATGGATAAAGGCTTAAAGGACTTAGGATAGAGGAAAAAGTGCTATAAAAATAGTTTATCTGAATTTCACAATGATATACTGGGAGGGGGGAGTGGGCAATGGAGAAAATGTGGACCAGAGGATAACGTAGTTGGGGAGATTTGTAACTGGTTGATTAAGCTGAACCAGGTTGACTTGGAGGGGTAATCTTTAGTTCCAGAATTCTGTCCTTGACTCTGTCCATATTTTCCAATGACAGCAAAATACATTGAATTTCAATACTGGAATTCAGATTAAACTAAACATCCTAGAATAATGTTCTGAATATATAAATATGAAGTTTAAGAGGAAAGAGAGCATAAAAGCCTCAACTTAGATTTTAAAAGTAAACCATATGTGTACATATGTAGGGAGATTAATTCAATAGCAACTTATTTGAGAAATACTTAGAGATTTTAGTCAAGTACAATTCAATGAGATGCAACAAGAATATTGAACAGTGGCAAAAAAGAGTCACTGCAAATTCAGGCTACATTAATAGAAGAACAGTGACTAAAAAAAACAGAATCTGATAATTCCACTGCCATTTGCCCTTAAACAAGTACAATATTCAAAGAACTGTTCTCATTCATAGTTGCCAATTTTAGGAGGGAAGTGTCCTAAAGAGGGCAAACCAACATTGCAGAAGATTTGGACATGCCATCATACCAGGAATGGTTGACCTGGGGATAATTTGCCTGGAGACAACAGGATTCTATTATCAGGAAGAAGGATTAAATTTGTTTTCTGTATTTCTAGATCTTCATTGACATCTTCAATGATACACATGGATAGGCTCTCAAGAAAAATAAATAACAATAAAAAAGCATAAAAATTGCTACTATGACTTTTCATTCACACATACAACAACAACAACAACAACAACAACAACAACAACAAATAAGCAAGCAAACAAACAAAAATGAAGAGTAATTGTTCAACTCAATAGGGTCTTAGCTGCATCACTAGTATTCACACTGATGAGATGACATTTCCATTGATGTTTTGGAATATATGAAACTATTTCTAGCTTCTATTAAATGAGTGATGACAATTATCACTTAAATATGTTATTATTTTTTCTTAACTTGTTTCTTCAAAAAAAAAAATCCCTTGCTAATTACCAGAGGAATGAACAGAAGCATTAAATAAATTAAAGAGAACCCAAAGTTTAAAACTATATAGTTAACATCATTTGAGGGCTAATCATCAGAGTTTAGAGTAGGTATTTTCTTTTTGTTTTTGAAATCTCACTTTCAATGACGTAAACCACAAAAAAAAATTTCAACAAATGCGCTTAAGAACCATTCCAGAGTAAATATCTGTTTCCAAACTAGGAATCTAATGTCTGCTTTGTAACAAATGAGGTATTTAATTCCTAGGATCTTTATGGGCCACTAAGTGGCTATGACATGGCATTCCATGTGATTTTTCAATTCAAGAGGATGACTAATTAGCATCTCTTCATTTAAAGGAGCAATGAGAAGTAGGAAGAGTCAGCAAAATTGCTCTTCTCTGAAATGTTAAGAACATAAAATGGCTACTTTATTTCTCATTCAGTTTTCAACTATTTTCATTGCATGACTTATGCTCTTTTGTAAAGTTTTGAATATTAGGGAAATAAAAAAAATCCTCACAAATGAGTGACAATTGGATATAGAAAAACAAGAAGATAGTATATGATAAAATTTTTTTAAAATTCTGTTATTTAAAATAAGTCATAATAGAAAAAAGTTCAAATCAAAAATGTGTCAACATTATATTAGCAACAAATAAGTATAAAAGAGATCGTTGTCATATTTTAAATCATTTAAGGGTCTTTTTCAAAAGTGTACTTGTATTTTGTCCCTACAACTCTGTACTAAATATCTGTGAGAAGAAAGGAAAATTTTAAATCCTATGAATTCTTTTGAAGTATGCATAAATAAATCTAAGGAATTAATTCTACATTAATGTCAAATTATAATCCTCTTCTATATTTTAGCATCCATTTTTAAAGTACTCATTCCATTCACTTATGTAGCAGCACCACAAAAGAGAAAGAGATGGCGTTCATTACTTGTGAGACATCTCCCCTGTATCATTTTTTTTTGCTTAATTGTGTGTCTGCATACTCCTGCCATTTACCTTATCTCTGTAGTGTTCCCTTCAGAGCTGTTGTTCCTCCAAACTCTAATTGTTTCACATTATTTCTATAAAAATATCGTCACTTGAGACTCTTTCCTCATTCCATTCTAAATCAAGAAAGAACAGCATAATCACTTCATGTTAAGTATTTTTTTTAGCATGTTGAAAAATGTGGTGTCACTGTGTTGCCAATTAAAATTTTTTTCCTGGTTTACCGGAGATATATTAATATTTTCTCTAAGCAAAAGACTAGATGGCAGATTTAGAGGATTGTCATAGTATTAACAATTCTTAAATTTCCACACACACACGTTTTCCACATTAGTGCAGCACATTGAAGATCCAGCTTTGTAATCGCAAATGCTCTCACCATCAAAAAGATAATTATGAGGTATACAATCCTCGATGAATTCATTCACTGAAATTAAATTAATTTTCAGAACTGGTGCTATTGGTGACTCAAACTCAGATATGCTGAATATTATAGACAGATCAACAGACAAATAGATAGACACATATATATGGGTGTGTGTGTGCATGTATATATATATTATATATAATATACATTCATATATATTAAATATATATATATCTTATAGAACAGGAATTTCTCATTGTCTATAGTGAAAAAAAGGAAAAGAAAACAGGAAGACAAATTAAGAATAAAGTTTTTTTTTTTTTGTGAGGCAATCGGGGTTAAGTGACTTGCCCAAGGTCTCACAGCTAGTACATGTCAAGTATTTGGTCTGAGGCTGGACCTGAACTCGGTTCCTCCTGACTTCAGGGCCGGTGCTCTATCTACTGCACCACCTAGCTGTCCCAAGAATGAAGATTTTAAGACATTTCCTCCATAAATAAGTCAATGCCTTCTATGTGTTAAAGAGGTTGAAATGAACATCTTCTCTCTAGCTGTTGCACCCTTTTAAAATTTACTTGGCGTGAATAGCTTTAGCCATGCAAAGAGAAAACAATCATCTTTTAAGTGGAACTTTGCTAATTTCTGGGAATACACATACCAGCAAAAAGAAAGACAGTTCCTGCCCTCAAGGAGCTTACATTCTAATGATATAAGACAACAAACAAAAGGGACCTGAAAAGCAGCCAAGGGAAAAGAAGGAAGTACCCAGTGGGAGTATAATAGTGGACTCTTGAGAGTCAGAACCATAGCTAAGAAGGGAATGAAGAAGGGGGAACCTGGGCCTATCCCAAAAATGGAGGCCTCTGAACAGCAAGAATTATTACAAATAGAAAAGGCCTACCTCTAGCCACTGATGAAATTCCCAAGGTGAGAAAGCAACTTTCAAAGTTCAGACATTCAGAAGTACAACCAGGAGGTGAACAAAGTATGGCCAGACTTGGCCTTTCCCTCCTTGTCTTTAGAGAATCCAATCTGGGTTGCAAATGTAGTCTGCTATAAATCAGGATTTAATCTCTCAGTTCTCCTGAAAAATAAGTCCCATATTGATTGAAATAACCTGAAGCAGATAAATATATGGTTGTTTATTTCTTGTAGTGAAAAGTATTGCCAGGAATCACCTAGGATTTTGTAGCAGACCTAAATCTGAATCAGGAGTCTCTGGCTCTTAAAAATGACACAAAATTGGCTGGCTGTTCATTCAGTATAATTCAGATGTTTATGATTCCATCTTGTTGGCACTGGGGGTTAGAAATCTCTTATTGGGCAGACTTTCTTGATAATATCTCATGTTTGCTTGAAGCCACTTCACTGCATTCCTCTGAGAGCTGGGACATCAGAGGTCATCTAGTTCATACTATACATGCTCTACACCATCTCCAATAAGTGATTATTCGTTTTCCACTGCATACCCTCAGTGAATGGGAAGACTCCATTTCATGAGGTAGTGCATTCGACTTTAGGAAAGCTCTAATTGTTAATAAGTTCTTCATGAAGCAGCTAGGTAGCACAGTGAGCATTTATTCCTAACAAATTTTCCTTCCTTTTATCCCCCTAGGGCTTTCCTTTTTTTTTATATATATATATGATACTAATTTTCTCATTTGCCTTTGACTCATAATTAGCAAAATCATTGTATCAAGTTTCCTTTAGTTGTTTTCTGTCAAAAGATCTTAAGTATATACCAGTTCTCAACTGCATCTCACATATTCATTTACCTTCTTTCCTCTTTTCTATGATCAGACTTCAGATACCTTTTCCTACCTTTTTTTTTTTAAATGTTATTGGGGGCAGAACCAAGGTGGCAGAGTGAAAGCAGTGACTTGCTTGAGCTCTCCCCCAAACCCCTCCAAATACTTGTAAAAAATTGGCTCTAAACAAATCCTAAAGCAGCACAACCCACAAAAAGACAGAGTGAAACAATTTCCAGCCCAAGAAAACCTGGATGATTGATAAGAAAGATCTATCACGCCGAGCTGGGAGTGAAGCTCATTTGGGTGTGGGCACACAGGCCTCAGCAAACCTGGAGTAGGTCTCAGAACTCTGAATCATGGGCAGCTGTGGCATTTTCCAGATCTCTCAACCCACAAACACCAAAGACAACTTAGAAGATCAATGGGAAAAGTCTCTTTCTGTGGTGAGAGAGAGAAGCTAGGTCCCAGCCCCAGTTCCAGAGTGTAGTTCCAGGGTCATGGCTGTTTCCAGAGCTTCTGACCCACAGTCTGAGGGAGAATCTAGTGGCTGATCAGAGGGGGATTGCAGGGATCTCTTTGCTTGTACTGAGGCAGGATTCTCTTGCTGTGCCTGTGCTTGGATCTGGGTCACAGTTCTGAATGGTGGTCCTGGGGCTAGAAGGAGTGCTGGCGTGGTGGACCTTTTAGTGATGGTGGAAAGGAAATCCTCCTCACAGTTCCAAGGCAGAAAAGAATGCTTGTGGTCACTCATAGACCAGAGCACAGGCCAGGAAAGGAGTAAACACCTCTTATCATACCACCTTGGAAGAACTGAAAATTTTCATGTCCCTAGAAGTATCTCTGAAAACAGCTGTACAACCCCCCAAAGCTTGGGACAGTACATTCTCCACATTGGAAGCAGACCTCTACCTTAACAAAGAGTTTATAACTCAATTAATTGGCTGGGATCATGACCAAAGAGTCAGACCATAGAATCTTTTTTTTTTGGTAACAAAGAAGATCAAAATATACAACCAGAAGAAGACAACAAAGTCAAAGCTCCTACATCCAAAGCCTCCAAGAAAAATATTAATCAGTCCCAGGCCTTGGAAGAGCTCAAAAATGATTTTGAGAGGCAAGTAAGAGAAGTAGAGGAAAAACTGGGAAGATACATGAGAGTGATGCAAGAAAATCATGAAAAACAAGTCAACAGCTTGCTAAAGGAGACCCAAAAAAATACTGAAGAAAATAACACCTTAAAAAATAGCCTAACCCAAAAGGCAAAAGAGATCCAAAAAGCCAATGAGGAGAAAAATACTCTAAAAAGCAAAATTATGGAAAAGGAAGTCCAAAAGCTTACTGAAGACAATACTTCCTTAAAAATTAGAATAGAGCAATTGGAAACTAGTGACTTTGTGAAAAATCAAGACACTGTAAAACAAATCTAAAAGAATGAAAATTAGAAAACGATGTGAAATATCTCATTGGAAAAACAACTGACCTGGAAAATAGGTCTAGGAGAGATAATTTAAAAATTACTAGACTATCTGAAAGCCATGATCAAAAAAGAGCCTAGATATCATCTTTCAAGAAATGATCAAGGAAAACTACACTTATATTTTAGAACTAGAGGGCAAAATAGAAATTGAAAGAATCTACCGATTTACTGAGATTCCAAAAGGAAAACTCCTAGGAATATTGTAGCCAAATTCCAGAGTTCCCAGGTCAAGGAGAAAATCTTACAAGCAGCCAGAAAGAAACAATTCAAGTATTTTGGAAACACAATCAGGATAACACAAGATTTAGCAGTTTCTACATTAGGGGACTGCAGGGCATGGAATATAATATTCCAGAGGGCAAAGGAGATAGGATTAAAAGCAAGAATCACCTACTCATAAAAACTGAGTATAATCCTTCAGGGGAAAAAAATGATCATTTAGTGAAATAGAGGACTTTCAAGCATTCTTGATAAAAAGACCAGAGCTGAATAGAAAATTTGACTTTCAAATACAAGACTCAAGTGGAACATGAAGAGGTAAACAGGAAAGAGAAATCATAAGAGACTTATTAAGGTTGAACTGTTTACATTCCTGCATGGAAAGATGATATTTGTAACTCATGAGACCTTTGTCAGTATTAGGGTAGTTGGAGGGAAAAAAATTATATGTATGGAGATAGATAGATAGATAGATACATAGATAGAGGGCACAGAGTGAGTTGAAGATGAAGGGGTCATATCTGAAGAATAAAATTAAGTGGTGAGAGAAGATAATACTGGAAGAAGGAGAAAGGGAGAGATAGAATGATGTAAATTATCTCACAAAAAAACAGAAAAGAAAAGGCTCTTACAGTGGAGCAGAATCGGGGGAAGGTGAGAGGAAATGAATGAATCTTATTCTCATAGGATTTGGCTAAAGGAGGGAATAACATACACACTCAATTGGGTATGGAAATTTATCTTACCCTACAGAAAATAGGGGGAGCAGGGGACAAGACAGCAGGGGGATGATAGAGGGGAGGGAAGATTGGGAAAGGGGGTAATCAGAAGCAAACACTTCTGAGGAGGGACAGGGTCAAAAAAAAGAATAAAATAAATGTGAGGTGGAATAGGATTAAGGGAAATAGAATTAGTTTTTCACAACATGACTACTAAAGCAGTGTTTTGCTTAACTGCACACATACAACCCACATTGAGTTGCTTGCCTTTTCAATGAGGGTGAGTAGGGAAGGAGGAAGGGAGAAAATTTGGAACCCAAAGTTTTAAAAAACACATGTTTAAAAAATGTTTTTGCACGCAACTGGGAAATAAGAAATATAGGAAATGGGGTACAGAAATCTATCCTGCCCTACAGGAAAATAGAAGGAGATGGGTATAGGAGAAGGGGAGGAGGGACAGAAGGGAGGGCAGACTAGGGGAAGGGGTATTCAGAAAGCATGCCATCTTGGGGTGGGGGGAGGGGCAAGATGGGGTGAAAATTTGGAACTCAAAATCTTATAGAAGTGAATGTTGAAAACTCAAAATAAATAAATTTCAAAAAAATTTTAAAAAATCATGGCTTTTTATTCAATTATAACATCTTAATACTATGCAAGCATATCACAGTTTCTTAAACTATGTGCATACTAGATTTTATACAAGTCTACACATTACAAAGGGGTATAAAAGCCATTACCAAGCATGACCTGGCTTTGTCATTGCCTCAGTATCTACCATTGAGGCTGAATAACAAACATTAGAATGGAAGTGTCATAAATACTTAATGTATTTTAATGATTTTAGTCCATGAACGTTTATTGAAAGTCTGATATTGTAAATTACTATTTTATGTGCCTGAGATACAAAGATATGACAGTGTATCTTCTTTACAATCTAGTTTGGGAATCAGGAAATAGAGAAGATAAAATCAGAGATAGGGTGGACAAGACAGAAAGAACAGAAAGATATGAGCCACCCAAGGCTTTGCAGTGAAGTTGTTCCAGCTGTATTACAAGTTGGGAACCAGACCCTTGGGATTATAAAGTATGAATTTCTTTTCCAGTCATATTTTACCAGAACCTTAAAGACAGAGATGTCCCATTTCCCCCAGCAATGCAGAGAATGAACTTATGAAAGTTTTGCAATGAAACAAAGGAAAAGCAAACCATTTATGTTATTACATTGGAGCCAGCAGTGATGCAGCCACTGAGATCAATAAATGAAGTGTCAAAGCCCCTGAGCCACCACATTCCTGTTTAGAAGATCTGTGAAAAACTGAAGAAAGATAGTCAAATGTATGAGCTCAGATATGATAAACAGATCAACCTGAGCACAGCCAACCTAAAGAAACTTAGATTTTAAAGAGCAGAAGAAAATTCTGGATGACTGGGGTAAAGTAGCAAAAGCAATGAAGAAAAAAAAACAGACTGCAAAATTAATGAAACTGATTACAAATATAACCCCAAGGCAGCCAATTCATTGAATGAGGAGCTAGCACAGTCCCTGCTTGGGCACCTGAAAAGAAATTACATTTAATCTCCCTCTTTTCAAACAGTCTTTTTTTTTGTAATTTATTTTTCAGAGGGCTCTTGATGGGGTAAGATTTGAAAACCTGGGGCTTTTTCTCAAGATGCTGGTTTCACAGCTCCATTGCATGTCTGTACTTTTTCCCTTTCATTTTGTTTCTAGTTTAGGATACAGGACTTTTAAAAATTAATATTAAAAAAAGGAATACATACAAATACAAGTACTATATGTCAAGGACCAAATGAAAGTCAAAAACCACAAATACTATAGGAATTCATAAAAAAAAGAAAGATCATGGTGATCTGAAACCAGGCCACAATGCCAAATCTTAGAAATTTACAAATTTATTCCGTTTGCACTCTGACTCTCTTCTTCCTCCTCAGATTGGAATTCTGATTCTACCTTTGGTACCTTGAGATGCAATAGGTATCATATTTCATCATATAATCATCACCATCACATAATTGTCACACCCTCTTTTTCCAGCCCCAAAATTGGTTTATAATCTTTCATCACAAGGTATAATTCTGTTTATCAGGCTGCTTAAAAGGTAAACAGAGCAGCAATGTATTCACCAGTGATATGTGGATACACGTTTATCTCTCACACGTTGTGATCTGCGAGCCTACAATTCTTAGCAGACAGGCATTGTAGCAGGTAAAGTTGCCATGACTAAGTCACGTGATATGGTAAGACTTGTGTCTTCCCAATTTTAACATATATTCATGTTTCTGAGGATCCTAATCTTGAATCAAAGACAGTTTAGTAATAAATGATTTTTAAGTAATACTGACATTTCTTTTTTAATTTTAAAAAATAAAACTTTACATAATGGTTGCTCTCTACTTTTTTGCAAAAAAAAAAAATTGGCATACAATTTGCAAGGATTATGTGGTGAAATGCAGCAAGCTTTTACCTTATCTTGCTTGTCTGACTACCCTTTATGTGTTGTATTGCCAATTAGGAAATAAGTTCTTTGAGGACAAAGACTATATTCTTTGCTTTTCTTCATATTTCTGATCCTTAACACAACTCCTGGCAAAGAGTAAACATTTAAAATGTGGTTTTTTTTCTTTTTCACTCATTCATTCATATTCCTTTATTGATTCATTCATATCACGGTCTCTCTGAAGAATTTTGAAATCAATTGCATGCCTCGGACTGTCAAAGGACTATACAATATTGTGTGCCTATATCAAAGAAGGTGCTGTGCTCTATGAGCAAAGCAGAATTGAGGTAGTTCAAAACAAATGTGAGATGTGCAAATTTACAGATATCTCTACTTCAAAGTTCATGTGGACTATTTGTGCCTGACCTATGTTACAGCCTTCTGATTTCATATTTGTCTGATCAGCTGCAGTTGGACATGCTTTATCTTGATGCCAACATTTATATCATTTTGGTCCTCTTAGAGAAAGGAATACAACAACCACATCGTATGCTTCTGCACACTTCTCCCCTGAAGCATAATTCAGTTAGAGAAAAGATGAGGTTGGACATTTTATCCCTAGTTCCCAATCCCTGAATATGTTTTCTTCACTAGGAAAAAAAATAATTAAAAAAAATTCTTCAAATACGAATGTAAAAACTTCATCAAATAAAGGTCTTTGCGCCAAGCACAATATCACCATTACAGTCTAAATTTTGCTGAGAGTTGAAAAGGTTGAAATCTCACGATTTATTTTCTGTCTCATTCCTAGTATAAATATCAGTTTAATTTTCTAGTAAAAAGAATATTGATTTGACATATTATTTTCACCAAGGACTGCAAATGTTTTATATAACTTTTCTTAATAAAAGAGCTATTGGGAAGCACATTTGATTGACCTTTATGATAACTTTTGAATTTGCTACAGAAAATAGAACACTTCTGATTCTTGCTTTAGGCATATTTTAAAATATTCTTCCTATATTGATTTTTCCACTGATAGTTACTTTCACCTAAGGGTAACGAGAGATTACTAAAATGGTCCAGAGTCTTTCTGCAAATGGAATTTCGATTTACATCAATAATTTTACTGTTCACTGTACTCTCATATGAAGCTTCTTACTGCTCCCATGACTCACTAAGTCCAATAAGGATACTAGTGAGTTAGAACTTCCTCTTTCAGTTGGCATTTTTGGAAATCTGGAGAACTGAACTTTGAGTTAGACAATTAGAATTTAATCCTAAATTAAATAGTTACTACTACGAGATACCATTCAAAGGAATTTAACATCTCTGGGTCTCAGTTTCCTTATATGCAAAATGAAGAGATAAATCTAAATCTACTGTACAAGCCATGGTTTCTTTATCTTTAAGAGGAGGGCAATAATATTTTAATAGTACACAGATACATGAATATAAGGCCTTATTATTATTTCAGTATAGGCATGGACCTGGCACCATCGCTAATACAAGAGAAAGCCACCACCCCCTATCAGCATCTTCGTTTTATGCTTAGTGGGGGGAATACACTGTATTATATTCTGTAGCTTCTGAGCCCCAAACAGTGTACAAATCAGCCATGATGAACAATATTAATTCTAATATAAAATATCTATTAAATAAAAAAGAACAATTATAACATAGCATAAATCATACTCTTCTGATGCACGCAGGGCCTGCAGAGAAGAGTAGGCATAAACATGTAGAAGCAGAGTAAGAAGACACATGCATAAGGACCATACTTGCCTTGGGCAACTCAAATTGGATTCTGGGTCTGGTTTCCTTTGTTTTCCTCTACGATATTCTATGTAACAGGTCACTGAAGGATGGGATCACTTCTACCTGGAATATTCCACTTGAACTACTCATCTTCTGGGCCATTCTTTTCTTCTTCTGGGCAATGCTGCCTTTCCACTAGCTGCTTTTACTAAAATTATACTTCTGTGCTGCTGAAGTAATGTTATATTCCTTTAGGAAAAGCAGAAACCTTCTAACTAGGATAAACAGACTTTGTACCTTTAATTTCTTTGGTTGGAATCTGCAGGATTTCTACCTCTCAGACATAGGTTTCAAAGGCCAAGTCTATCTTCTTTCAAGGCACTATTTCAAGAAAACAAATACCAGTGCTCATTTACAGGATCATGGCTCTAAAGCTCAAAAATAATTCAGAGGCCATTTTGTCCAAACCTCTATTTTTATAAATGATAAAATCAAGATCCAGTGATGTTAAGTGACTGTGAAGTTTTTCCTTACACTCAATCAGAGATCTCTCATGGGATAATATGTTCTTCTGAATTCTTCTGAGAACTGAGCTCTCTATGATCCATAAATTACCTTATAATTCCAAAGCAAGGTATCAACAGTGAAATGACCCAACTCTTTCTCATGGTGAGAAATAAAAATCTATATTTCTGATAACTGAAACACTTGGCAATATACATTTACCCTGCAGTCACAAAACATTTCTAGGGATCAGAGTTTCCTAGTTACTCCCTTCAAATTTAATCACATGCAAATTAAATGCTAGGAAAAAAAGGCACAGCAGTCATTTTTTACCCTCAGTAAATTCCTTTTTGTTCCATTGGCAGATTTCTCAGCATTTCTCTTAGAAGTCTTTTTTGTTTCCATCCATTTCAATTGGCAAAATTGCCCATATCTGAAAGGGAGAATTCTTTATGCGGTTAGTATTATTATTATTATGATCTATAGGGGAAATTTAACATTAACATGATTCTTTTTTAAATCTTATTTAATATTTTATTTTTTCCATTTACGTGATAAAAGAATTTTAACATTCTTTTCTTCCCAAATTTTGAGTTCCAAATTCTCTCCCTTGCTCCTTTCCACCCCTTGTTAATAAGACAAGTAATTTGACATAGGTTAGATATATGTAGTCATGCAAAACACATTACCATGTAAGTCATGCTGTAAAAAAATAGCCAAAAAATCCCACAAAAAATAAAGAAAGTAAAGAAAAAGTATCTTTGATCTGCATTCTGACCCAACCAGTTCTGTCTCTGGAGATGGACAGCACCTTTTATCTTATATCCTACAGAATTGTCTTCCATCATTGTATTACTGAGAATAGCTAAGATATTCATAGTAGATAATCATACAATATTGCTGTTACCATGTATAATGTTCTGCTTCTGCTCATTTCACTTTGCATCTGTTCATGTAAGCCTTTCCATGTTTTTTTTTTCTGAGAGCATCCGTCTTATCATTTATTTTATTTTTTATTAATTTATTTTTATTTATTTTATTTTCATTAATTTTATTTTATTTAATTATTTAATTATTCTGAAAATTTTTATTTTTATTTATTTAATTTTACTTATTTTTATTAGTTTATTTTGATTTATGAAGAATCATTTCCATATGATTTTGACTTCCCCCTTCCTCCCCACCATCCTCTACAAGACAGTGTACAATCTGATATAGGCTATATATATACATTCCTATTAAACATATTTTCACATTGTTGATGTTGTAAGTAAGAATTAGAACCAATAGGAGGAACCACCAGAAAGAGGAAACAAAACACAACAGAAGAAAAAAATAGCAAATAGTATGCTTTGATCTGCATTCAAATTCCATAGTTCTTTCTTTGAATGTGGATAGTATTTTCCATCATGAGGCCTTTGGAGATATCTTAAATTCTTGTATTGCTGGGAAGGGTTAAGTTTATCAATATTAGTCATCGCGCAACATGGCTGTTATTGCATACAACATTCTCTTGGCTCTGCTCACTTCACTCAGCATCAGATCATACAAGTCTTTCCAGGTTTTTCTGAAGTCAGTCTGTTCATCATTTCTTACAGCACAATAGTATTCCATTACATTCTTATACCACGACTTGTTCAGCCATTCCCCAGTTGATGGGCATCCTCTCAATTTCCAATCCTTTGCCACCACAAAAAGAGCTGCTATAAATATTTTTGTACATGTGGGTCCTTTTCCCATTTGTATGATCTCTTTGGGATACAGCCTTAGAAGAGCTATTGCTGGGTCAAAGGTTATGCACTTTTTTTAGCCCTTTGGGCATAGTTCCAAATTGCTCTCCAAAATGGTTGGATCATTTCACAACTCCATCAACAATAACAAGGAGAGCATCCTTCTTATCATTTTTTTAAAGCATGGTAGTATTCAATCACAACAACTTGTTCAGCCATACTCTAAGTGATGGACATCCCCTCAATTTCCAATTCTTTGCCATCACTAAAAGAGCTGGTATAAATATTTTGAACAATAGGCTCTTTTCCTCTTTGCTGTTTAGTTGTTTGTTTGTTTGTTTTTTGAAATACAGATCTAGTAGTGGTATTGCTTAGTCAAAGGATATTCATGGTTTTATAATATTTTGAGCACAGTTCCAAAGTGCTCCCCAGAGTGGTTGAATATATGGTTGAATAATGGTTGAAGTATACAACTTCACCAATAGTACATCAGTTTTTTTTTTAATTTCTCTATATCCCCTCCAATATTTGTCATTTTCCTTTTCGGTCATATTAGCCAATTTTGGACAGGTGTGAGGTAGTAGTTCAGAGTTGTTTTAATTTGCATTTCTCTCATCGAAAGTGATTTAGAGCATTTTTTTTTCATATAACTATAAATAGCTTTGATTACTTTGGCTGAAATTTGCCTCTTCATATCCTTTGACCATTTATCAATTAAGGAATGCTCTTATTTCTATGAATTTGGCTCAGTTTTCTATATGTTTGAGAAATGAAGTCTTTATCAGAGAAACTCACCATATTTTTTATAGTGATGACTACTAGCTATGTATTTCCCTCCATCCTATTTTCCTCCTGTTTATCCTCTTTCTTTTTAACCTGTCCATTCAAACATTCAAAATGTTTTACTTCTGATTTTTACCTCCGCCAAAGTGCCCTCCCTTCTATCAGTTTCCCACCACCTGCTCTTATGGTACGATAGATTTCTACACTAAACTGAGTGTATATATTATTCTCTCTTTGAGTCAATTCTGATGAGAGTTAGGTTTATGTGTGCCCCTCCCTGCTTTCCTGTTTCTCCCTCCACTGCAAAATCTCTTTCTGGCCTTTTATATGTCAAATAATTTATTCCATTCTACCTTTCCCTTTCTCTTTCTGTCAGTGCATTCTTCCTTCTCATCCCTTAATTTTATTTTTTTTTAGATAACCATACCATCGCATTCAACTCATACCTCTGCTTTCTGTCTATGTATACTCCTTCTAATTGCCATAATAATAAGAAAGATTTTAGGAGTTATAAGTATCATTTTCCCATATAGGAATATAATCAGTTTAACCTTTCTGAATCCCTTATGATTTCTCTTTCCTGTTTACCTTTTTATGCTTCATTTGCATCTTGTTTTTGAAAGTCAAATTTTCTATTCAGCTCTGGTCTTTTCATCAATAATGTGTGAAAGTCTTCTATTTCATTTAATATCCATTTTCCTCTGAAGGATTATCCTCATTTTTACTGGGTAGATGATTCTTGGTTTTGATCCTAGCTCTTCTGCCTTCCAGAGTATCATATTCCAAGCCCTCTGATCCTTCAATGTAGAAACTACTAAATCTTATGCTTTCCTGACCCTG
Organism: Vombatus ursinus; assembly: GCF_900497805.2. NCBI lineage: Eukaryota > Metazoa > Chordata > Mammalia > Diprotodontia > Vombatidae > Vombatus > Vombatus ursinus. The sequence continues at coordinate 25,189,583 of NW_020954599.1, forward strand.
GCTTCATGATATTTGAATTGTTTCCTTTTGACTGCTTGCGATATTTTCTCCTTGACCTTGGAGCTCTGGAACTTTACAGTTGAGTATTAAGAGCTGAGTCTAGCAGCATTCTATTGTTGCTCTGACTGAAAATGAGGTCAGGTCCTTTTAGAACTAAGTGCAGGGGGATAACAATCAGACTTTGTCCTGGATCAGGCCACTTTAGGTACCCTTATCAGTCCCTGGACTGCCCCTGAGTTTCTGGAACAATACAACACTCTGCCTGTTCATATCCATTTGCCATGTATCAGTTGGGCAAAGGTACTTATTTTTATAAATTTGACTTAGTTTCCTATATATTTGAAATTTGAAAAAGAATTAACAGCTTGTCACAAAAAGTATACAGCCTTGCTTAATGATCAAACTCCCTAAAAATTAGAATGGACCAAATAGAAGCCAACAACTCCATAAGAAAACAAGACAAAAATGAAGGAAGAGGAACCCACCATCTCTTAATGAAGTCCATTCCATTTTTATACAAAAAATAATAGCAAAAAGAGGAAGAAAAAAGCTTTGAAATATTTCAGAACTTGAATCAAAGCAGCAAATAAGAGTAACTTCAATAAATCAATATACAAGTCAAAGACGAAGTTGTCCTTACAACATCCATGTGAGGTGCCTAATTTTATTTTCCCCACTTTATATTTGAGGAAACTGAGGGAGAGGTTAAGTGACTTACCCAGGGTCACACATATAGTAGGTATCTTAGGTCAGATTTTAATTCAGGACTTCCTGGCACCAGGTTTGTTGTTCTATCCACTGGGCCACCTAGCTGTTCCTTAAAGAGCTTACAATAATATAACACAGGAACCCTGATGATCCCAAACCATTAGTCAAACTGTAGTAGAATGAAAGAGAGATTGGACACTACTGTGGAAGGCCAGATGTCCTCCACATACTGCTGCTCTGTTGTTATCTGCTCTTTTATAAACATCTTTCCCTTCAAGGTGCTAAATGTTCCCTTTTGTAGCCTTCATACTGTGTTAAGCACTTTATTAATATCTCATTTGATCCTCACAACAATTTTGTGAGGTAGATGCTTTTATAACTCCCATTTTGCACATGAAGAAACTGAGGCTGAGAAAGTTTAAATGATTTACCCAGGGTGACAAAGCTAGTATATGTCTAAGACAAGATTCAAATTCAGGTCTTTCTAAATCAAAATCCAAGATTCTCTCTGCTGCACTATCTAGCTACCTCTTTATTCAGATCCAAATGATCAAGGTCTCACACAACTTAAGTAACCTGCTCAAAGGACACCAACAGAAATTATCAGGAGGACTAGCCCAGGGATTCATGTCAGTAAAGACAAACAGCAAGGACATATTACTAAGTGGATAGAGAGTAGGAACCCATCTCTAAATGAAACAAAGACCAGAGAATTTTTCCAGAGATCAGGTAACTGGGTGAAAGAGTGGAAGGCAGAATATTTTTGTTATAGATTTAAAGGACATATATGTGGTCATTCCAACATATGGATCACAGTATCGAGAGTTGAAAATAGCCATAGAGCTTGGATAAGCTTTATGTTCAATTAAAATTAAGGTTACATTAACTGTAAAATTTCAGTAGAAATGGATATGAAGCAAAATGGAGAAAAGGGACAGCCAAATCAGCTGAATCCACTCTGGCAATTAATGAGGTTTCAGATTTTATAGCAAGATCACCCTCAAGGTCCATTAATCTGAAATGGGGAAGTCAAAAGCAAAGTCAGAATAATGAGCTTAATTTTGCGTGTAATATAATTATATTAAATATATTATTATATTGTATAACATTTGTTAAAATTTATTACAATATTATATACCTTAATATCATATTTATAATATAATATAGGCATATATGTATATCTAACCATCTATCTGGTTGTGTTTGTATGTGTGTACATATGTATATATGTATGTATGTAGAAAAAAGAAATAGAGGAGGAGACAGAACCTGTGATTCCCAGGAGTGAAAGCAACCTCAAACAATACAGGTCAGTCAGCATCTTCCCCACAATTTCTAGTTGAAAAGAGTTGCCTAGAACAAGGGTTCTAAAAACATTTTGATATTGTGATCCTTTTACACTCTTACAAATTATTAAGGACCCCAAAGAGCTTTTCTTTATATGGTTTATATCTATCATTATTTACCATATTAGAAATAAAAGTGGATTGCATCAAATCTGCATTATTGGGCAGAGTAAAGATGTGGGAGTAGAGGCAGCAGCCAAGCTGAACTCTTCCAGCATTCTTCTCTAAACATCTTTAAAATAACTCTCCAAAAGAAACTCTGGAGCTGCATTGCCAGCAGTATAAGACAACTTAGTAGGTCATCAGTAGAAATCTGTGACATGCAATGAGGGTCAGTCAAGATTTTACATGGCAACAACACCAGCTGTGGGCCTTGGAAGCATCTGGGACAGCATCAGCAGTGGCAGTGGAGGGAGCTCTTAGCCTAGAGACAGTGGCAGGGGTGGGGTAGACAACTGGTCAAAAAGATATTACAGACAACCATAAGCTGACACCAAGTGCAAGACTGGGTGCTGGTTGGGAAGTCTATTGCCTATATGCAGTTCTGGGTCACAGTTTGAGGGTGGAGGAGAGCACTTCTGGTTGGTTATAAAGGAGTGGAGGTCCTGGTTTTGGTTTAAGAACACAAAGGAAAACTAGTACTTGAGGCTTCAGGGAATCTGGGGTTATGGTCTCAGTTCAAGTGACAAAAGGATTTCTAGCAATAGTGACTATGGGAGGAATGAGGGCAGGGGGCATTCTTGGGTAAAGATGATAATGTAGACCAGGAGAGCAGTGAAAACACCATTCCTAGAATCACACCACCTTGGAAGAACCAAAAACTTGCTGACCCTCAGAACTGACTCTCAGATCTCTGAAAACAGCACCACAAAAAAGCCTCAAGCTTGGGGGGAGGCCTTCCTACCATCAGTTGAATAGAGTCCAACTTTAACATAAATTTAAAAGTCAAGAAATAGGATGGGAAAATAAAAAAGAACATGACCATAAAAATCTACTATTGCAGCAAAAAAGACAAAGACACAAACTAAGAAGGCAATGATATAAAAAGAGGTTTGAGGAACGTTTCAAAGAAAAATGTAACCTGGGCACAAGTGAAACAAGAATTTTTTTAAATTGTTAAAATAAAGAGATAGGAGTGGGAGAGAGAAAAAAATAAATGAAAGAGATGCAAGAAAAATATGAAAAGAGAATAAACAACTTGGTAAATGAGGCACAACAAATACTGAAAAAAACAAAAAAAAACCAGAATCAGTCAAACAGAAAAAGGAATAAAAAGCTCAATGAAGAAAATAATTCCTTATGAATTAGAATTGAGCAAGTGGAAGTTAATGCTTTCATGATACATTAAGAAACAATGAAACAAAGTCAAAAGAATGAAAAAATAAAAGAAAATGTGAAATATTTCATAGGAAAAACAACTGACCTGGGAAACAGGTCAAGGAGAGATAAGAATTATTGGACTGCTTAAAAGCCATGATAAAAGAGCATAGGCATTGTATTTCAAGAAATTATAAGGAAAAAACTGACTGATATTTTAGAGCCAGAGGGTAAAACAGAAATTTAAATCATCTATTAATCACCTAGTAAAAGAGATCCCAAAATGAAAACTCCCAGGAATATTATAGCCAAACCAGAATCCATAATATTTTATTTATGAAAAATTCATTTGAAAATTAAGCAAACAAAATAAAAAAATAAGTGGGTGAAGCAGAATCTATTATGTTTTAGCTGAAGTAATAAAGGCAGGGTTGGCAATTATAATATCAGACAAAGCAAAAGCAAAAATATATGTAATTAAAAGAGATAAGCTGGAAACCTATATTTTGTTAGAAGGCACAGTAAGTCAATAAAGTAATGTTAAAAAAATACAGTAAATCTCTGTTAAAGACATCATTTTTCAAATATATAGGAAACTGAGTCATATTTATAAAAATAAGAGACATCCCCCAATTGATAAGTGGTCAAAGGGTAATAGAAGTTAGTTTTCAGAAGAAGAAATCAAAGCTATCTATATTTATATGAAAAAAACTAAATCACTATTGATAAGAGAAATGCAAATTAGAACATCTCTGATGTATAACCTCACACATATCAGATTGCTTAACATGACAGGAAAGGAAAAAGAGAAATGCTAGAGAGGATGTGGGAAAATAGAGATACTAATGTATAATTGGTGGAGTTATCAACTAGTCCAATTATTCTGAAAAACAATTTGGAGCTATGCCCAAAGGGCTATAAAACTATGCATCTCCCTTTGACCAATCAATAGCACTATTAACTCTATATACTAAAGAGATAAAAGAAGTAAAAGGACCTATATGTGCAACAAAATATTTATAGCAGCTTTTATTGTGGTGGCAAAGAATTGGAAATTGAGGGCATGTCCATTAATTGGGGAATGACTTAAAGAATGTTAAAAAATAAATGCAAAAAGGTAAAATAAAAGAATAATGCCTTAGTGCTATTATGAAAATCATTTTGATTTCCCTAACCATGTTTTGAGAATCACTGGCCTAGAGAACTGTGACATGTCTAAGGAAATACAATCCCCATGTATTGGAGGCAAAGTTTGTACCTAGGTCTTGCTGGATCCCAAGTCACATATACATATTGAGTTTGATGTAAAAGTGAAAATAGCTAACAGGACACTGGCAATTATCTAACAACTACTTGCCTTGGTACTACTGCTTCAGTTTTCTGAGAATGATGAAAATGTGAAGTGTGAAAAAAACAAAAACAAAAACATTGGATTTATCTATGAGAAGGTCATATTGCAAGGAGGGGTTGTTTAAATAGACAATGGATACTGAATGAAGTGGAAATGGTGGGAATAAACATCTAAGTTTTAAAAAAAAGTTTCTGCCAAATGAGAAGACAAATAAAATTGTTGTAGAGGGGAGAGTTGGGTGAAATTTGAGTTATTTTATTTGCTCATCTTGTTTATTAGGATAGGAGAGAACTTTTTTTTATGTTTATGCTAAAGGAAAATAGAGATGGAGAGATTGAATCAACTGGAGAAAGACAAAATGATTGAGAGAACAAGGGCCTGGAAGATATGGAGCAGATGTAATTAAGGGAAACTTTTGTTTGTTTGTTTGTTTTTTCTTAGAAAAAGAGTGACATATTTCCCTCTGAAGAAATGAAGGAAAGAAGGAAGGCAGTAATAATTTTTGAATTTGAGAAAATTGGCTTCATTGAGGTCATATATTTTAAAAAATACAAAGAAAAATTAAATAACTAAAACATTAATGAAATTGTTATCTGCAAGTGATCATAAATATAATGACTCAAAGTGAAAAGACAGCCTAGTATCAGAAATCCCAGCAATGTAAGGATCAGGTTTCAACAGGTTCCATTCAAATTGAGATGTAGAAATTTTTAGCTATTTTGTTCAATTTTTTTAATCACCTCCCAAGTTTGTTAAAGTTAATAGAAAAGAGATAGTAAGACATAAAGCTAAGGACTGAAGTGTTTAATCCTTGCGTGGCCTTTCAAGTTTTTCCCAGCATTTGCTGTCTAGGTATATAGAACCTGAATAATGATTGGCAAACCAAAAAAGCACAACTATAGAGACAATTTGCTCAATCAAGTGTTTCATATTTACCTTATGCATAACATGTTCATTAGGAATTGAATAGGCTTTGACAAATCTTAATCCTTGTTGGACATTACCAAATTGTCAGTGTTCACCTGCGATAAATAACATTTCACATGTGTAAAGCATTCAGGTTATCAAGGGATTGTACGCATAACAATGTGAGGTAGTCGTGGCAATATTGTTATCCTCTATCAAAGAAACAAAATTGTATTTGGGGCTTTTCTAGCCCCAGTAATTGTCTGCTGACCTATCACATAGATCTAAATGCACAAGGTATTAAAAACAAAACGAAAAGAAAGAAAAGAAAAGAAAATCTAACCCTGAGTGAAAATTAACTTGTTTTAATGTTTTTGACTTTTACTTAGAGATTTCATTAGATTAAAAAAATGCATTCTGGAGGAGAGAGGATTCTGGGAAATTGGCAAAGTAAGTCAGAAATTCAAAGCTTGGGGCAGCTATGTGGCACAGTAGATAGAGTACCGGCCCTGAAATCGGGAGGACCTGAGTTCAAATCCTGCCTCAGACACTTGGCACTAACTGTATGACCCAGGGCAATTTGCTTAACTGCAATTGTGAAGGAGAAGAAGGAGGAGGAGGAGGAAAAGCAAGAGGAAGAAGTGGAGGAGGAGGAGGAGGAGAAGGAAAATTCCAAGTTCTTTAGATAATCCCCACAACAAGACAAAATAGTGCCTCAGGGCAAACATAGAGCAGTAAAAACAAGCAAGAGTTGAGGAAGAATAGTGGTCCTCCTGAGACAACCAGAGATGATCCAAAGAAAAATCACAGGATGGGTTTTGGTCACTGTGAAGTGTAAACACCTCCAGGCTAGTTCCCTTGAAATAGCAAGTGGTGTTAGCTGCTTTGGGAGATAGCCTTGGCCCCAGACACAGAAATTTTTACCTCCCAGACAGTGTAGGAAGCTGGGCATCTGAGAGTCCCCCTCTTTGAGGAAACCCCTGCTGAGAAGGGACACCAGGCCCAGCTGTGCTGCTAAGATGTGACCCTGGGCAAGAAGAAACCAGCAAATACCTGATGAGTGCAGAAACAGTGGTATGGGGATGCTGTTGACTGTGGGCACTTACAGGAGGGTGAATTCTCAGTTTTGGTTCCAGACCAGAGGGGAGAACTGAAGGAGGATATGAGGTCAGAGACACCATCCCCCAAATGCCAAGACTAGAGGTGATTACAATAATATGATGCTACAAACTAAAAAAAATGAGCAGAAAAAGGACAAAGAACACAACTATAGAAAGTTACTATGGGAATAGAGAAGACCAGGGTTCATCTTCAGAGTAGGATACTGAAGCAAATAAAGCTCCTCCTACTCCAAAGGGTAACATCAAATGATCATCTGCCCAAAAAGATTTTGTAGAAGAACTTTTTAAAAAAATTTAAAAATCAAATTAGATTGAGGATTTTTTTTTAAATAACAACAATCCAGGAAAAACAGGAAGATTATGAGAAGAAAGTCAATCAGCTCAAAAAGGAGATACATAATCTTTTTTTCTTTTTTTTTTTAAAGAGATCCATAATGTTAAGGAAGAAAATGACTCCTTGAAAATTAGAATTGGGCAAGGGGAAGCCAGTAACGTTGTAAGAGATTAAGAAATGATAAAACAAAGTATAAAGAATGAAAATAGAAGAGAATATGAAACATATCATAAGAAAAATAACTGATCTGGAGAAAATATCAAGAAGAGAAAACTTAAGAATAATTGTAATCTATGATTAAAAATGGATCTTGATACAATAGTACAAGAAATAAAGAAATGTGTGTGTCTACATAGGAGTATGATTATAGATATTTAAGTATATGTATGCATGTATATATAGACATATATGTTTGAGTATATACGTATATACATATATAATCTCCACACTGAAGCATTAGATCAAAAGGGGAATGTAGAAATAGAAAAAAAAATCCACTAATCGCATTTAAAAAAAAGATCCTATGAGAAAGACCTACATGAATATTATAGTCAAATTCCAAAACTCCCAGCTCAAAGGAGAAAATATTATCAGCAACAAGAAAAAAAATAATTCAAATATGGCAGAGCCACAGTTAGAATCACACAAGATCTAGCAGCAGCAACACTCAAAGACCACAGGTCTTGGAAAGCTATATATCAAAGAATAAAAGAACTGAGGTTGTGGCTGAAAATATCATATCCAGCAAAGTTAAGCATAATCATGAATGGAAAAAAAAATGAACTTTCAATGAATTGTCACACTTTCCAGATTTTGTTGCAAAAATTCCTGAACTTAACAGAAAACTTGACACACAAGATTCAAGAGAAATATAAGGTACACATCAAAGACTAACTACAAGGGATTCAATAAGGACAGACTGTTTACTTTTTACATGAGGAAATGTAAAATGTATATCTAAGATTGTTATTAGCTGGGTAGTTCAAAAGAAAAATTGGGGTAGAGCTGAGTATGATGTTATTTGAAAGAGTAAAACTGTTTAGGAAAGAGTAAAAACAAAAAAGAATTTTAGAAATGAAAAAGAGTTATTATTTTATACAAATGAAATGTGAGAAGAACTGACACAGAGGAATTATATGAGGGAGGAGGGCTGGTAGTTCTGGAACCCTACTCTTATTGGGAATGGGTTAAAGAGGAAACAATGCATATATATATATATATATATATATATTCACACACACATATATATGCATATATATGTATATATATGTTTATGTGTGTGTGTATGTATTTTAAAAAGTTTTGTAGATTCTGAAAGAAATAAAAGGCTAGAGAGGGTAGAAAAGATAAGGAAGTGATTTTTAGAGGGAACCCTACTCACATCAGATCTGGTTTAAAAAGAAAACAATATATACATTTAGAAAGGAATAAAAGTCTTCTAAATTTATAAAGAAATAAGGGACAGGTAGGTGGCACAGTGGATAGAGCACCAGTCCTGAAGTCAGGAGAACTTGTGTTCAAATCCAGCCTCAGACCAAATACGTGACACTTACTAGCTGTATGACCTTGGGCAAGTCACTTAACCCCAATTGCCCAAAAAAAAAAAAGAAAAAAAAGAAATAAGCAGGTGAGGGAAGAGGATAGGTGGGGTATAGAAGGATGTCTAGATTAATGGGAATGGGATAAAGAGAGAATAACGTATTTGGAAAGCTATAAAAGTCTAAATTAAGATAGAAACAAGAGTATAAGAGAAAAGGGTAGGGGGGAGATTAAGGGAGGGAACTTTGGGTAGGATAGGTTAAATAATAGGAAAGCAAGGTAGCAGGTAGAAATAAAGTAGAGAAGTCAGGAGGGATAAGAAATAAGAGATGCACACAAACATAAAGAGCAGGAGTAGAATTTATTTGGGGGGAAAAGCAGGGGTAGTAATCATGATCTGAGACAAAGTTAAAGCTAAAACAGATTTAATTAAAAGAGAAAAATAGGCAAACTACACCATATGTCAGCCATATTAATCAATATTGTTTTAGACTATTCAAATTAACTAGTCATATAAGGTTGGAATATTGCTGTGTTATAAGAAATGATGAGTTGGTGGACTTTGGAAAGACTTGGACTTACAAAGGAAGATTTTATTTACCCTCAGAGAAAAAGAGGTCAAACAAGTATAGTATGGTCTTACATAGATGCATATGAATGTGTATGTCTATATATGAGTATGATTATAGATATCTAAGTATATGTATGTGTATGTAAGTGTATGCATGCATGTGCATATAGACATATATGTTTGTGTGTGTGCACATATTTAAGTGTATATATGCTACAAATACATACATATATAATCTCCACACTTAATTGTAGCCTTATTTGGGGAGGGGAGAGAAGGGAGGAGGAGAAAAGAACAAAGTAAAAAATGCACAACAGAGATAAAAAGAAATCTCAACACAATGTATAGTATTTATTATATAGGCTTTCCTGACATGGAAATTTATTACTGTATGTATTGAATCATTTCTTATGTTCTGCTGTGCACATGACAACATGTTTTTTCTTTTCTTATTCTGTATTTAAGTTTTATTAAGTTTATAATATGTTTCTTTTTCTTTCCTTATTGCATATTTAAGTTTAAAATAAATTAATTAAAAAAAAAGAAAGAAAGAAATGCACTATGGAGTTCAGGGAAAGTTTCTCAGAGTCCAACCAAGGTTATGAAAGTAGGCCCAATAAATTCATTCAGTTATAAGGTGAGGCAGATATTCTCTCTAGTTCTTTCTTCCCTTCCACTCCCTCAATGAATTAGAGTCACCAAGTATAGATCAGGGAGTGCAAATAGCAGATAATACCTAGCTCCCCATCAATCATTGTCCTAGAACTCACAGTAAGCAATGAAAACTGATGAAACATTAATGATACATGCTAAAGGAAAAACCTTTTCTTCATAAAAAAAGAAGCTGAGAAGTCATCATTGCTGCTGCCCCTTTCATGCACTGATATGACACTAGAGGTGTTGACCCACTTTGAGATACACACTTCAAGATTTGTAGTACGAGAGTTTTTGACCTTCTTGGGATGCCTGTAGAGAATATTCTTAAAAATAAATACCATTTAAATATAATATCTTGTAGGTGGACACTTTTTCTTTGTTTCTTAGAATAGGCAATAGTTTATCACAAAGGTCACCAATTTATAGAGGCATTTACCAACATGGTAATTAAAATGAATAGGAAAATTTCATTAATTCTCTTTCTCATTCCAATAAAGATCTAAGAACCTAGAAAGTAGCATTAATTCAGAAGCTAAAACTTATAAAGATCATGGGACATTACTAAATTTGTCAAATGAGTAACTGTTAAATCTGGGATTTGAATCCCTATCTATACCTGATCTCTGCCTCACCTAAGGCATATAATAAAATATTATCTCTCCTTGCATATGATAAGTCATCTAGCACAAAATGGAATTATTGAACTTTAAATTCTACAATCTCTGTAAGTACAGTTGATTAGAGTGAGGTCTTAAATTATTTTAAAAATTCCTCAATTAAAATTTAATTTCATGATGTTGTGTTATATAAGTTATACCTGAATTTTCATTGACATGTGATTGGAAGGTTTGCTTTCTAATTTTAACATTTTTCCTCCCTCTGTGTGTGTGTGTGTGTGTCTGTGTGTGCATGTATGTGTGTATGTGTATTGGGGGTGTGTGGTTTTGGTTCAAAGGGAGTAGAACTATCCTTTTTTTCTTTCAGTTCTTATCCTTTCCTTTTTTTTTAAATGGAAAATGTGTCAATAATTAACCAAAGTATAGAATTTCTTATGTTTTAAAGATATCTTTTAGTGACCTACATTGTGTGCTGGCAATTCTAATGTCCAATCAACCAGTTAAGAAAATGAATTTTCCAACACTTGGACTGAATTGATGAGTATTTTTGGTAAATGATCCTTTTTATCTATGTGGCTTATGGAGGTCAAGAACAGAGAGATCAGCTGAATAGAGGGAGAAGAGGGAAGGGCACTTGTTTAGATACATACTATTGATCACCACATTACTGCAACAGTAGTTAATAATCCTAATGAATTTGTAATTGCTTTTAAAAGCTTCAAATTTACAATGTTTTCACAGGCTTCTAGATTTAGAGCTGGTATTGGCCTTAGAGGTCATTGAATCCTAACTTTTCATTTTGCAGATAAGGAAGCTGAGGCCCAGAACATGTAGCAATGACTAATCTTTTCCCCTCCTCCCATACTGCCTGAAGGCCAGGTATATTTTTACATCTTCATTCTCCCCTGGGGTACAATATCCATTACCTTTTCAGAGGGGTGGGGTGAATAGGATCTCTGCAAATGGTTCCAGCCATGGGGTTCCCTCTGATTCTATGGGTTCGTTCCTCTGAGCTCAAGTTTCATGTAGCCACTACTAATAGGATTAGCTTTTCCAGAGGAATATTTACTCCAAAGAGTATAATCATAAATTTGCAAATTTACTTCCTCAATACGTGGGAGACATACTCTACCCCCTCCCCCACTACATACATATACATACACACACACATTTATATCACCTTAATCTCAATCTCTGGGGAGGTGAAGAGTATTAGGTTCATAGCTTAGTGAAGCTTGCCCACAGTCTCAGTTCCAAGCGCAACAACACCTCCCCTCAAGTCCCAGATACCCAGGCTTCTCTGGGCTTCTCTGCTAGTCTGGGTAGCTGCAACATGGGAATCATGGGAATCTCTCATGGGAATCACTGCTGATACCTACCTAAAATTTTGAAGGATAAATGAAACAAAATAGAAACAAACACTCCAAGCCCATTTCTTGAATCAGAATAAAACAGACAAACAAACAAACAAACAACAACAAAATCTTGGTTCACTTCATGCTATGAAAGAACTGTTATCTTCACCCTTTGGCCACAGCACCAAAGAACACACAGGCAAGGGAGAGACTATCTCAGTCTGGCAAATTTGAAAGATGTATCTTGTTCTGGCAATGCAGCCCAACAAAGGGAGTCATTGGCACCCACATGAAAAAGTAGGATTCAGGGCACCTCCGTGTTAGGAGATCTAGGTGTATCCAGGTCAAGCCCCTTATAGATTTAAAGGCCTGAAACTGATGCTTAGAGAGGACAAGAGACTTGTCTAGGGTCACACAAATAGTCTGTCAGTCAGTCAGTAAAGAGGCACTGTGGTATGCACCAAGGATATAAAATAAGGCAAACAAAACAAACAAGCAAACAAATAAAAAAGCCCCTGCCCTCAAGAAGCTCACAAGCTAATGCGGGATGAAAACACAAAAGTAAGTTGAAGATGGGAGGGAGGGTACACAATGCGGAAGCATGACCAACTAAAGAGGAATGGAGGTAAGTGGGAAATGAAGAGGTGGCTGGCCTAGGAACCCACCTTCAAGGGAAAAGCTAGGAGAATCTCTCCATTGTGAACACTGCATGCTCTCCAATTCATAGAGAGAGTGTCCTGAGGGACAGGGAGTCCTAAGAAAGTGCGAGTTGCAGGGTTGATGTGATCTTGCAGGATGCTGAAATTCCTGAGGGCATGGAGAAATACTGAAGAGTAAAACTAGGTGGGAAATGAAGAGATGGCTGCCCTGGGCACCCTCATTAAATGGAGAATCTGAGAGGTGTAAGAGTCTGACCTACAATGCAAACTCAGATTTTCTTGGCTCCAAATTCAGGATGTTTAACCACTATATCATGCTGGTTCTTGGTTTGAGATAAATTAAGGGAAGTGCAGATAGAGATATTTCGGGGCTCTTGATTAATGCTTTGGTTATTATAGAAAATATTATTAACAGAGTCAACTATATGGGGTTTTATTTTCTATAAGAAGTATGTGGAAATAAGTGGTCCAAAGTTTGTTTCTCTATGTAAGAGCTTAACTGACACCAATACAGAGCTGGGTATTTTCTGCCAAAAGTTACTTTTTTACTCATTTGAATACAACTTTATGCAACTTTGAATCTTTCCTCTCTGAGCTGAGGTTTTTCCAAGCGCATTCACAAAGCATTTCATTGCCCTGTTGTCCAAACACCAAGGGACCCAAGTTCCCAAAGGTTTTCAGACCAGCAATTTCATCAATCATTTTGACATCTCTTGGTCTGATTGGAGACCCATAAAAAGTTGCATGATAGATGAAAAAATAGCTCAGTGGAAAACAGTGAAGGATGAAAACTTTGTATTGCCAACATACTGTCTACATACTTGGGTTTTCATATTTCAACAGGAAAGAAAAAGAATAAACTGAGAAAATCTGACAGGTAAAAAGTGAATAAAAACAGTATTAAGGCTATTTTAAATGTGTTTTTTAAGCCAAATATTAAAAAAAATAATAATAACTATGTGTCTTGCTTAAACTTATGATTTTGGTCAACCTTTCTTTATACACACATATACATATTTTTATATTATGTATAGGTATATATTTTATATAATATATATGTATGTACATATGTAGGTAAGTATATATATATACGTATATATATAATTTCACATTTATATCTAAGAAGACACCAGTATGCATTTCAGAACTCATTTTCTAATAAATGTCTTTATATATATATGATATACATATATGTGTGTGTATATATATATATAACATACATACATACATGTATATGTACATATACATATACTGTATTGATAACTTTTAAAGTTGTTTCTTCCCACTCATAAATGGCCAATGATTATATGCTGATATTATGGAATAAATAATGTAATGAGAGACAGAAACTAGTTCCCAGTCTTGGCTCATCTGTTGCATAAACTTGAGTTACTTAGCTTCTCTTCAATTTAGTTTTCTTATCTGGAAAATGAGGGAGTTAGACTAGATGATCCCCAAGGTCCCTTTAATTTTCCAAATAATAGAATTTTAAACTCAAATGTAACACAACACTGGTAAAACATTGAATGCATTTTAGTCTATGAAAAATTTTAAAAATTCCATTAAAAACAAGAAAACAAAAGTATGTGAAGTGAGATTTAAAACATTTAAATGTGACACTTTATTGCCTGACAAAGATGTGAAGTTTATACAACTGGCGAGTTGCCATGGTTGACCAAATATTTCAAACTGAGAAGTGGTAAAGCTAAAAGACTGGTCAATGCAATAATAATAAATATTATGGAAACGTAATTTACAATTTTGTCAACCTTGTTTATAAATAATAACAATAAGGAGTGTTCTAGGCATGCTGGAAACTTTAAAAGCATTCCAGAAAAGGAATTAGGCATAGATTTCTAACAAAACTTCCTTGGCTTAAACAAGGGGACCACAAAGTGACTACTGCTCCATTAGGAGAAAACTTTGGAAGATTTCTTTCCTTAATCATCATTATACATAACTGAAGACTGGCCCTTTATGCTAGAACTTAGTAACTCTATGATCGTGGGCAACACACTTATTTATTACTTCTCTGAATCTCAGCTAACTCATCTATACAATGTGGGTAATATAAACTCCTGCCTCAAAAACTCCTTCCTGTTTTGAGAATAGAATAAGGAATAATATAAACAATAAAGAATAAAATGAGATGTTGTATGTAAAGCATTCTGTAACCTTTTTGGCTCTGTATAAATGTCTGTTGTTTTCTTTGCTGTTGTTAAACACATCTAAGCAGTTTAGTAGATAAAACTTCTTTGGAGTCAGGAATACTTGAACTCAAATCCAACCTCAGATCCTCACTTATTAGCCATGTGATCTTGGGCAAGCCACTTAACCCCGCAGAGCAACATCTATAAAGTGAAGACAATAACAGTACCAATCTCCCCAGGTTTGTAACAAGGATCAAATAAGATGTGAAAAATGCTTTGCAAACATTAAAGCGCTGTATAAATGTTTATTATTATTATTATTATTATTATTATTATTAGCATTACTACTACTGCTTTTTCCACAACAAAGGACAGTAGTACTTACATTAGTATCCATTTTATTTTATTTTACGAAGTCATCTAAGAAAGTACAATTTAACATGTTCTTACCGTTACTTAAAGAGGTTTTTGTTTATTTATTTGTTTGTTTTTGCTATATTTAAAGTCTATCAACAGACCCTGGCCCTATATGCACACAAATACAAACCATTCTTTCATGTGGATATCACTTGAAGTTAGCCCTTTAATTTATTTTTTTCTGCTTCATTCCAAATAGGCTGTAAACCCATGGCAGTGTCTAGTTTTAAGTACATTTTATTGTGATGGTCAGAGTTGGGGGAGGGGGAATGGTTTAAATCCTTACATGTTTATACTGGCATGTTGTTATCTGGAATGGAAAATTGAATTCCTTCTCCTTTAAAAAAGCTTACACTGGATTTTTTAGTCACCGTTCCTGAAAGCTTGAAGCCTTATGGGGGACATTATCATGTATTCTGATATGAGGCCAGAGGGAACAGGGGTGGTACAATAGGGTAAAAGCTTGAAAAATGCCCTGGGCTCTAAAGAGGAACTTGAGAGACTATTATTTTAAAATGATTATCAGACCATGAGAAAATAGATCCGAGGAAAAGGTATAGTCAAGACTGAAGGACAAATAATCTTTTGATTTAGTGCTTATTTTGACTCTAGTTAAGGTTTTCCTGACATTTCCCTAGGATAATACAAATTGTGCTTGTTTCTGAAAGAAACACAATCTTCTTCCACTGACTATACGGCCATTGCTTGTGGGCTTATCTATTAATAGAGTGACTTCAGTTACTATCACTCTGTCCCCTCTCAGCTTTGACTTTGCCATATTGATCTGCAAAATGGTCTGTCCAAGGACAATGGCACAATTAATTGCTAGGTGATCTGCAAAACAATTAGGGACCTCCAGGCTGTTGTACACACAGATGATCTGAGCTGTCTACCTAATCAGACATGGTTGTAGCTATCTGTGGACCTGATTGGGCTGCTTAGAAATGCCTTCCACATCTGTCACTTTCCCAGTTCTCACAATAAACACATGCCATGGCTTATAGTTGCATAGTCTCCATTGCTAAGAAATCTTTGAGAAGGCTCCTTTATGCATTTATTTGTTGCTGTTGCTGCTGCTCTGTGTGTGTGTGTGTGTGTGTGTGTGTGTGTGTGAGCATGAGCATCTGGGTCTGTATGTGTCACTGTGTAGAAACATAGTTCTTTAGAGAGTTTTCAATTCATATGTGGACACAGGAAATCAATCAAAAGTCTATGAATGTAAGAAAAACTGAATTTAAAAGTTTTCTGGAAGGAATAATGAAGTAGCAAAAGCTGAAGAATATTCAAAAGCATCACGTTTCGAACAATGTAACTTTAAAGTAGACTGTGATATATATATCTTTAGCTATAGCTATTAAATTAATTCCAAATGAGCAATTAATTACTTCATGCCAAAGTCCAGCCTAAACTTCATGGTAAATTAAGTGCTAATGTCAACAGTATATTATTTTAGCACTTTCTCTCATCTCCAAAAATGCAACCTGTAACACTATTATACACAAACAAAAATACACACCAATTATGTCTGATTATGAATGTTGAATATATATATATATATATACTCAATATCTGTATAAAAATAATTATTTTGTAAACTAGTTAAAACTCAGTTTTAATATCTAATAGGTACAAAGGGATATGCAATGGGGAATAGACTTGAAATTGTCTTGATATATGCACAATTTCTTGGATTCCTTATGTGCTATTCCCTCTGTTTTCCTCAGCAATTGTAATATGGATAAGAATATTTGAGAAAAATGCATTGTTTCCTAAGACAGTAAATTTTAAAATGGCATTGTTCTTTTAAACGATTTCAAATTTTAAATGGAGGTTTAATGTTAATGCACTGGGTTTTCTCCACTGAATTCACAGCACTTTCTTGCCACTCGTCAGGAACTTCATCTCCGGATCCCTTGTGACACTTCTTGAATCTTTATTTTACATTACTGTTTAACCCTTCATATTTATTTTTTTAGATTTGCTTCTGTAAGCAGATTCTAAACAATTTAGGGAGGAAGGGTGGTATGTTGGAAAGAATATTGAAATGGGATCCCTGAGCTTGGAGTGATTGAACCCAAGTTCAAATCTTCCTTCTGCAGGTTACTACCTCTGAATACTCCTACAAGTCACTAACCTCTCTAGCTTTCTTTTTCCACATATGTAAAATGAGTAGATCAGGCATGAAAATTTCTGAGCTCCTTCCTGTCTATGATCCTATGAGTATGAGGACAGAGATCATTATTTATTAAACACCTTCATATGCTTGCAGAGTTGAGATATGCCTCCGCCATTAATAGTTGCTTGTTGAATGATTGTGTAAATATAATATCACTGATAATACGTTTAAGGCTTGCCAAATTGTTTACTCACTACTTTGTAAGATAGCTAGCAAGCCTATTATTATCATTTTGCAATAATAATAATAAAGATAATAATAATAATGCCTAGCATTTATATAGCACCTTCTATATTACAGGGACTGTGCTAAGTGATTTAAAATATTATCCCATGCGTACTTCTTTTTGTGAGGCAATTGAGGTTAAGTGACTTGCCCAGGGTCACACAGCTAGTAAGTGTTATGTGACTGAGGCTGGATTTGAACTTGAGTCCTCCTGATTCCAGGGCCAGTGCTCTATCCACTGGGCCACCTACCTGTCCCCTATATGTACTTTTTAATGGCATGGTATAAAGGAAGGAAGTTCTGAGTCAGAAAACCTGAGTTAAGAGCTTCAATTTATACTTCATAACCATGTGATAATAACCAAGTCTGAGTCTCAGTTTCTTCATGTATAACTTGGGAATAATAATCATACTATCTGCCTCATGGGGCTGTGGAATACAAACTGATCTGCCAACTTTAAAATGCACTCTTAATCATATTATTAGTCTCTAGAAGACTGAACAAGTTCTATTTTCTTGTTTGGAAGTGTCCTGGAATTGTCCACTGTCTCTGTGGCCAACCTGTTAGGTTACCAACAGATAACAAATGACAACTTAAGTCAACAAGCATTTGTTCCACAGCACTTGATATATTCTAGGCATTTTGTGAAGCTCTGGAGATACAAAGAAAGACAAAAACACTGTCCCTGCCTTCAAGGAGCTTACATTGTAATGGGGGAGAAAGTTTGTGAGCAACTATGGACACATGAGACACATGCAACAAATGAGAAGTAGTCTCAGAGGAAAGGCGCTGGCACTAGTGATTGGGAAAGGAGGGGAATGTAAGGCTTCTTGCAGAAGGTGGGATTTGAACTGAGTCCTGGTGAAAGAGCAGGAAATCAGGAGATGGAGGTGAGGAGGGAGAGAAGTCTATGCAGGAGGACAGCTAGTGAGGAGGCATTGAACTGAAAGATGGAGCATCCTCATGTGTAAGGCAAAACAAAGCCAGTGTTATTGGACCATAGAGTCCATGGAGGAAAGTAAAGTGTAAGAAGACTAGAAAGGTGGAAAGGAACTAGGATAGGAAGTGTTTTAAAAACCAAACATTATATAAATTCTGGAGGTAGCAGTTGACTATTGAAGTATATTGAGTAAAAGATATTGACATAGTCAGGAATGTGATTTGAGAAGTTTATTTTGGCATTTGAGTAGAGGTTGAAGTGAAGTGTGGAGAGATTCAAAGCAAGGGTACCAACCAGCAGGCTATTGCAATAGTCTAGGCATGAACTAATGAACAGTTTTACTAAGGTGGTAGCTGTGAGTGGAAAGAAGGAGACATACAAAATATGTTGTGAAGATAAAAATGGTAAGATGACACCAGATAGGATATGTAGGGTGAGTATGAATGAGCAGTTAAAGATGACAACTAAGTTGTGAGCCTGGGTAGTTGGGAGGATAATATGCCAGTGTTTTTTCAACAGTCATAAAGATGTTGGAAAGTAGGAAATGTTTGGGGGGAAAGATAATGAGCTCTGTTTTGTATGTCTTGAGTTTGAAATGTCCACAAGACATCCACTTGGAACCATCTAATACACAGCTTGCAATGTGAAAGTAAACTTCAGGAGAGATGTTAAGACTGGATAAATATATCTGAGAATTATCTTCATAGAGACATAATTGAACCCATGGGAGCCATGAGATCACCAATGAAGATAGTATAGAAGAAAAGTACTAAAACAGAGCTTGGGGGACAGACAGATGTAGTGGGTGTGACTCAGGTGAAAGAAAAGATGGAGGGATCCTGGTGAGGATAAAGAACAGTCAGGGGTTGGAAGATGGAGGGAAAGAAAGAATCATAAAAGATTATAAGGAAAACAATATGTTCATCGATTATCTCCATGAAGAAATTGATCATGGATAAAATCCAGACAAGATGAACCCATTTCTGAAGATTGATGCTAAGACTTCATCTGCCTTATTCCCTGAAAGTTGTATTTCATGATTGATAGAGGTAGGTTTTGTGTTTGTTTTTGTCTTTCAGGTCTAAAAGGGAACTGAGAGATCATCTGGTTTAACCCTTCACTTTACAGATAATTATATTAAAAAACACATGGAGATTGATATGTGTTGTTCCAGGTCACACAGCTATTAAGTGACAGATTTAGGATTGAAACTCAGATATTCTGACTCTAAGACCAGGGATTTTCCTATTACATAAAGATCACTATTCGTCTTTTATTTTTATCTCATTCTTATCTGGTTAGGCATAGGATATGGATAACTCATAATAATCATGAGAAGGTGGCAACACATTACAAAGACCTACACAAGCAGAGCATGAATGATATACTCAGAGAAATAAATGACTGAGAGAAAAAAAACATATAGAAAAGCACTCTCACTTTTAATTAAAGTGAGGGAAATATTAGGAACAACTAATAAGCATTTGTTAAGCACCTATTCTGTGCCTGGCACTATTAGGAACTAGGGAATAAAGTACAAATAATGAAACAATCCATACTCTGAGTTTTTAGGGATCTTAAATGTCATCTTCATGTTTACAAATTAGAGTCTTGAGACCCAGAAAGCCACTGGATCATTGAATGACAGATTTATAACTCAAAAGGACATCAGGGCCTTTCTAGTTCAACTCCATCATTTTGTAGAGGAGGAAAGGAAGAGCCAGAGATTTTAAGTGATTTACTCAATGTCACACATGTAATGTGTCAGAGTTGGTCTTCACAAATAGGTTCTCTGATCCAGAGTCCCATAACCACATGTACATTATATCAAGAGATCTAGAGACATCACCATCCCATGAAGGATTTATGAGATTACATGGAGAATAATAACATGATAAAATCAGGAGTGGGTTTTTGAAATCTCATCATAGAAGGCCATAGCCACATTAATGAGATTTGGGATCCATTGACATAACAAAGAATTCATTCTCATCCACCTCAGCTATGACAAGCCAGAATTCAATTTATGCCTTTCTCTCTGTCATTTCTCTCAACCATTACCTATCCTTCTTTATTTATCCTTCATTTATTCTTTCCCTCAAACTATCTACCTGTTCAGATTTTTAACATCTCAAATTTTCCAAATTTTGACCTAACTAAACAATAAACATGACTGACTTTTTTTTCCAGTGATTTGACAAACTTAATTAAATGCCTTGTCAACATACAAATATGCCCTAGGTCTATGGGAGTAGAAACCATATGTGGTAGAGTTATGCTTAATGAATATGCATAGAGAATATTTCTGACATTGAGCCATGGAGTTGATCAGCCTAAAGGGATATTATAAACTCCCTTCATGAACATGCCACTAGGTTTGGAGGTCATTATGATAGCCATGGAAGTAATTCTGTTAAAGAGGCAACTAAGGGAAGAAAATCAGGGACAATATTGCCAATGCAGAAACTGACGAGAAAAATTTCTTATCATCACTCCCCACCACCACTGGAAATCCTCATTTTGATAAGTCTATTCATGTTTTCAATGAGTATTATTCTTTCCCTACCCCTAGCCCAGGCTCTGGGGAATAAAATAACCCTCCCATATAAAAGAGTTAATAAGTCCTTCCTTAATAATTGTAGACTTCCTTCCACAATTCAGGGCTCAAAAAATTCTAGCAAATAAATGTAAAAAACATGTTTCAGTCAGAAAAACCTTGATTTGAAAAGGTAGATGTACAACATAGCTCTTTAAATTAGCACTAGAAATCTGCAGAGAACTGTAAGATTAGTCTAGTGCCCCCTAAAGAGAGATCTCTGCTAGGATGCTTTTTCTTTCCAACTCAGCAATTAAATGAATACATGAAAATACACGTTACTTCCTCTGAACACTGGAGTTCTGTTTTTTTCTCCATGATTTTTGTCCTTTGCAGTTGACAGGCAGAATCCTGAAACTCCTGTCACAATGCACTGAGTCTACAAAACTTGCTTCAGCACTACAAGGATAGACAGAATTTCTCCACCAATAAGTACATTATATTGAGGAGATGGGAATGTATGCTCCAGAAGAGATTCATGAATTACTGTGGTCAAAACAAAATCATCATCTATTTATATCAAGTGCACTACCACTCCCTTAGAAACCCAGGTTTCACACTCTCTTTTATTCCATATTTCCAGTCAATTTCCATATCTTAGTTTTGCCCTCACACTATGTCTTCTGTGCTTTCTTTCCCCTTTCATTCACCTAGTCACATTCTATTTTATAGGTCCTTATTGCCTCTTTCCCTGACTATTGCAATAGCCTCTCAATTGTTTTCACTACTTCTGTTCTCTTCATCCTCTAATTCATCATCAGAGATGCTTTCCTAAAGTGCAGAACTAACCATATCAACAACCCAATGGCTCCCTGTTACTTGTAAAATTTATTGTAAACCCTTCTGTTTATCATTTAAAATCCTTCATACCCTGGTCACATTCTACTTTTCCAATCTTATTACATATTACTCCCATTTATGAATGGGGCAGTTAGG
Source organism: Vombatus ursinus (assembly GCF_900497805.2). Lineage (NCBI taxonomy): Eukaryota > Metazoa > Chordata > Mammalia > Diprotodontia > Vombatidae > Vombatus > Vombatus ursinus. The sequence goes on from NW_020954599.1 coordinate 25,211,504, forward strand.
TGGTACAATGAATAGAATGCCAGGCCTAGAGTCAAGAAAATTCATCTTCCTGAGTTCAAATCTGGCCTCAGACACCTACTAGATGTGTGACCCTGGGCCTTAACCCTGTGTGCCTCAGTTTCCTCATCTATAAAATAAGCTAGAGGAGGAAATGGCAAACTACTCCAGTATCTTTTCCAAGAAAATCCTAAATGTGTTCACGAGGAGTCAGACATGATTTAAGAACAACTGAATAAAATCCCTATATGAATATTATAGTTTAGTTGAACTTACTTTCTTGGTGTTCTTCTCACATGGTCTTCCATCTCCTGTGACTGTATCTTTGTATTTCCTGACTCCAATGCCTGTGATGCACTATTTATTGAGCTCCATTTCTTAGAATTCCTAGTTTCCTTCAAGACTATATTCAAGTGTCACCTTTTACATGAATATTTTTGAATCCTCTCAGTGGCTAATGTCTTCCCTACAAAATTATCTTGTATATATTTTGTATATATGTAGTTATGAGCATGTTGTCTCTCAAAGAGAATAGATGTTCTTTGAATATAGGGACTATTTTTTTTCACTTTTTTCTTTTTATCCCCAGCACCAAATATAGTGACTTATACATAGTAGGTACTCAATAGATGCTTACTCATAGTAAGTACTTAAATAAATAGATTGATGACTCAATCAATAGTGATAAGAAAAAAAATGTTCTGATGATAAGCCTCTCTTCATTTAGCAAGGCTGGTTAACAGACAACAGATTCAGAGTATACCACTGTGTACATTCAGCTTAGTAGGTCCTGCTGGAGCTTTCAGTTCATTAGCATAGTTTTTGAGAATCCAGGATCACTTCCTCAAGACAATTGAGAATCGGGGTAGAAAATGGAAATTAATCATTTATATCACATTTAAAATCATGAATTATGTTAAAGTAATATTTAATTCAAATACAATTTATAGAGAAATTATGCAAAGACAGAACAATGCAACACCTTGGGATTCAGAAAATATGGTGATTCAGACAATAATCTAAAACCACCACTATAAACATATTTGTGTATATGAGGGCTTTTACTATGCTCTCCTGCTTACTTAATGGACAAAAAAAAGTTTGGTGGCCCAGAAAAGTAAAGTCTCTTTGTTTTTTTTTTTTTTTTTCCCTAGGCAGTTCCCTGATAGAAAGATAACAAAGAAAGAATGTCAATGAGCAGAGAGTAAACATTGGATGTTTCTCCCCCGAAACTTTGTTCAGGTCACCCTTCAAATAATCCACTTTTTTTCTCCTTCCCATTATGTGGGCAATAGCTTCTTAAGAACAGCCAATTGAAAATGCCAAACCCATCTTCTCCCTCTGCAGAGTTCTTGATTCCAGCAATCTCACTGAACATTTACTCATGCATTTAATATTGTTGTTCAGTCATTTCAGTCATGTCCAACTCTTCATGACTCCATTTGGGGTTTTCTTGGCAACAATACTAGAATGATTTGCCATTTCCTCCTCCAGCTCATTTTACAGACAAGGAAACTGAGGCAAACAGGTTTAAGTGTTTTGCCTAGGGTCACATACAGCTAGTGTGTTAGACCAGGTTTGAACTCAGCAAGAAGAGTCTTCCTGACTCCGGGCCTGGTCCTCTATCCACTGCAACATCTAGGTGTGCTCATATCTTTTATTAAAGATAGAGCTAGTCAGGTCACACGACAGCTCATTTGGGGAGAAAGAATGAAGCAATCCCTACTTCCAACAAGCTATTATTAACAGTACTGAATTTACACAATTTGCCCACCACTTTGCTCCTGACTCTCTACCATGAAGCCAGAAATTGTATTTGCCCTACATACAACAGCAACTGGCCAAATTTGTAAGACATTGAACCCAATCTTTCCACCTGAGCACTCTGTGACCCTGTACTTTCATGACAGATGGATGCTTTGCTGTTATTACCTGAACATAATTCAGGAGGCTGCAAAAATCAGGGATAATTAGAGTGGATGATGTCCACCCTGCCCATTATAATAAGCAGCACCTGTCTAACTGCCAGTTTATAGCAAGAAGCCCATATTGGAACTGATGGATTGAGAGTGTGGTTGGAAAGTGCACTTAAAACCAATCAATACATCAAATCAACAAAAGAGCACCAGCTAAAGGAAAATGACTCCAGTTCATTTAATCCATCTCATTGGCTCACTGCTAGCTTACATTCTCATCTTCCCAATAAAATGATCAGGTGAGAAATAAATCATTACATTCATGCACACAACTCACATTCACCACTGACTTCAAGAATATATTTATGTGACATTAAAACATCTTGAAGAAAATGGAAAAATCCATGCAATTATACAAATTATTTCTTTAGTGAGATCTTATCATTTAGATGACTTGATGTTTCCAAAAATCTGCATGCTTGCCATAATATGGGCAAATCTTCTTGTGAAGATGGACTGATTTTTTTCTCAGTTTTATTGGGATGCTTTGGATTTTTTTTTGAGGGAGGTTATGTTTTAGAGGAGAAGGTGAGAATAGTAAACCATGAAACTTACTGAAGAAACTTTGAGTCTCATTGCAAGAAGTTATTGAAAAAGTAAAGCAGAGAATAAAAAAAAAAGTGACGGGTTGAGAAGAGCATAGAATCATGGAGTATTAGCCAGTTTGAACTCTAAAAGTGATTTAAGAAAGAAATGTATTTGGAATTAGACCTAGATTCACATCCTGGTTCTTCCACTTAACCTGCTGTGTGACCTTAGACAAGGTTATTAATCTCTCTGGGCTTCATTTTCGTGATCTCTAAATTGGGAGGATTAAAATAAATGAGTTTTCTGGTCCCTTCCAGCTCTGAGTCTATGCTCCTGTGATCACATGACATCCTTGAATCAATCCATCAAAAAACATTTATTAAGTACTTATTACATGACAAATCTGGAAAAAAAAAGAAGTGGACTATTGATCTATTAAGAATGAGACAACACATAAGCTTAATATTTTATTACCTTTCTCAAACATGAATCCTCTAATAACTGATCCCTTCCGTACCATCGTGGAAAGTAGCAGGTATTATGTAGTCATAGTATCCAGGTATTACGAAGGATCAGAGAAATATGTCTAACTTATTGTACGGATCATCCATAAAGAATTTGTTGAATTAAATGAACAACAATTGCACAGATTGGTATGAACAAATATGAGATTACAGATCAATTAAAGTATCAAATTAATTACTGATAAGAACTATATATGTATTTCAATGAACTTGCATGATTACATGTGACTTGACTTCGCATAATTAAATGAAAGAAGTCATACTAGAACTTATATCTCATGACTATAGGGTCAAAGTATTCCCATTACCTACATACAAGCTTTCTAAGAAGTTATGGAATCAATCAGGTATGAATTCTGAATTCATCATTGAGAGAGGTAATACAATGAACAATGATTAAGAGCATTCTTATAACTATGGATGTTGGAATATGGTTGAGTAAGAAGGGAGTAAAGAAAGCCATTTGGGAACACAGAAAATATAGTATTGTCTTGGGGTGGAAGAGGGAGTATGGGACTAAACACTGAATCAATCAAGGGATAATTTATTGCCAGAGTAAGAATCTTAAAAAGTCAGCAGGTATTCTCACAGTACTCACGTAGGAATTAGACACCAGGAACTTTGCTGATGAACTAACTGATGTTGACTCAGATGTATGGTTAAATAGCAAGAGCAAAAGTGGGTTATATAGGCTTTGGAAACTGAGCAATATAATTATTATTTATTTTGAAAGAAATATGTATAGGAAAAATTAAGAAGTGCTATCTGGAATTCATGGAAATACAGTTAAGCAGTTCAAAGACAAAGAACATTTACATTTTTTAAATGAAAGTATTGCTAGAGATAACATACTTGCTTACTTTCAATGACACTAAAATATTTAAGGTTAGTCAAGTAAAACACTGAACGGTTTTGGGATAAAGATTAAGGAATGTGCTTATTCCAAGCTGGTTCCAATAAACTTTTCTTTTCTCATACAACACACTTTACCTCCCTACATAATAGATTTTTCTAGCTGTAACTTATGTCTGGAATTTTCTAGATTTTTACTTGTTATTCTTGTCTTCCTTCAAGTCTCAGCTGGACTCTCTTCTTTTACAAGAAGACTTTTTTGGTCTGCCTAAATTCTTCTGCCTTTCCTTTGAAATGATCTACAATTTATCCTGAATGCATCTTGTTTGTACATTGTTTGTTTGTTAGTTTATTTGATATTGTCTTCCCCATTAGATTACGGGTTTCTTGAGGGAATGGACTTTCTTTTCCCTTTCTTTTCATCCACAGCACAATCAACATAGAACATAATAGGCACTTAATAAATGCTTGTTGACTTATTTTTAACCTTTCCTTATACCTCTCAAATATCCTATAATTAATCCATATAATACTAGAGAACATTCTCTGAGACTTTTTTTTTTTTTTTTGCTGAAGGTGAGGCATTTTAACACCTGTGCCTATCATTGTCTTCTGCAATGTCTTTCATTTTATCATCTTACTAACTCTGTGACCCTGGGCAAGTGGGTTACTCGGCTTCAGTTTGTTCATCTCTAAAATGATGGGCTAGGATTACATGGCCTCTAAGGTGGTATGGTCACTAAATATATGATCCTATGAACCACATCTTTGCATATCTTTCAAGTCTCAGCTCAAATACTACTTTGCCCATCAAATTTTCCCTAATTCACCCTGGCAGAAGCTGTTTCTTCTGACTACCAACTCCTTTCTCTTACTTTCTCTTGCATCTGTTTTTTGTAGTTATGCATATTTTATTTTATTCTATATTTTATTTGTCTCCTCAAACTTATCAGGTCTTAAGATCCTTGAGGCATGAGATGTGTATTATTTATCTTCTCATCTTCTGCAATCTCTTGAACATATTTGCTGATTGTTGCTGTTGAGGGAGAATAGTGGCAGAGGAAAGCTAAAATGAACACCTCATGCATTCATGAATCATGTTTTATTTTAATTTGAAGAATCTCTTGCCTGTTGCAGAATTTGGAGATTTTAATTCCTCCATACCCAATGTTTACAGCCAGTACTAACTGCAGTGTTCAGCTGTGAATACTACAGCCAATCTCTGGCAACCAGATTATCTAAAAAATATCATCAACATTTTTCCAGGCTTGTTAAGCCTCTAATGAGGACATTAACCATTAATTTAATAAGCAAGTCATTAGGTTGGGAGTAGTACTGTCAACATTTACACAATCCTTTCATTTCCTTATCATTGTTGAGCATTCATCATCAATTACATATGCATTGAGAAGATACTCAAAAAAGCCTCCTTAGCTGTTAAAAAATGATCAGAGAGAAGGGATTGAAAGATGAGGGGAGGAAGAAGGAATATTTGCCCATTTATATAGGGTGTTTTCTCATATCATTCACTGTTACTTTGACAAACATTATTGGGGCATAATTTTTTTAAAGTGGTTAGAAAGTTCAAATAATAGGAAAAGGATGAAATGTTAACAACTATAACAACTATAACAATAACTTTGGAAGCAATTTTAAATGACAAGACAATTTTAAAGTGATGAAAAACAGCAAATTGCGAACAAACTCAGAAAATGTTACCAATCAGAGTTTCTCTCTGATACCTGAGGCCTGGAGAGAGAGAGAAAAAAAAGAATGATGATCTGAGAAAATGAAGAAATAATCTGAAGATTCAGTAAGATAGGTCTAGCTTTAGAAGCAGGTAGGAGAGATTGGGAAGGGTGAACTTCAAGGAAGAAGAAGAGAGCTAGGGGAAAATTTGGGAGTTGTAGGATAACATTTAGTAAATAGTGAAAAAACTATGAGATAAATTAGACCTGATCTTCAACTTCAAGGATTTTTATCCATGTCTAATTTACCACAATTCATATAACCTGTGTAGTCAAAATATTGGCTAATAGAGTTTTGAATTAGTTGTTGCTAGCAACAGCTTCAGACAGCTAGATGGTACAGTGGATAGAGTCCTAGGGCTGGAAAAGAAGACTCTTCTTTCTGAGTTCAAATCTGACATCTGACACTTAGTACTTGTGTGATCTTGGGAAAGTCACTTAACCCTGCTTACCTCAGTTTCCTCATCTGCAAAATGAGCTAGAGAAAGAAATGGCAGGGCAACTAGCTGATGGAGTGGATAGAGCACAGGCCCTGAAGTCAGGAAGAACTGAGTTCAAATCCAGGCCTCAGACCAAACACTTGACATTTACTAGCTGTGTGATCCTGGGCAAGTCACTTAACTCCAATTGCCAAAAAACAAAAAAAGAAATGGCAAACTACTCCATTATCTTTGCCAAGAAAACTTCCACTGGGGTCATGAAGATCAGATAGTTCTGAACAATAAGTCAAAGTTACCTTTTCTTTATGAAAGGCTCTATTAATATCTTCAGCAAAAGGCATATATTAATATGGTGAACAAATATATATATATGCATATAAATATTAACTTTTTTATCTTGATCTAGATCTGTACTCCACATAGTGTGAAGAATTCCATCTGTACAGAAACTCCTTCACTGATGCAGATGAGGAACTGATCTCTAACATGAAGTCTTACAGAGTTACCTGGAGAAATTGATAGGTTATCTGACTTGTTGCCCAGGGTTATATAGGTAGGATATTTAGATATTAGATTTGAGGCTAGGTGATCCTGGGATGGTTAGGTAGCACAGAGGAGAGAGTGTGAGGCCTGGAGTAATGATAGACCTGAATTCACATCTGGCTTTAGAAACTTAGTAGCCATGTGATCCTGGACCAGTCATTTAAACTATATCTGCCTCAGTTTCCTCAGTTGAAAAATGGGATGATAATAAAAGCATCTACTTCCAGGGTCATTGAAAGGGTCAAATGAGACAATACTGATAAAGTATTTGGCACATACTAAGTTCTATATAAATGCTAGTTTCTATTATTAACTTTGCTATTACTACTATCCCAAATCCAAGGTTGGCTCTTAAGCCACTGTTCCATATTACCCTTTACAAAAGGCAACATGGAATAGTGGAGAGGATACCAGACTTGCAAATCCAAAAAGACCTGGGTTTTAATCTGGCCTCAAAACTGTATTGGCTGACCATGGGCAAGTCACTTAACCACTGTGTGGCCCAGTTTTCTCATCCATAAGATAGGGATAATAACATCTATATCACAAGGTGGTTATAAGGAACAAATGAAATAAAGTATATGGAATGCTTTGCAAACCTTTGAGTGCTATATAAATTCTATTATTAAAAATGCCCAGATATACACACATATATAGCTTCACTAACTCCTTACTCTGTGTGTGCAACCGTGTGCCTAAGAAATATTTTTGGGGGAGCAGAGCCAAGATGGCAGAGGGAAAGCAGTGACCTGCTTGAGTTCTCCCTCAAACTCCTCCAAATACCTGTAAAAAATGGCTCTAAACAAATTCTAAAGCAGCAGAACCCACAAAAGGACAGAGTGAAACAAATTTCCAGCCCAAGACAACCTGGATGGTTGATCAGAAAGGTCTATCATGCCAGACGGGGAGAGGAGTGCAGTTCGGCGTGGGCACGCAGGCCGAAGTGACCCTGGAGCAGTCCTCAGAAGACTGAATCACGGGCAGCTGTGGCAGTTTCCAGACTTCTCAACCCAGGAACGCCAAAGACCAGAAGGTCAGTGGGAAAAGTCTGTGATTTTGGTGAGAGAGAAGCTAGGTCTCAGCTGCAAGTCCTGAACGTGGGCCACAGCTGGTTCCTGAGCTTCTGGCCCACTGACTGAGGGGAAATTGAGTGGCTGATCAGAAGGGAATTGTAGGGATCTCTTTGCCAGTGCTGAAGCAGGAATCTCTTGCTTTGCCCATGCTTGGATCTGGGTCACAGTTCTGAGGGGTGGTCCTGGGGCGAGGAGGAATGCTGGTGTGGTGGAGCATGTTTTGGCGGTAGAGACAAAACACCTCACCCCTTATCATACCATCTTGGAAGAACTGAAAATTTTCAAGTCCCTAGAAGTACCTCTGAAAACAGCTGTACAAACCCCCAAAGCTTAGGACAGTACATTCTCTACATTGGAAGCAGGCTTTTACCTTAACAAAGAGTTTAAAACTCAAATAATTGATCGGGATAATGAGTAAGCAGTGCACAAATAGTCAGACTACATTATCTTGCTTTGGTGACAAAGAAGATCAAAACATACAACCAGAAGAAGACAACAAAGCCAAAGCTCCTACATCCAAAGCCTCCAAGAAAAATATGTATCAGTCCCAGACCTTGGAAGACCTCAAAAGGGATTTTGAGAAGCAAGTAAGAGAAGTAGAGGAAAAACTGAGAATGATACTAAAGGAGACCCAAAAAATATACTGAAGAAAATAACACCTTAAAAAATAGCCTAACCCAAATGGCAAAAGAGGTCCAAAAAGCCAATGAGGAGAAGAATGCCCTAAAAAGCAAAATTGACCAAATGGAAAAAGAAGTCCAAAAGATTACTGAAGAAAATACTTCCTTAAAAATTATCATGGAGCAATTGGAAACTAGTGACTTTATGAGAAATCAAGACACTGTAAAACAAATCTAAAAGAATGAAAAATTAGAAAACAATGTGAAATATCTCATTGGAAAAAAAAACTGACCTAGAAAATAGATCCAAGAGAGAGAATTTAAAAATTATTGGACTATCTGAAAGTCATGATCAAAAAAAGAGCCTAGAAATCATCTTTCAAGAAATTATCAAGGAAAACTGCCCTGATATTTTAGAACCAGAGGGCAAAATAGAAATTGAAAGAATCCACTGATCACCACCTGAAAGAGATCCCCAAAGGAAAACTCCTAAGAATATTGTAGCCAAATTCCATAGTTCCCAGGTTAAGGAGAAAATATTGCAAGCAGCCAGAAAGAAACAATTCAAATATTGTGGAAACACAACCAGGATAACACAAGATTTAGCAGCTTCTGCATTCAGAGACCACAGGGCATGGAATATAATATTCGGGAGGGCAAAGGAGATAGGATTAAAAGCAAGAATCACCTACTCATAAAAACTGAGTATAATCCTTCAGGGGAAAAAAATGGTCATTCAGTGAAATAGAGGACTTTCAAGCATTCTTGATGTAAAGACCA
>NW_020954599.1:25220684-25222358 GCF_900497805.2 Vombatus ursinus
CTCATGAGACCTTTGTCAGTATTAGGGTAATTGGAGGGAAAAAATTACATGTATGTATAGATAGATAGATAGATAGATAGATAGATAGATAGATAGATAGATAGATAGATAGATAAATAGATAGATAGATGGCACAGGGTGAGTTGAAGATGAAGGGGTCATATCTGGAGAATAAAATTAAGGGGTGAGAGAGGATTATATTAGGAGAAGGAGAAAGGGAGAGGTAGAATGGGAAAAGTTATCTTACAAAAAAAACAGAAAAGAAAAGGCTCTTACAGTGGAGGGGAAACAGGGGAAGGTGAGAGGGAATGAGTGCATCTTATTCTCATAGGATTTGACTTAAGGAGGGAATAATATACACACTCAATTGGGTATGGAAATTTGTCCTACCCTACAGGAAAATAGGGGGATGATAGAGAGTAGAGAAGATTGGGAAAGGGGGTAATCAGAAACAACTACTTCTGAGGAAGGACAGGGTCAAAAGAAACAATAGAATAAATGGGGGGGCAGGATAGGGTTAAGGGAAACAGTTTTTCACAGCATGTCTATTATGGAAGTGTTTTGCATAACTGCACATGTATAACCTATATTGATTTGCTTGCCTTTTCAATGAAGGTGGGTGGGGAGGGAGGAAAGGAGAAAATTTGGAACCCAAAGTTTTAAAAGCACACGTTTAAAAAAAAAGGTTTTTACATGCAACTGTAAAATAAGAAATGCAGGAAATGGGGTACAGAAATCTATCCTGCCCTACAAGAAAATAGAAGGGGAAAGGAATAAGAGAAGGGGGGAAGATAGAAGGGAAGGTAGACTAGGCGAAGGGGTATTCAGAACGAATGCCATCTTGGGGTGGTGGGAGGTGTGAGATGGGGTGAAAATTTGGAACTCGAAATCTTGTGGAAGTAAATGTTGAAAACTAAAAATAAATAAATTTATTTAAAAAAAATAAAATATAATATAGTCCAAAAAAAAGAGATTTTTTTTTCTGGATGAGATTGAAAATGGAAAATATTTTATTAAAGTTATTTCCTGAAGAAAAGGCAACATCGGGTTCAGATGTAACTCGATGGTACACTTCATCATATTGGAAGTTCCAAAGCTTAAAATTCTAGAAACTTTCATAAGCAGTAGCTTGAAGCAAAACAAACTGTCAAAGACTATTTTTAATACTGTAGCATGTAATATGAAAAGAGTATTAGCACATACTTCCTTATGGAACTGAAGTTCAGCTCTCAGTGTCCTTGAACCAGAGCATGCAAATACACATCTAATACTGGGAAACAGGATTTTAGACTTGATTGACTCCCTTAAATCCCCTAGAGAGCTAAAATCCCTTTGCAAACAATGATTAATTAAATCTCACAGCAATCCTAGAAAACTCTATAACCCCTATTTTTAAAAGGGCAAAACTTTTGGAAAAACTGAATAAAAGCATAGACCAGCAGTATTGTAGAATGGAATAAAGACCAAAAATAAGCAGATAGATAGATAGATAGATGGAAGCATAGACAGACAGACAGACAGACAGACAGACAGATAGATAGATAGATAGATAGATAGATAGATAGATAGATAGATAGATGGATGGATGGATACACAGACAGACACACAGATAGATAGATAGATAGATAGATAGATAGATAGATAGATAGATAGATAGATAGATAGATAGATAGA
>NW_020954599.1:25222368-25483991 GCF_900497805.2 Vombatus ursinus
AGATAGATAGATAGATAGATAGATAGATAGATAGATAGATAGATAGACAGACAGATAGATAGAACAAACCACTGGATTTTGAGGCAAACAACCTAGATTTGAAACCGTACTCTATTGTGTACTACTTATGTGACTACTTATGTGAGTCATAACCATTCTGAGATTCTATTTCCTCATCAGTACAATTGCCTAGGTCCCCTTTAGCAGCTAGGTGGAGTAGAGGATTGAATCAGGAAGATCTGAGTTCAAATTTAACCTCAGACTCTCTAGGCTTATGACCCTGAGCAAGTCACTTAACTTCTGTTTGCCTCAGGTTCCTCAACTATAAAATAAAGATAAGAGCACCTATTAGGGTTATTGTGATGATCAAATGAGATAATTTTTCTAAAGTATTTAGTACTTCAGCTACGTAATTGCTTATTCCCTTCCCTCTTTACAACCCAACAAACAACAATGACCACCTATGGTAGACAGATGAACAAGAAGGGTGATTAAAAAAAAATCTTTGGAAATTTGTCAATTAGCACAAATTCCCTTTTAGGTAGAATTATATTCATTTTCATTTTTAGTAAGATACCAGGTGTGTGTGTGTGTGTGTGTGTGTGTGTGCACGTGTGTATGTGTTTAAATACCTTGTTTCAAATAGATATTCTTTTTTGCAAGGTGGGGTGTTAAAATGTGTAAACACTAGCCTGTCTATGAGGAATCAAATGAAGATGTTGTGGGGATGCTTCACAATGTGGAAAATCATGGGAGTTCTAGGAATAATGTGGTCAATGTAGGGTTAGGACTCCATTTGGGCATGGTTTGTACCAGTTCACACTTTTAAAATATTTGCTTAATTAAATCATACAATTTGAGAACAGTAGTCCAAATGCAAGCCTCATAGATGTCAATTATATCCCCCTTAAATATTTTTGAACCTCCATTAATATATAATAACCTGCTTTGGAGGAACAAAAAGAAAACCAGATTTTTTGAGAAAGAAATAGGCCATGGAGCAAATGGAATCAAAGAGAAGGGAGGTAGCCAGACATTAGTCAGTAAAGTCATTGAAGCAGAGGATAAGAATCTTTCTCTTGGTCAGTATCACCTTAGGAATCCTAAAGCCCTATGTAAAGCATATAGCATTGTCATTTGGAGAGGGAAGGGCTGTCGGGAGGAAAAGGGGAGTGATTTTTATTAAATTTGAAGCAACTGGCCAAGTATAACAAGGAAATTGGCTTCACAGAATTATATGTGATTTCCTGTGGTCTCCACATTTCCTAATCCAAAGAACACACCCATACAATGATATGGATAAGGGGGTTGTTGTGTCTCAAAGGAGATTGTTTTCAAACATACAAAGCAAGACTTTTAACTTCTCTGAACCTTAGCTTTCTCATCTGTGAAATAAAGGGGTTGGACTAGATCTCTGAGGTAACTTCTAGGTCTAAATCCATAATCATATGATCTTTTAGAGATCACAGAGTTTTAGGACTTTAGGGTTGGAAGAGACCAGAATTCAGATATCAAAGGAAACTGAGAAGGAATGGTCAGACAGTAGGAGAAAAATCCAAAGAAAGAGCATCCTGGAGGAGAGGGTGTTCACTAATTTCAACTGCAATGCAGATATTAAAGTAAGAGTTGAAAAAAGACCATTAAATTTGGTAACTGAAAAATCACTAACACCTTTAGAAAAAGTTGAGTGATTAGATTGGAGAATGAATAATAAAAGACTGAGGAGTGAGAGGAATAATGGAGACAAGTTCAAAAAACTTCTTGTAGTTTGACTGTGAAAGAGAAGGGAGATCAAAGAAATTACCTTGAACATATAGAAAGTTCTAGTAATGTTGTTTTTGAGGATGGAGAAACTTAAGAAGGATTCAGTAGAGAGGGAAAGGTGAGAGATGAAGAGAGAGAGAGACAGACAGACAGACAGAGACAGACAGACAAAGAGATAGAGACAGAGACAGAAGAGACAGAGAGATGGTAAAAATGGGATCAAAGTCAAAATAGAGCAGCCTGCCTTGATGAGAACAACCATTAGTTGGTTCATCAAAGATTGAAGAAAAAGAGAAAAGAATGTGGAATGTCAAGCAGTACTGAGATATAGAACAGGGGAGAAAGGGATGCTCATGGTAAATGGTCTCTATTTTCTAAGTATGAGGCAAAGTATTCAGGTGAAAGGGTAAAAGGAATGAAATATTGGGGCGGGTGTGAAGAGAGAAGAAAAAGTCTAGAATAGCCTTTATGGGGAATGAGACAATCAAGGAATGAATCAAATCATTCCCTTGCTGCAGTAAGGGATCAAATGAGAGGAGAGAACAAATTGTAACGCACCCAGTCAGCTCAGTTTTCTGACTTGCTCCAGGAAGTTCTTTTCAGCAACACATGAGTAGGAGTGATGATGAAAAATAGATTTAGCAGGGGATAGGAACAGGGAGAAATGGAATTAGATCAGATGTTATAATTAAATAAAAAGATTTCAGAGTTTTTGATTAAAAAAGTAGAAGACATTTGAGTGATGGTAAAATGAGGATGTGATCATCCCTCTGTGTGCATAAGGCAGACTGGAAGAGAAAGCATTTTGTATATGGTATTTGAGGAAACTGAGAAATTGGAAGGCTAGAATATTCAAGCAAATGTCAATAGGCATGTTGAAGTCCCCTATCATAAGGACAGGAGTTATAGCTGTTTACACAGCTCATTAAGAAAGAAGTAAGAATGAAAATATGTTTTGCAGTACTGTATATATATATATATATATATATATATATATATATAATCTATGTCAAGTTGCTTGCCTTCTCAAGGGGGAGAGGGGAGAGAGGGGAAAATAATGTTAAAATATGTTGAAAAGAATGTTAAAATTGTTTTAAAATGTAATTGAGGGAAACAAAATATTAAAATTTTAAATTAATAATGTCTGACTCTTCATGATCCTAGTTCAGGGTTTTCTTGGCAGATACACTGTAGCGATTTGCCATTTCCTTCTCCAGCTCATTTTACAGATGAGGAAACAGAGGCAAAAAGGGTCAAGGAATTTGCCCAAGGTCACATAGCTAGAAAGTGTCTGAGGCCAGATTTGAATTCACAAAGATGAAACTTCCTGACTCCAGGCCTGGCACTCTATCTACCTAGTTGGTAATTTAATGTAATTAGCTTATTTATTTTTAAAGAAAGGAGTAAGGATGACTTGCAATTTACAGACAAAATCTGCCTTGATCTAGATTAGGCAATAAATTTGGATACAGTCTCCATTCTTCCAGTTTTGTGAGACAGTTAGGGTTAAGTGACTTGCCCAGAGTCACACCTAGTGAGTGTTATGTAGTGTTATGTGTCTGAGGCCAGATTTGAACTCAGGTCCTCCTGACTCCAGAGCCCATGCTCTATCCATTGTGGCACCTAGTGGCCCCCATCATCTTATTTCTTGAGTGATCACTCTCCGATACCTCACATATCTAAACAGGTGCCAAACATTGCCATTTCTATTTAGCTATTTTCTACATGCAGTCTCTTCTATTTATTCATGCAGTTGCCTCCTTAGTTCAAACCCTCTTTACCACTCACCTTGATTGTTGCAATGGCTTCATAATCATTCTTCCTATCTCAAGTCTCCCCACTCTAGCTCATTCTACACTCTGCTTCTAATGTAATTTTACATAAGCAAAAATCCAACCACATCACTATGTAACTCAATAAACTCCAGCGGCTCCCTATTACTCTTAGGATAATATGTAAACTCTCTTGTTTAGTTTTTAAAGTCAACCACAATCTGATCCAAACCTACATTTCCAGCCTCATTGTACATAACTCCCATAACTACCCACCTTTTTTTTGTTTTGTTTTGTTTTGTTTTTTTTGATTTAGGCAAGCTGGCATTTTCTCAATTGCTCACACACAGCAGTCCATCTCCTATCTGCTAGTTTAAGCCACCTTCCACACAAAGCCTTTCCTGATTCCCTAACCGCTAGTACTCTCTTTCCCAAACTGTCTTATAGTTAACTACTTTATATTGATATATATTTGTCTTCTTTATATTTATTCCATGCATACTTATACATAAACCTGTCTTTACGATTAAAATGTAAACCCTTTTCTAGTAAGCATTGTTTTATTCATTGTGTTTATGTTCCCAGTGCCTGGAATATTTAGGTATTTTAAAATAGCTATTGATTAATTAAAAGGAGAATAGGTTGATGTTGATGACTAAGGAACATGGAGAAGTGGCCTTGGAAAACATGGAGTACTCTTATTTTCCTTGCAGGACTTGTGCAACATGGTACTGGAGTGTGAGGGAAAGGAGAGACACTAATGAAAAAAAGGTACAGCCAGTTTTGGAGCGGATAACCAAAGATGCTCTGTTACAGAGACAAATCTCTTTGAGTACCAGAAGGTGGAAGGCACAATGGAAGAAGATGTGCAACGTAAAAGGACTTTTTTTAGACATGGAAAGCAAATCCCAGAGGGCCAGCTGAATGGGTAAGCAGAACTCTGGTGGGACATGGAAGTGATAAGATTAAAGATGATGAGGATGAGGGTATGTGAGATAAGAATTGTATAAGGAGGGGAAAGGTTACTCTGAGTTAGCCAAACTTTTTTTTTAACTTTTCATCTCACCTTTTATGTGCAAGAGCTCCATTCTATCATTTCCTTGAATCATGTCTTATACCTGCATGTACATGATTCCAGGAATGAACAATAGGAAACTCCTCCAAATGTTTCCTCTACTTCCTATTGCATGCCGTATTAAACTTATGTGATAGGTTAGCCTGCATTTTTTCAAACATCAAGTAGTTTTGAATGTAGAAGTTACTGTAATAACAAGAACTACATCACTGAAAATACTACCAAATGAAGTATAGATATAAGAGGAAAGGAGAAAAATAGATCTTTTCAATTTGTTATCCTGAATATAATTTTTCAAGAGAAATCCTTAATTTGGTATTTCAAAGGAAAAAAATAGAAAGAGCAGTAAATTAAGAGATTTATTAAGCCTCTAGCACACATAAAAGCAAGTGCTTTCCTATAGATGTGAAAATAGAAATATTGACATGCCATATATTTTTAAGATTTAAGAATATGTGAAAATGCAAACTTTTCTTACTATCTTGGCACTTGGTTTTGCTGCATTCACTCATTCAGCTTTCAACAGACTTTTATTTAACTTCTCAGCTACATGGAACTTTATGTGAATTGCTAGGGGAGATAAAAAGTCTATACATACAGCAAACATTTCCTGCTCTCATTGAGTTTATAATTGTCTAGTAGGGAGATAAAATATACCTAGAGTTACAGATAGTACAATAATTAACATTACTGTATAAATTATTAGAAAAATCACAAAACAATGCTTTGTAAAGTCTAAGGATGGGTCGATCAATCAACATTTATTAAGTACCAACTGAGAAATTGGGGGGAAGGCTTCACAGAGCAGGTGGAATTTGATTAAGCTCTTAAGGATAGATATCTACATCCTTACTGATGTATTAATTTTTCATTTCCAGCCTCCTGGAAACCAAAACAGAGTGATGAGCTTCTGTGAAAAGACAAAGGTGACTCGTCCAGGATCATACCACTAGTAAGTTTTTAAGGTTGCATTTGAACACAGGCTTTCCTGGCTCCAGATGAAATATTCTATCCACTGTACTACCTATCTGTATCTGTCCCTAGGGATGATGTAAGTCAAACTAACATTTAATAAATCAGTAATCTATGGCCTAGAAAGGGGAAGTAACATAATCCTGGTCACACAACTACTAATTAACAAAGTTTTTTTTTGAGTCCACATCTCTTTTGACTCTAAATCCAACAATGCCTACTATACTCATCTACTAACCTACAAACCATCATTATTAAAAGCCACAGTGTTTCCACCCAAAAGATGAAGTATTTTTTTTGTTTGTTTTTTGGGGGTTTTTTGTTTGTTTGTTTGGTTTTTATTTTTTGTTTTTGTTTTTTTTTATGTTTGAATAAGCAAATGACCTTTTCATCACTTAGTCATATATCAGCACAGAACTGGAAAACTCATGCTAGAAATAGTGATTGTATGTTTCCATGTTTATATAATAGTTCAATAATAGTAACAATTTGCATTTTTAGAATGCTTTAAGGCATTTGAAGCAATGTAACTATATTATCTCATATGGACGTTCCCAATAGCCTTGTGAGACAAATACGATGAGCATTATTTGTCCTAGTTCACATTTTACAGATATGGAAACTATTGGTTGGAAAATGTAAACAATTTACTGATGGTCAAATAGGCAGGAAGTATTAACAATTCCTCACACTAGACACTCCATCTCCCTTCTGCATGCCTTTGCATTGGCTATCCCAATGCCTGGAATACTCTTCCTCTTTAACTCTATTTCTTGGAATCTCTGTCTTTCTATAAGACTCAGACCAAGCACAATCTTTTTATGGTCCTTTCCTGGTCCTTCTAGCCCATAGTGCCTCACTCCCTCCCCCAAAGTTTACCTTCTATCTATTTAGTATGATGTGTTTTGTTTATATCAAAATATGAGCTTCCCCCACCCCAGTATTAAAGAGTAATAAACTTTCATTAGTATCTTTGTATCCCAAGTACATCACATGGCTCCTGATGGAAAGGAGGCACTATTTTTTCATTGAGTTATTGACTGATTGAACTTTGAGCCCCAGTCTTATAGGATCCAAGTAGATATTCTTTCCTTTTCATCACATTTCCTCTAAAAGAAAAACCAATTAGTCACATGCTGAGTTAGTGGTACCAAACATTTTCTTGAGTTCCAAAAGGGAAACAATTCATAAAAGCTAGCAAGTAGACAATAGAATGTTGGGCAGGGAAGGAATAAGCATTTTTTTAAATGCCTAGTATATGCTAAGTACTGTGCCATGTTTTACAAATATTATCTTATTGATCCTCACAACAACTCATGCGAAGTAGATGTTAGCATTTTCCTCAATTTACAGTTGAGGAAACTGACATAAACAGAGATTAAGTGACTTGCTCAGGGTCACACAACTACTATATGTCTGAGTTTAATTTGAATTCCATTTTTCCTGACTCTAGGCATAGTGCTCTTTCTACTATGTCATTAAAATGCCCCTGAGTTTACCTATTAAAAGGTTTTTCTTGGTCCAGTGGCCTGTTGTGGGTCTTTAGGAAGACTGAGGGAATACATAGGAAATACTTTTAGTTAGATAGAGTCCTAGAGGGCTGACACATCTTATAAGGCATGTCATCACAAAGATTTATAGATGTATTGCTGCCAATGGAATGATAGATTGATAGAGTGATGGATATTTTAAAAAGAAAATAAAGATTTAAGCATGTAGAGAAGAGGAAAATTGCTCATAACTGGGCCAAAATAGTCCCATAAACCCTTGGTCTAAATTTAATCAACACCATTTGCTAACATAAGAAATCTTCATCCTTATTTACAGGCACTGCCTCTACAAGCAGAATATTCAGAATCTGTTTCACTTGGAAAGCTTTCAAGATGCAGTTTTAGAATATGAGCTTTTTGAAATTTTTCATGAGATGAGTAGGAGACTTTTCCCCAGGAGTAAGTCATCTTCCCTTTGTGCCATTCCATAGACATACATTCAAAACAAACCCACATTTCTTGTGAACTTTTTAAAAATTAAGCTTTTCATAGTCAACCAAAATTGTTAAGATAGTCCTTTGGGGTCTCATCTCTGCTTTTTCCATTAGAACACTAAAGCAGATTACTTTGTCAGATTAGATAACTATCACCTAGCAAAGCACTTTAAGAGGATGATAACATAGAATCATTCAATATGTCAAAGGCTATATATTCAACACTCCTTCATCCTCTACATGAAGGAAAGCAGCATGGAGACCATCACTATTCAAGTGCTACCACTAAGTTCAGCATGGGTCCTACTTTTCAAAGGGTTCCAAAGTCCTTCATATTATAGCACCACTCTCTTGCTTGAACTCCTTTCTTAAAGAAACATACTTGGACTTGTTAGAAGGCAGCCTCCAACACTCTAGTGAATTATGCTTTCACCCAAGGGGGATTAATTGAGGGCTTGACTACTCCCTGAAAGAGACCTTGAGGTTACTAGAGAGACAATTCCCTTTTCCTAATAGTGTTCAAACAACTCATGGAAGTCAAAATACTTATCCTTGCCAAGACTTTAGTCTCTTATCCTTATTCTCACCAGTCCTGTGAGTTATTTTCATGGTGCTTTTATCTTTACAAGAGTCACAAAACCCAGAAAAGTCCCCTTCTCCTAAGTGAAGACCAAATAACCTAACTCTTGAGCTAGGATTGCAGTATAACCCTTGAGGCTGGTGTTGCCTAGGAAGCCCCACTTCTCTAGATAAAGGCTGGATCCAGGAGCTCTCAAACTTGGGGTTTCTGGAGAGGCAACTCTCAAGAACTCTTATGATATCTTCCAGAAAGCTAAGATTTAAGAATTCATACCAATTAAAGTATTGCTGTAACTGTCTCTTGAAGGTTAGGCTTAGAATAAGACATTGTTCAGAAACATACTTCTTTGATCTTGTTAGTGAGTTTCTAAAGCCCAGCAAGTAGCTCTGCCCAAAGAAAGGACACTGGGAGCTCCTAAAGGGAGGCCAGGAACCCTATCACATCATTAGGTCATATGGGATCCACCCCATGCATCTTACCATGTAGTCACTTTTTCACAAAGGGTATTTTTAGTGGCTCCTGGTAGGAAGAGTGGGAGGTAGCAAACATTGCCAACTCAACTACAACAGCTCTTTTTTTCAAGGTCAAAAGAGAAAAAAAAGTGAAGGCAAAAAGTGTTTCACTTTATAGGCCAGCAAATGGAGTGGTTACTCCCAAAATAATCTATTCCACTACAATGGAAGCCATTGATTCATCTTAGGGATAGTTCCATCAATGAAACCCATCTTTCTAGAAGTTCCAAGATTCATATCCATAAATGTTCATTAGGAGATACAATCAAGAGTCTCAAACTAAGACTCACAAATCTGTAAACCGATCAAGTTGAACTGGGAGCATGTTTAATCAGTTTTCTACACTAAAAAATCACATGAAAGAGTAATAGAATAAGGATAGAAAGCTGTAAAAATATTACAAAAGTAGTTAATAGTGATTTTTTTAGATGATTCTGCCTGGGTATCAAATGTCCTCCTCCTCCAGTAGTCATAACATAAACACATACACAAATACACATGCATACGCACATATATGTACATATTTACATGCATGTACATATTCACTTTGTGAGACAATTTCAATAATTATAGACAAACAGGAAAAATCATCTCTTCAATAATTATTATATGCCAGACCATGTGCTATACACAAAAAAAGATAGATTCTTCCCTCAAGTATCTTAAATTAAAAAACAGCCTGGGAGGAAGTACATATAAGGGAGTGGCAACAAAGAATGGGATGTATAGTACTGGAAAATTATAGGGAACTTGAGTGGAGTCATAGAAATGGTAGTATTGATTTGAATGCTTTTTTCAGTGCCATAAGCAGAAAGGAGGAGGAAGGGTAAAATAAGGGTATGAAGACAGCACAGCATGAAGATGGTCAGAGGGCAGCAGTATGGGTTTGTTAGGAAGAGCTCTCACCAATCTGAGTGAATATTGTTCCATTTGACCCTCACCACAACCTTGTATTATCCTTATTTTACAGGTGGAGAAAATGAGGGTCAACTAGGTTAAATGTTTTGTTCTAGAACACAAAGCCCTAGACAGAACTAAGATTGAATCTCCAGGTCTTCTGACTCCAAAAATGCCCTTATGAGAATGATATAGAGAAGGAAAGGATTTTAAGAGATGAAAGCTTAGCTCTTAGTGATGTTACAATGAAGAATATTTTAATAATCTATATTGAAACCAAATGACTTTATTTTATGCATCACTTATTTAGTCCATTTCCCTTTCTGAGAGCAAATAGATACTCAATAAATACCATTAACAGACCTTCCAAGAAATTTTTCCTCCTTAGAAATAACCATCTCCTGAATGGATCTATTGGTGAGAATTTTACTTTTGCTATTCCTACCAAGTTTATTTATACTATCTGTGACCTCATAGATATTAGGATTTGTCTGTGTCTCCATTTTTCAGATAGTCTAATAATTTTTAAATTATCTCTCCTGAATCTATTTTCCAGGTCAGTTGTTTTTCCAATGAGATATTTAACATTCTCTTCTATTTTTTTCATTCTTTTGATTTTGTTTAACAGGGTCTTGATTTCTCATAAAGTTTCTAGCTTCTAATTGTTCCATTCTAATATTTAAGGAAGTATTTTCTTCAGTAAGCTTTTGGACTTCCTTTTCCATTTGGCCAATTTTGCTTTTCAGGGCATTCTTCTCAACTGGCTTTTTGGACCTCTTTTGCCATTTGGGTTAGGCTATTTTTTAAAGTGTTATTTTCTTCAGTATTTTTTGGGTCTCCTTTAGCAAGCTGTTGACTTGTTTTTCATGATTTTCTTGCATCATTCCCATTTCTCTTTCCAATTTTTCCTCTACTTCTCTTACTTGCTTCTCAAAATCCTTTTTGAGCTCTTCCATGGCCTAGGACCAATTCATATTTGTCTTGGAGGCTTTGGATGTAGGAGTTTTGACTTTGTTATCTTCTTCTGGTTGTATATTTTTGATCTTCTTTGTCACCAAAGAAAGATTCTATGGTCTGACTATTTTGTTCCTTTGTTTGCTCATGATCCCAGCCAATTACTTGAGTTAAAAACTCTTTGTTAAGGTAATGGTCTACTTCCAGTATGGAGAATGTACTGTCCCAAACTTCAGTGGTTTTGTGCAGCTGTTTTCAGAGATACTTCTAGGGACCTGAAAATTTTCAGTTCTTCCAAGGTGGTATGATAAGGGGCGATGTGTTTACTCCTTTCCAGGTCTGTGTTGTGGTCTATGAGTGGCCACAAGCACTCTTTTCTGCCTTGGAACTGTGAGGAGGATTTCCTTTCCACCATCACTACAAGGTCCACCATGCCTGCACTCCTCCTAGCCCCAGGACCACCATTCAGAACTGTAACCCAGATCCAAGCACAGGAAAAGCAAGAGAATCCTGCCTCAGTACCAGCAAAGAGATCCCTGCAATCCCTCTCTTATCAGCCACTAGATTCCCCCTCAGTCTGTGGGCCAGAGGCTCTGGAAACAGCTGCTACCTCTGGGCTGCATGTGCAGACTGAAGCTGGGATCGAGCTTCTCTCTCACCACAGTCACAGACTTTTCCTACTGACCTTCTAAGTTGTCTTTGGCATTTGTGCGAAGTCTAGAAACCACCACAGCTGCCTGTCATTCAGTTCTCTGAAGGCTGTTCCAGGTTCACTGAGGCCTATTTTGCCTGAGCACCCATGTTGAACTGTGCTCTTCTCCCTGCCCAGTGCAATATACTTTTCCAATCAACCATTCAGGTTGTCTTGGAATGGAAATTTATTTCACTCTGTCTTTTTGTGGGTTGTGCTGCTTTAGAATTTGTTTAGAGCCATTTTTTACAGGTATTTGGAGGGGTTTGGGGGAGAGCTCAAGCAAGTCACTGCTTTTACTCCACCTTTTTGGCTCCACAGCTTGTGTCTCCATTTTTCCCATCAGCGTACAGAGGTACACAGAGCTACTGTCATCCATAAAGTGGTTGGGTCAACTGACATAAAATATTGTTCACCTATCCTGTCAGATAAGGTTATCCTCAATTCTCTGTATCCTCTTACCATTTCCCCAATTATTTACCTGATTTCCCTGATAGCTTAGGCCAGTACATGAGTATCATTCCTCTTCTCTCATGCTCTTTTTATTTATTGGAATCTTTCCTCAATAAAGCATTGTGTAATAGAATGATCACTGGACTTGGAAGCAGCCAACCTGGCTTTAAATTTATCTGTAATTGTGTGACTTTAAGTAAGTCATTTAAGTTTTCTGGGTCTCTCTTATTTTTAAAATCTTTATTATTAGGGCATTAAAATGGATGATCTCCAAGGTCCCTGTCAGCTTTAAATTCTTTTATTCTCTACCATTTATCCATTATGTATACAACAGCCTTGGTGTATGCCTCCCAAGTAGTCCAGTAAAAAGGACTTCCAGTTGTTAAATATCTTGTTTCAGTGGTTAAGGCAAATGACCGTTTTATTTCTACCTGAATATCTTAAAAGTTAATAAGACAATGTTTGTACTCTGTGGTGGAAATAAAATAAGTACCTTGTTTATTTAACATTTTTAGAGATACTTTCCAATTGCTCAAGGAAAAAAAAAAACACTGTCAGAGCAACCAGAACCATTTATTGCACACACAAACACACTACACATAAGATTGTTCTTTCTTTTTTTCTCTTTCTTTCCCTCTTTCTTTCTTTCTTCCTTCCTTCCTTCCTTCTTTCCTTCCTTCATTCTTTCCAAGAAATCTTGTTGAAGCATGACTGTCAACATTCTTGACTGATTTATTATCACATACTGAGTTATCATAAGAAACTTGTCCTGTTACTAATGTTGTAATGATATGACCTCACCCACTCCTTTGGCTTCAAAGGAAATTTGGATTAGTACCCAACATATTGAAGAGATATCTTTTATGCATCTGATCCAGTGATGCACTACCAGTAATGATAGTCTCATGTATAAAGCACAGAGAAACATAAATGAGTGCCTCCTAGTTTTCCAAAAAAATAAAAATGCATAATGAAATTATGTTCAAGTGTAATTTTTGCTTATCAAAAATGTGCATTATCAGTCACAATTATTTAAATAGTATAACAAGGATTCATTTCGCAAAATCTGTATGTAAAACAAATAATCTATATATCTCCTTTCTAGTTTAGTGATTAAATTTATAGATTTTTCTAAAAGTGAGCCACACATTCTATCAGAATTTAATAGGGGGCAGCTAGGTGGTGCAGTGGATAGAGCACCTGCCCAGGACTCAGGAGGACCTGAGTTTAAATCCAGCCTCAGACACTTAACACTAACTGGTTGTGTGACCCTGAGCAAGTCATTTAACCTGATTGCCTAGCAAAAAGAAAAAAGTTAATAAATGATGTTTGGTTGTTATTGTTGTTTGTACTTTTTTGTTTGCTTGATCTAGACCTATAGCTTCATCAGTGTGTGGAATTTCTGGTCTGGAAACTTTTTTTTTTCTCAAAGCAAATCTGTAACTACCATGTAGTTTCTCTTACAGCACTGTTTAGGGTTCTGACAGATTAAAGGATTTGTCTTGTATTAACTAAATGTGATATAGAAGGAACAAGAAGAAAAAAAAAACTAAAACAGAAACATAATACAGTTATCCCTTTCACATCATAGGGGTTAGGGGTACAACACCCCAGTGATTTGGAAAATTTGTGTAAAAATTTTAGCCCTCCCTTTGTACAAGAGAAGAAGTCTGAATTTTTTTTCTTTTTTCTTTTATGGGGTATTTACAGTACCTTATTGTAAAATTTGGATTAAGTATTTGGTCACAGGCTTTGTGTTGTCTGCTGGCCTTCATGTGTTATCTGCTGCTTCTGCAAAATTCTCCCAAAATTCTTATTTAATTTCTTATGCCAACTTGCCATATATTAAAACTGTGATGGGAAAAGTTGTGATGTGGAAGGCATAACTATAAAAACAAAGCAAACAATATCACAAGTTCCTAAATGAGGCTGAGATAGTCCTAGGGGTAACCAAGAGCTGGAGCTAAAAAATCAAGTTCACCTGGTGACTGATACCAACTCTTTCAAGTTCACAGTGGGTCACTCAATATAAAAGGGTCACCATTAGCAGAAACAGCACTAGGAACACCAGGCCTACAGCCAAGATGATACGTCCTTCAGAATTCCTGATCCACATCATAGCTCAGGAAGAATTGCCCTGAACCATCAATCACCCACTAGGTCTGCTCTGGCCCACCAGCCAGGACCTTTCCCCTCTATGGGAGCCTCATTGGGAGAAAGAGGGAATACAAAATCTGTGTCCAGTGTGACAATCTCTAAGGAACTGTTCCCATTCTTTCATGAAGGCTGATTAGATACTTTCATCCCCTCCTTTTAGCCAGAAAGCAAACTCCATCCCAATAATGTTAGCCCTTGATGCTCTAAGCTTTCCTGAAAAGGAGTTGTACAGTGATCATTATGTCTTGTACTGACAGCAATATGGAGGAGCTACTCAGACTTACATTATAATAAGCAATTTGCCTTTGCATATGCCAGTGCCCACTCTTCTGCCACTTATGCTGGGAACCAGTCTTCTCTTCTTTGCAGCAAGAGCCTAATTCTCTCTCTCTGCCTAAAACTTTCTGTTGTGTGCTACTGTTGGAACTTGCCCATTCTGTCCAGATCTACTGCTACCACCTCTGACTGGGGAAAGAGAAGTAATGGGGCCTGAGCTTTTCTGCATCATGCTGGGACACTGTTATATCATGGTGCTCAGGCCTGAGCACTCTTGCCATGCCAATAGTGGAGCCCAACTCTGAACCACTCTGGCAGCCTGACTCTTCCTCTATGCAGAAGGATTCCTCTGGCCTACTGTGTTTGTTAGGAGTGCTGGGGCACATCCATTGCTGGGGTCTGACTCTGCCCTCCCATGCTGGGAGAATGATACAAAACAACACACACACACACACACACACCAGGGACTCCTCTAGGCCAATACTTGTATCCATTTTTTTTCTGGAGTTGTAGAAATGCTCCTAGGGTTCGAGTTCTATGTCAGAGGCCATATGTCTATGTCTTCAATCAAAGCTCCAGAGAAAGAATAGTTTTATTGTAGAATGGGAACTTTTTAAATTAATGAAGCACCCCTGCTAGTTCTCAACTAATTAAATGTGGTACAGTTAACACATTTGTCCATGGCCTCAATTCCAGAAATGTCTCTGGGGTCCTGGGGAGAATTTAGCATTGTCCTTTCAAGTATCTCCCCCAATAGACTGCACCAAAAATCAAAACAATCCACATGACAAAATTATAGTTGGTCTCTTTAATGTCAAAATTAAAATCAATGAATGAATGAATGAACAAATAAATAAATGAATAAATAATGAACACACACAACTGAAACACTTTACTTAGCACAATTGTTAGATGATCCTAAATTCCAGCAATCTGCTTTGCTTTGCATTCTCTTGTTGTTAGGGTTCCTCACTCTTCCCTTCACTGGCTGACTACATTCATAAACAGTTATAGGACAGAGGGTACATGGTTGAACTGCATTATCATTTCCCAAAAGACATTCAAAAACAGTTTACACAAATATGAGTGACTCCTATAAAGCTAGCAACTTCCTTTTAGAAGGACTTCTTCTAGTCAAATAGGCAATGGTGTCCATTACAAAGGTATCCAGTACCAACTAGAGTTGGTTCTTCTAAATTTGTCCTTTTCCAATGAGGGTAAAATCTCTTTGTCTATCTCACAAAATAAATCACTACAGATTACTTTGAAGGTAAGCAGAGTCCTGAAGAGATCCTCTAGTACAACTTGGAAGTAGCTCAAATTACCAAGCTAGAAGGTCCAACAAAGCTTAATGTTCTATGACATATTTTTATCACAATTAAGGAAAAATAAAGAACCCACATTCCTAGAGGCATAATCAAAGGTGCTACCAGAAAAGTGGACAAATGAGGTTCATCATCCTTAACATTGCCCATCTCCAATTTCAACAATCTCATCTTGTTCCAATCCTGCAAGAATATTTGCTAGTTACTCTGGGTAAGGCCTGACTCAGCACGATCTCCCAGTAGGTTAGATTCAGTATTAAAACAAAATTAGACACTCATGGGTCTTTCAACATTTGACACACACAAAAAAAATTACTTAGCCATAGCAGGAGAAGGCTATTCAATAAGGATAGACATTAAGGGTGCCTTAAATTGATTTAGCTGAGTCTACCTTGCCTGTGTTACTCATCTTAATTCACCAGCCAAATATCAGGTTCCTTGGTCACTTATCTAAGCTTCTTTGGATTCAGGTGATGAGGAAGTGAAATCTATAGCCTTAGCATTTGGTCCTTGGTGACTGAGTGGCTTAGTGAATAGGGAACTACTTATATAGTCAAGAAACCTGGAGTTCAAACTCAGCTTCACACACTTACTATTTGTGTTGTTTGGGAACCTCTGTCTGCCTCAGTTTCCTCAAATGCAAAATAATAATAATAACAATAACAATAACACCTATTTCCTAGAATTGTTGTGAGGATCAAATAAAATAATATTTGCAAAGTGCTTAGCATAGTGCCTACCACAGAGTAGGTAACTTAATAAATGCTTATTCCCTTCCCTTGTTCTCTTGAGTCAAATAATTATTTTTATTTATTTGTTTATTTATTTTTAGTTTTCAACACTTGCTTCCATAAGATTTTGAGTTTTAAATTTTCTCCCCCTCCCTCCTCTCCCCCTTCCCCAAGATGACATTCGATCTGATATACCTCTACATATATGTTCATATTAAATGTAATTTCACATTAGTCATGTTGTAAAGAAGAATTAAAACCAATGGGAGGAACCATGAGAAAGAAGAAATAAAACAAAACAAAAAAAGAGAGCAAATAGTATGCTTCCATCTGCATTCAGACTCCAAAGTTCTTTCTCTGGATGTGGATAGTATTTTCCATCATGAGTCTTCTGAGCCAAATAATTCTTAAAGAATATTTTAATATCTTTTGAAGAGGCAGTGATTGTAATAGTCATTTCATCAAAACCTAACTAGACAAAGGCAGATATCTATGTAAGTACTTGTAATGTCAGAAGTAGGGATTCTTGCTACCATAATTCTTCTCAGTTCAAGAGATGAAGGCTGATAAGGGGCAGGCAGTTGGTGTTTAGATTCAGCTCTTAACCAGCTTGTAAGCTCACCAAAGGATCAGTGCTCGGTACTGGAGACTTCCCTGCATAAGATAAAATATTTTCTTCCCCTCTAGTCACTAATGCATGGTAAACAGAGATCTCTTAGTTTCTTGGATTTTTTTATCAAAAGCACAGAATCAGAACCATAGAATTGGTAGTGAATTTGAAGATCAACTAGTTTAACCCCTATGTACTGTATGAAGTCCCTCTTCAACAAGGTTCCTTAACCTTTTTTGTGCCATGGACTACCTCTGGCATTCTGGTGAAGTTATGCACTCCTTCTGGGAATCATGCCTTTAAACACACAAAAATAAAATACAGAGGAAACTAAGTGATGGAAACATGGCTGTCTATCTTTCTATATCATTGTAATTTTAGTTGTAGATGTAGGTGTAGGCATAGAAATAGATAACCAATAAGTTCAGACTCCTAAGTTAAAAATTCAGGCTTTGCAATATTCCTGAGAAAGACTCAAACAGTTCCTGTTTGGACCTTCTAGTAATGGGATATTCACTAACTGACAAAGCATGGCATTCCATTTTGATGTAGATTTTACTAACAGGAATTTCTTTATAAGTATAAATATAATAATAAGTAAAAATCTTGATTTTTTTTCTCTTGATGGGTGGAGGGAACTACTCTTTCTTCCTTCTGATCTGTGCAGAACAAAATTTAATCCTTTATCTAAATAATGGCCCTACAAGTAGGATAACTGGGGAAACATAAACATGTCCTCAACCTTCCATTACTGTGATAGTCCAAAGAATGCTGGCTGTATAGGCCTCCTTGAGAACTAAAAGGCTCACTTGGTATCATGCAGGCTCCATGTTTGACTCTGAACATATTTCCTCTCCATCCCATTTAAGGGAAATTTTCACTCTTCATAAATCTAAATCCTGTTGCTCTTCCTCCCAGATGCTACCTAAAATATTCCTACTCTTAATGTCAGTGATGGAAAACCAACTAAACGCTTCTGTATACAAACTTGTTCCCTGCCCATAAAACACATGACCTTCAGCTGCCTCACTGAACCACAAGGATATTGAGGATGAGGTCAACCTATAAATTCTGTGTATTTACTAGAAGTGAGAGAGTTGGAAATTAGATATGCCAAGTCCAAAGGCAGCCTATTCAAATATGATCATCATTGACACCTTTCTTTCTCCTTCCATGGCCTAAGAACCATTTCACTTAGGGTTCAAGTACTGATTTTTATGGTATCTAAAACAAAAAATAAGCATTATAGTAGCATTTATATAGCACTGTATGGTTTATAATACACTACACATGCTATCTCATTTGATCCTTAGAACTCTAAATGACTTGCCTAGGGTCACAGGAGGGACAGCCAGGTGGCTCAGTGGATAGAGTGCCAGAACTGGAGTCAGGAAGACCTGAGTTCAAATCTGGCCTCAGACACTTACTAGCTTAGCTGTGTGACCCTGGGCAAGTCACTTAACCCTATTTGCCTCAGTTTCTCCATTTGTAAAATGAATTGGAATAGGAAATGGCAAACCATTCCAGTATCTTTGCCAAGAAAACCCCAAATGGGGTAATGAAGATTTGGACATGACTGAGTAACAACAACAGGTTCACACAGCTAGTAAGGATTCAAACTCAGTTCTTCTTGACTCCAAATCCAGTGTTCTATCCACTGTGCCACCTAAGTGACTGGGAGGCATAGTTTTATCTGCTACTACTTTCTTGCAACTGTGATTGATGCAGTTGTAATCATCCTCTCAATTGAGAGCCAACTGTGAGCCTTTTCCCTAAACCCCTGTTCCTTTGTTGTCCTTCCTACCCATTCACAGGTATTTTGTTTTAGGTCTGGAGCTTCCCTTTGTGTAAATCAAAATATGCCACAATAAAGAGCCAATCATTATATGCACTCCTGGTCTGTCTGATTCTTTTGTGAAATCCCTTTAATTCTCACAGCTGCTGCTGAAGTCTAGGATAGGCACATTTCCCATTCTCTAGTTTTCCTCAAAGGTCACTGACAGTAATTCAGCAATCACATCTGTAAGTTCGTTCACTAACCCAGAGGTGTAATTCCTCCAGAGCAAGAGACATAAATTCCCCTCACCTGGCAGATATTTTAAAATGTCATAGTTTTCATAGGTAGCTGATTCCCTACCCACTTAATAAACCTTCTTGAGATAGTGATGATGGTGATGCTGATGGAGTAAAAAAATATGCTGTGCAGAACAGAGAGGCAAATACTGGGAAATTAGGACCATGGTTTGGCAAGAGAAGTGAAGGCACCATCCTCTCTAAAGCCATAAAACAGGGGGCTGAATTTAAAGTCTCTGGGGATGAACCTTAACAGGCTGCCAGTTTACAGGCAGGTGCACATCAATAACCTGTGGAAGAGAAGTAGGAAGTAGACAGGTCTGTATAAGGAGACTGGTAAAGCGCATTTAACGTTTACTGTGGTTTTGTGACAGAGGCTATCAGAGAAACATTTCTAAAAATAATAGGTTGATTTTCTCCTTCTGTGACTGAAGAGGAGCACTCTATAAGCCCAGTCACTCAAAAATCACAAATGGTGTTCTCTGTCACCCAGGCAAGGGAACAGAAGTGAAAAATCTCCTTTGGATGCATTTTTATTACATATATTATACATATTACATATACATATTATCCACATGATCTATACATATCATATATATATCTATAGATCTACATACAGAAATGGAGAAGGGTGGCTATGAATATAAAGTGTCATTTTTTACCTCCTACCCTTCCTCCTCTCATATTGTAGCATTTTCAGCATCAGTAAGAAAAATGAAAAAGGAATATCTACCACAGCACTCTGTTTTCTTAGTCACAAGATCGTAGATCCAGAGCTGGAAGACATCTCAGAGTTCATGTAATCGACCCCTCATTTTGCTAATGAGACCCAACAAATTGAATCTGCTTGCCTAAGGTCATGCAGATAACAAGGGATTGAGGAAGGATTTAAACCCAGGGTCTTTGTCTGCAAAGTCATTGCCCTTGATTTTATGCCTTACTGATTCCTGATTCCTTGTCTTTTGATAGATAGAAAGGGAATAGTCTTTTACCATCAAGACTAAATGCTGACATCATTAACTGACTTTGTGAATTTTAAAATATGTATTTAAAAATATCAACAGTTAACATGTGTTGTTGTTTATTGTTGTTCAAGTCAGTTTTAAGGCATGTCTCTCCTTTTGTAACCTCATTTGGGATTTTCTTGGTAGACATACTAAAGGTGTGTGCCATTTCCTTCTTCATCTCATTTCACAGATGAAGCAACTGAGGCAAATGGGGTTATGTGACTTGCTAAGGATCACACAGCTAGTAAGTGTCAGAGGCCAGATTTTAACTCAGAGAAATGAATTTTCTTGACTTCAATTCTGGCACTTTATCTACTGTACCACCTAGCAGCCCCAAAAGTTAAAATAAAAACAGTCCACATAAAAGCACATACATTAGAGAAACCTCCCCACCACCACCATCTTCACCATCAATCTTTCCTATAAAAAAAGAAAGACAAAATCTAATATCAGAAAGTTTCCAAAATGGAATCTGCCAACCTTGAACATCTCGCCCCAGTTTTTCTTGTTGGAAAGAAGTTATATGAGAAAGTCTATAGTAGCATCCAGAGAAAAAAAAGGGCATAGAGAATTCAAGTGTTCTATTTTATCTTGGGCTCCAAATGGCTCAACAATGGAACCCATATGTCATGTACTCTGAAAGAGAACCACCTTCTGGAAAAAAAGACATTTTCATTCTGTGGCAGCAGGGGGACCAATTCCCTTCTCAGAATTTCTGAACTAGAATAATGCCAATAAGAAACCTGTCTAGACATTTGCTAAAGAACACTTCCTTTGCAAAATAAACTTCTTTCTACATTTGCATAATTGCTAGATTTAGTCTCATAATATATACACTGGAACTTGGATCATAGATTGAAAGCTAGGAAGGACCTTAAGGATCCTCTACTTAAATCTGATTGTAGAGATGAAGAAACTGTAGCTTTGAAATCTTCAATGACTAGAGCAAGGTCACATAGCTAGTAAACATTAACAGTGGGATTTAACCTCAGATCCTTTAACTCCAGCTCCAGAATTTGTTCTGTTATACCACACTGTTCTTATATAATTTGTTATTGAGGAGAATTGCATAGAAGGGAAGTCTGTCTTGGACTCTTTCCAGGTTTCTACTGAAATACTAAAGGGAATTTGTTATAAGGCATTTGCTCAACAGATAGAATTATCAGGAGACAGAAATTCCTGATGTTGTCTCTAAAGGATTTTCTTGTCACTGTACTATTGCTTGACAGTTTGAGTTTAATGGAATATTACTGCAATGTAAGAAATTATGAATGTGTAAAATACAGGTCAGCATGGCAAGATTTCTGTGATCTAATATAAAGGGAAGTAAAAACCAAGGCAGCTAGGTGGCACAATGGATAGAGTGCCAGGCCTGGAGTCAGGAAGACTCATCTTACTGAGTTCAAATCTGACTTCAGACACTTACTACCTATGTGATCCTTGGCAAGTCATTTAACTTTGTTTGTTTTAATTCCTTATCTGTAAAATTAGCTGAAGGAGGAAATGGCAAACCACTCCTGTGTCTCTGCCAAGAAAACACCAAGTTGGGGTCATGAAGTATCAGACACAACTGAAAAATTACTGAACAACATCAAGAACCAAGAAAACAATATACACAAAGACAACATACAAATGGAAACAACAATAGAAATAAAACCTGAATGGTATGTAGCTACAATGATCAAGCTTGGCCCTGAAGAAGAAATGAGAAAATATACCTCAATCCTTCTTTGCAAAAGTGGAGGAATATAAATATGGAACACTGTATTTACCTTCAGAGTCAGGTGATATGTTTGTTAGTTTTGCAAAAGTACTTTTTCCCCTTTCTTTTTATTATTATTTCCTATATATAGTTCTCTGTTTAAGGGAGAGAAAGACATTTGGAAACAAATGTGATTTAAGAACAAAATGCTAATGCTAATTTTTAAAAAGATCCTTTCTTTTAGGTAACAAAAATTAACAGGTGGAGGGAGCTATTTCCAAACCATCCTCCTCCATTTGGCCTTGATACATTAACTAAGTGAGATGACATCTCAATCAGTCAATCTATGGCCTTAGACTAAGAGGGAGGAGATTTTGAAAGGAATTTGATAAAGAAGAGTGATGACAGACAGGAAGTCTGATTCAATTGACTGAAGGGATTCCTCACACCCTTGAGTCTCGTATAAAAGCATCTTTATCTGGAATCAAGAATTTACCAAAATTGCAGTGAAAATTGTGTTATAGCTAAAATCTCTGGAAAGGAACCATCTGGGAGTGAAGGGACATTGGGGGCTGAAAAGATGCCTTGGCTTCAGTCTTGGGTCTACTTTTTGACCACAGCAGGACCTTAAAAGTTTTAAGTGTCTGGTGTATATTGGACTTCCCATCTTCCTATCTGTATCCTAATGGTATCCTTTGATCAGTTGACAACTATACCTGAATTAGAAGCCAAAGAGATTCTTAGATTCATCATGCTTGAGTGTAACCTATTAGCACCCCATGAATGGAAGAAAAAGACTTACAGCAATCAGGAACTGTGTTGGTACCTCTTTATCACATGAAATCTCTAAGCTTAAGCTCCCCTAAATTTTGTTTGCACTTATGGGAGAGTGTGCAACAGTTTATTTATTTTTTTGAAGAGTCAGGAGAATGTTTCATACCAATTATTCTTACTGTACCATCTTAGTAAATACTCCTTTCTAAAATTTCCTTAAGGTTATATAAGTAAATTGATTCTTAACTGATAATCTTGGGAGAAAATACACTGGTGGGAGCTCAATGACATTAGAGAAATAGACATTCTGGCCCCTCGGGGAGATCCCTGAACCATGAGGGGAAGAGGTAACAAATTTATGGTGACCTGACTCACCTCTGATTATGGGAGTTGAGAGTGGGACTTTTAAGAACTTATATAAAATATATAATATTAAATGACTTGCCCAGTGTGACACTACTTAGAAACATTAGAGGTAGAATTTAAACACAAATGTTCCTGATTCCAAGCCTGCACAGAATAAGCTCTTAATAACTGTTTGTTAAATGAATGAATGAATGAATTTACTACATGTTAAGCATTTCTTTTTCCTGACCATAAATATAGCTAACATTCATATACATTATGTTCAGGCACTGTTAAATACTTTATAAATATTATCTTATTTGATCTTTACCACAATATGGGCAGGTAAGTGCTGGAGGGCAGGTTTGAGGTAACTGAGGCAAACAGAGGTTAACTTACTTGGCCAGGGTCAGACCGAAAGTAGGTATCTAAGACAGGATTTGAAAATAGGTCTTCCCAACTTCAGGCCTGGTGCACTATCCACTGTTAGAATGAAAGATGTTTCAGTGGCCAAAAAGTTTAATGAGGAATCACTGAAATAAATTAGAGAAAAAAAGTGCTTTTAAAATGTATTTTTTTAAGAACTTAAAACATGAAGTTGACAAAATATGTTCTACTTGACAGGATTGCCCCCCCCCAAAAAATCATGATTATTCCAAACTCCAAAGTTGTCAAACTGTTGTTTTCTAAATGTTTTCCTCATTTTATATCATTACACATTGTTTTAGGGTGTTTTTTCCCTTATTTCAATCTCAAACTAAATAATTTGACTTTGGATAGCATTGAATGATTGGCCCAAATCTTGACTAATTAAAAACATTTTCTGATAAGAATATATAATTAACTTAAAAATGAAAACTTCCCAATCAAGATTCTTCCCAAAGCAAAATTTACAAGCAACTTATCAAATCTTCCAAAATGGTTTCTATAATGGTGTGATTATAGGGATTTGAATAGGTATGATGAAGGCTTCTGTGGATACTTTGGCAAATTTTCAGATGAAAATCATTCAAGATTTTCCTGGCATTCAAAAACGCACAAAGTAACCATAAGTGTTATCATATTGTCCAAGCTGCTTTCATCCCCAGAGAATGAGATAATGATCAGATTCAGGCAGGATGAGAAACATGTGCAGAGCTGTCATCTGTTAGGAACTCTTTCTTGCCCAGATTGTCTGAGGGGGCAAAAAATAATGATGCCCCACTCATGAACCATTGCTCATCTTGTATTGTGGCTTTCAAAATCATACTTATGTGCAGGTCAACAATCTCAGTGTTTTATCAAAGAATACTTCCCTGATGATTTCTCACACTGACCTTGTGAAAAAAATAATTATGATCATACCTGATCTCAAAAGAAGAAGGAAGATAGAGAAGGCATTTAGCTTTACCAGTGTTGTCCAGAATTGATAAAATCAGAAATATAATTTGTCCTTTGCCTCTAATATAGAGTCAAATAGATACTCTAAAAGTGTTCTCTGTCTATATAGTAGACACACATAAAGAAACTGAATAAAAGTAGTTCATGGAATGCATGTCATATGGGGAAGTATTGTGGTTTAATGGCTTGGTATTAGGAAAACTTAGATTAAAATCCTACCTCTGATGCTTACTAGCTCTACGTAATAAGGATAAATTGTTTAACCCCTTTGAAACCAAATTTCTTGACTTATATAGTAAAGGTAGTAATTCTTCTCTTACAAGGTTATTTTTGAGGCTAAAGGATACACACACACACATATGTATATACATATATTATTTTGCAAGGTTTGAAGCAGCATGTAAAAAGACAATTATTATTCAATAAAGTTATCTGTAAATAAACCTTGAGAGAATTATATGATTTTGAGTTATTAATACTGTTATCATTAATATTGTCTTTGAATTTTGAAGTCATAGTAAATGCAGAAAGGAATCCTTATGATAAAGTAGATATATAGATATAGACATATAGATATATGTTTACGTCTTTTACCCTTAACACCATTCTAATTATCCCATGAACTATGTTGTTTCTTGTATCCCTATCATAAATGTTCTCCCCTAGTAGTTCAGAATGAAAGCACCAAATGTGTACTCTTCTTGTCCAAAGAGGTCACTAATTATGGGAAACTGAGCAATGAGATGGTGGTTGAGGAGAAAATTTTAACATTCATATTCACATAGGTACTTTGAGCTAAATCAGACTGAAAAGTACACAAGCACTACCTATTCTGAGTTACAATGAGAATGAACTGTGCCACGACAATCCAAGGGTTGTACTAACTAGGATCTTCACAGTTCTACTTATGTAGTACTAGTAAGTTCAAGAAGATGGCAACTCTTTGAGTATAAATACTACTCACTTTCCGATACCTACTTTCCAGGGACTTGCTGAACATAAATCGTAACTTGTATGTGAAGTGTTTATATCATTGTAAGAAATATGGCATCACCTCCAAGATCATAGGGTCCTCTTTGAGAATGGACAAACAACAAGAATATAAAACACAAACCTATGCTTTATATAATGTAATGTAAATATAAATAAATATGCTTTTATATAAAAAATTAAATAATAACTATGTTCAAGTGCACACAGTTATTTACGTATTTATATGTGCATATATTTACTTATATGTTTATAATACACATGTGTGTAATATATTCCAACGTCTCTGAATAATAGGCATGGGAAAGTGAATAATATGCCCTATTTTTACAATAACAGAAGGAAAGGTAAACTGAAATGAAAACATTTGACCAAGATAACTTATTTAAAGCGATAGTTCATAAAATTGTACTCCATTGTTAAGATTGTACTAAGTCCTGGGAAAACAAAGAAAGCAAAAATAGCCCCAGCCCCTAAAAGGTTTATATTCTAATGAGGAGTGCAACATGCACATAAATAGGTACATAAAAGAAATGGAAAATGGAAAACAACCATAGCGGGTAAGCTAGTAGCAGCTGGAGACTCAGAAAGGGCTCCTGCAGAAGATGGCATTTGTGTTAAGTCTGGAAGGAAGCCAGATAGAGATGAAGAGGGAAGATACTTCACACAAGGAGGACAGCTAGTACAAAGGTATGCAGATAGAAGATAGACTATTGCATATGAGGAACAGTAAGGAAGTCAGAATGTCTAGGTTATAGAGGAGAGAAGAAATGTAATTTTTTTTTCAGAAAAGCCCAGTTGTAAAGAGATTAAAATGTAATAAATCATATATATAAAGATATGATTAATTGTATAAAATGCATTAAAAATGCAAGATGTTTTAAAAAGTGTTTGAAATAACAGAATGCAATGTTTCCCATACTAGTGCCAGTAGATTCTTTAAAAGTGAATTGGGAACTATATGTAATATGTAATATGAAATCTTTATATAAATCTGGTTGCTGGGAGGAATAAGGAATCTTTAAGTTAGAATCACCTTTGTTCTAAAACTTCAGAGACTCAAAATCTATTCATAATCATGGAAGAAGACATTTGAATAGAAATACATTCATCTTTTTACAAAGATTCATAGGATATATGAACTGCAAGGGACTATAGACACTGACACAAATTACCTTGTTGGGATTTGGTACAAGCACACTATTTACTTAATAAAGAAAGTCATCAACATAAAGAAAGAATGATAAGAGGATGGAAATGGAATAACATCTCAATTGTGGAAGGAATATGGCTTTTCTGCTCAATGAATAAAAAGAATCACCAGGAGCATATAAATGTGATTGTTTGCATTAACATGTCTACAACAAATGGTGAACTTAAACATTGGGAAACTATGGCAAATATGTTTGCTAAAACTTTAAATAAACACACATATGTACCTATTGTATTTTTTTCTAAAGTTAATTCCTAGTCCACAGTGGATAAATGGTCAGAGAATATAAATGGTCTCAATAGCAGACATAAAAATGTAATCATCAATTAAACAGTTCTAAAAACGCATTTATAATCAAGGAAATTCAAAGCAAAATAGCTGTGAGGTAAAACTTATACCTATTTGGTTGACAGACAATTGAAATTAATGGAACAGTGCTAATGAGGTTTATAGGGAAATATGTATATTCATCAATTGCTGTTGAAATTGTAACTTTGGGCTTTTTTTTGCTTTGTTTTAGAGATTGATTTGGTTGTAAAAGAAAAAAAACTAAGTATATCATTTTATTCAAAAATTCAATTTTGGGAGATGTATTCTGAAAGTATTTTCAGAAAATAAACAAAAACAAAAGTGTCTGTTCAAAGATTTTCATGGAAGTATTATTTTTTATTGAAAAAATAAAAAGGAAGAAACTTAAATATTCAATCATGGCAAATGCTAAACATAGGCTATAGTAATTTGATATAATGGTATGCAATCAGGACTGATCAATATAATAAAAATAAAGAAATATGGGTAATATATGAAATAATGTAACATTACAAAAATAAGAAAATATGAGATATAACAAACTTACTATTAGAAAAAATGTGAATGAGATCAGATACCTTATACAGACTTAGAGAACTGAAGCATTTTATATTAAGTAAAATTATTTAATTCATTGTAAATAGTTGTGATGCACTTAAATTTTTTGTATTGAACTTTAATATTAAATGCATTTTTAAAAAAGAAAGCAAATATTTAAGCTTCTGTGGATATGGACAAATCACACAGAATCAAATATAGCTTCTTCTTGTTCTACCACCACCCCTTTCTTTTGTTTAAAAGGAAATACTCTAAGCTAATGCTAACATCTGGTTGCTGAAGTGGAGAGATCTAAGGAGTCAGAGGACTTGGGTTCAAAACCTGCTTTAGGCATTTTCTATCTGCTTTATCTTGGACAAGTCACTTACTTTTCTGGGACATCAATTTCCTCTTCTGAAAAAAAATGGGAAGGTTGCACTTACTATCCTTTAAGTGTTTTTTTTTTCATTTCCAGATTTAAAATCCTAGAAACAATTTCACTGTTTAGTATTTTCCATTAACCCAATCTATCATCTGAATGAGAAATTACACACACAACCCAGAATGTCTGCAAAATACAAGGCAAGCTTTAGATTCTGTTAAAACTAGGAGTAAGGCATTATCAGTGAAACTGAAGAAAGGATACAAAAATGCTTTTTAGGCAGCAAACTCATATTACACTGAAGACCTAACACTGCCAAAAATCCTCTTTGGAATCAACATTTCTTTTCCATCGTAGAAAATAAAGCACTTACCTAGACCTAAAGCCTGTGACTTTCAAGGTTTATATAACCACTATTTTTTCATTATTTTTGTTATCTCCACCAAATAGTTACCTATAAATTGTGCCCACATAAAGAGAAGATCCCAAATTGTCATGCATAAAATTGATTTTTGCTATTCTCCTCAGAAAGAAGTAGATCTATATGTTGAACAGATAAAAAAAAATTGAAAATTGTCCCTAATGACTGTGGCACTATTATAACTGATTGTGAGCTTAACTCATATTAGGTCTTTTCTTTGTGTGAGATTTAATTTTCCTTTAGATAGCTAGCTGTGCCTCACATCAGTACTTGTAAACTGTCTTGTCAGAAGTCAGCTGCATATTGTGATAGGGACATGCCCCAGGAGGAAGAGAGAAAGTTAGTCACTTATCCATAGCTCATCAATACTCAGTCACTATGGCCAGTGCTGTCAATATGGCAAAAATTAATAAGTTCTCTTTATTACATGGATTGAGTTATTGGGGTACACCCATTAATCAGCCTCAGCAAGTGAGGAGATACATAAGAGCTATGTTAAGGAAGAGTCAAAGAACGCCAAGTGCTTAATAGGAGTTCTAGAATTATCCAATATTATTGTGTGATGCAGGAGAAACAATACTGACATTGGATGCAGAAGAATCAGGTTTGCTGCTTGCTAGATTTGTGAACTAGTCTCTTCCCTTCTCTGCACCTCAGTTTACTGATCTGTGAAATCAGGTGCTTGGATTAGATTGACTGTAGGAAAACATACTTCGAATTGAAAGGCAACTTAGAAATCATCAAGGCCCAGAGAAGCCATGTAATTTCCTTAGTGAAGCATAGGAGTTAAATATCAGACAATTAGAACCAGTCAATTAATATTTAATAAATGCATGCTATTTGCTAGGCATTGTGCTGTGTTGGGGTTGCAAAGAAAGCCCCTGTCCTCAAGGAACTCCCAGTGTAATAAAAATCAAAGAATTATAGAGTTAGAACCTGATAGTATCTTGGAAACAATCTAGTCAACCTCCTCATTTTACATATGTGGAAAATGAGGTACAGAGAGTTTAAGTAGATTGGGATACCTTGAGAAGTCTGTGTTCCCCCTTCTTGGAGGCTGTTAATTAGAGGCTGGAACAAACATTTCCCAGGAATGTTTTGGTGCAATTTCCTTCAGTGTCCTAGTTGGACTAACTAGACAGTGGGTTCCTTTCCAAATCTCAAATCCTATGATCTTGAAATTACACAGATAGTAGACAGAGGTGGGATTCAAACCCAGATTTTCCAATTCCAATTCTAATATTGTTTCTATGAGAACATTAAGGGATATGAAACTAATTAAAATGTATTATATCATTTTCTATGGAAAATGCTGAAAATTTCAATTTGTGATGACTAATCTCATCTTTTAGGTATCTACATATGCCAGAGACTGTGCTAAGTGCCTGCTCATAAAGAGCTCATGCACTAATAATTTAGCTAGATTTCTGATAACTCACCACAAAGACTACAGAAAGTAACTACCAATCCCACATGCACTTAATAAGAACTCTAATTCCTCCTTCCCCAATACCAGTATTAACAGCGGATGCAGTGAGTCACTTCTTCCTAAGTGGGTAGATCAGACCACAGGTGCAGGGGGGAAGAGATGGCATCTTCAGGGATTTTTGTAGACCTAGGGGGCATGCCACAGTGACTGGGGTTGAGGGAGGGGGAAAGATTGAAAAGCTGATCATTAGGCAAAAACTCTGACACTCCTAACTTAAGGAGATATTGATGATAAGTTTATCAATCACCAAGCATTTATTAAGTCCTATTATTTGCCAGGCTCTTTTGATTCATCAGCTCCCATTTAATTTTCATCTCTGTGCTAATGATTCTTAAATCTACACATCCAGTCCTAACCTCACTCCTGAGCTAAAGTCTTGCATCTCCAATTACTTGTTGTAAGTCTCATACTAGTTGATCCATAGACATCTTAAACTCAACAAGTCTGAAACAGAAGTAATTATCTGTCCCTTTCATGCTTTTCATCCTTCCAAACTTCTCTATTACTGTGAAAGGTACTACTTCCCACAGTCCACTCAGATATCATCCTCTACTTTTCACTCTCTTTCACACATATATACAGATACATACACACACACAGACACACATACACATCCATCTTATTCAATCTATTGCCAAGTTCTATTTATATTACCTTTGTACCTTGTATATGCCTCCTTCTTACCTCTGACACTGGCACCATCCTAATACAGGTCCTCATTACCTCTGTCTGCTACTATTTCATTAGCTTATGGTTGGCTTCTGTGGCTCAATTTTCTCCACTTTCCAGTCCACTCAGCTGATATTCCTGAAATATAAATCTGACCATGGCCACTGTTCCCCCATCCTACCATTCAATCAACTCCAGTGGCTCCAGAATTAAATATAAAACCATCTGTTTGGCACTGAATTCTCTTTACAATTGAAGTCCTTTATACTTTTCCAGTCTTTTTACACCTTACTTATTCCCACATAGTCTGTGATCTGATGATACTAGTCTCTTTGCTATTCCCTACAATGACATCCCATCTCCTAGCTCCAGACATTTTCTTATTAGTTGCCTCCCATGCTTGTAATTCTCTCCCTCTTTATCT
Organism: Vombatus ursinus; assembly: GCF_900497805.2. Lineage (NCBI taxonomy): Eukaryota > Metazoa > Chordata > Mammalia > Diprotodontia > Vombatidae > Vombatus > Vombatus ursinus. The sequence goes on from NW_020954599.1 coordinate 25,252,837, forward strand.
CTACACACTGATTTCCTTCGAGTTTCAGTTAAAATCCCACCTTCTACAAGAAACCTTTCTGAATCCCCTTTAATACTAGTGCCTTCCTTCTGCTGAGTAACTCCAATGTACACTATTTCTAGCATTTTTGTACATAGTCATTTGCATGTCCTCCCCACCCCCATTAGAATGTGAGCTCCTTGAGAACAGGGACTGTCTTTTGCTTTTCCCTGTGTCCTCAGTTCTTAACACAGTGCCAGTCACAGAGCAGATGCTTAATAAATGCTTAATGGCTGGCTACTAAGATCTAGAAACACACACACACACACACACACATACACACACAAAAGCACACATATACACACACAAAAAAATATGAAAATAGTCTCTCCTTTCAAAAAGCTTGCATTTTATTAGGGAAATGAGAGGAAGTCATTTGTATCTCAGGATTTCTCAGAGAAATTGCTCATAGGAAGAAGTATCTTTTCACATAAGAAGTAGATTTAAAAAGTAAAATAACATCCAATTTGAGCCAAGATCTGAATATGGTTAATATGGCCACAGTAAAAAGACTGAAAAAGTGCCATCAGAACATATAACATATTTAATAGTAACGAGGACATTAATAATAAGTATCATTTATATAGGTCTTTAAAGTTTGCAAAGTGCCTTGCAAATATCATCTTCTTTTATTCTCACAACAACCCTGAAAGGTAAATACTGTTTTATCCCCATTTTACAGATGAGGAAACTGAAGCTGAGAGAGGTGAAATTAAGGGATCCAGGGTCATACAACTGTTTAAATGCCTGAGGCTGGATGTGAACTGAGGCCTTCCTGATTCTAGGTCTAGTACTTTATTGACTGTATTTCCTAGCTGTCCATTTCAATGATGAGACCTCTAATATTTAGCTGATCTTGAAAAAAGATTGGCAAGGATTTATTTTTTTCCTATTGCCTTCGAAGTGCTTGCTAATTATTTGAGAAAAGAAGTTATTTTCTCTGGTTTCTGTGACACATTTCCCAATTCTGCCCACTCAGATGATAGATTTGCAGCTCCAAGCCTCTCGTTTTATAGAGAAAGAAACTGAACAATGGAGAAGTAGCAAAAAAATAAAAAGAAGGACCTGGTTTTAAAGATCTTCTGGTTCCTTGTATCATGTATTCTGGGAGATACACGAAGGCGATAAAGGAGCTGAAACTGGCCTGTTTAGCTAGGTCATCATGGATCATTCAAGCAATAAGCATTTATTAGGTGCCTACTATGTGCCAGGCACTGTGCTAAGCACTGGGGATACAAAGGACAGCAAAAGGCAGTCCCTTCCCTCAAGGAGCTCACAATCTTGATAACATCTCAAGTATATATGAACCATGCAGATAATAAAGGACACTGTCTCCAGACTTCCCAGGATCATATCTGTGAGTCAGGGTCCTTGATCCAAAGACAATGATTGACCCTGATGTTGTCATTGAGAGTAACAGGAATGGGACTGTGTATAGCTTTGATGATATGGATCTCTCAGAATCTCTTCTTCATGATATGCCTATGGTTTTGAGAAGTCATCTACCATTCAGCAACATGCAATTCTTACTTATATCAAGGGTTTGAATATGATTGCTCAAGCCCAGTCTGGACCAGAAAAACTACTACCTTTGCCATTTCCATTTTTCAACTGATTGAACTGGACTCAAGGACCACAGAGGCCTTGGTTTTGGTGCTCACTAGAAAATTAGCTCAACAGATTCAAAAGGTAGCAAATGGCACTGGGAAACTACATGGGTGCCTCATTCCATACCTGCATTGGAGAAAGAAATATACAGGATAAGGTTCTAAAGTTGCACATGGAAGCCCCCCACATCATTATGGGCACTGCAGGCCATAATTTTGACATGCTTAACAAGTGATACCTGTCTCCTAAATGCATCAAGATGTTTGTTCTTGATGAAGCAGATGAAATGAGGAGTTGTGGTTTTAAGCATCAGATCTATGACATATTCTAGAAACTCAGTGGCAATACTCAGGCAGTACTCTTGTCAGCCACCTCCCCTCAGATGTGCTGGAAGTGATCAAATCCTATCAGGATTCTAGTCAAGAAGGAAAAGTTGACATTGGAAGTCATTTGTCAGTTTTAAATAAATGCAAAATGAGAGATATGGAAGCTAGATACCTAGTGTGTTCAATTTGAAACACTATTACCCAAGCTGTTATCTTCATCAATACCTTCCAAAAGTTGGATTGGTTCGCTGAGAAAATGCATATCTGTGACTTTGCTGTCTCTGCAATGGAGACATTGACCAAAAAGAATGTAATTTAATCATGAGGGATTTTTGCTCAGGCTTCAGTTGGGTGCTGATTACCACTGACCTATTGGCTAGAGGCATTGATGTTCAACAATTATCTTTGGTTATTAATTATGATTTCTCACCAACTGAGAGAATTCTATTCATAGAGCTTGTCATGGTAGGCTCTTTGGTCCTAAGGGTGTGGCCATCAACATGGTGACAGAGGAAGACAAGAGGATCCTTTGAGACATTGAGACCTCCTATAACAATTCCATTGAGATGTTTCTCAATGTGGCTGGCTTCACCTGAGGGGCTTCCCCACCTGATTTCACCCAGGGCTCTGCTCTCTGGGATAGGGGAAAGGGAACTGGCAAGGAGAGGGGAACAAGAGATGAACAGCTTTGTCAGTTTTTTTCCTATTTTCTTTTACTTTGAAAAAATGGTAATTGTTGAGGCAAAAGAAATGGTGAACCTTTAGGTACCTTTTTCTTCAGGGCAGGTTTATGCCCTTGTTATCCCCAACTCCTTCCCTTAATCCAAAACATTAATCCAACCCTTGAGTGTTTAAAGCCAGTCTGTCTCCCATTCCCAGCAACCAAATACCTCTATCCCAAAAGGTAATTGAGAGGTTATGACTGGCTGCTCTATTCCATTCCCTGTTCCTGTACAAAATTTGGGGGAGTGACTTTTTCCATAAGGCTGAAATGGCTCAGTGGATTGGGTTCCCCTCCCCATGCCCAAGGTAAAGTCAGCAAGGGAGAGAAAGCCATCATTTTTTCCCCATTTTGTATAGCATTTATTGATTTAGGAAAAGAAAGCACAAAATTCTGAATAAAATTACTTGAAAACAGAAAAAAGGAGGTTATTTCAAAAAATGACTTACTATGTCCTCTACCTTCCATGAGATATAAAATTACATCATTTTCTAGCAAACCAAGTAAAATGGATGAGACTACCAATGAAAAGAGGCCTTAGTCCCAAGCTGGAAAACAACCACTCTAAAATTAGAGAGAAAATTTCCTTGCTATCTATTTAGTGAATAAGAATAAATGTCAATTTCTGTGACTATTTTAGGCAAGTTAAATAGGCATCCTATATACTCTTCATTTCTTAAAATATCATATGCATGATTAAGACAGGAGAAAACTGATTAATGAAGAAAACTTGAATCAAAGCATTTGGAATTTTTTAAAATTCATAATTGAGGAGCTTAAAACAGGAATGCTAAGTTGCTGGGTATTTTTTAAGTATACCACATGTAGTTCATATACATTTCTCAAAGAAATTACTCTTTCTATAATTCCAATTACTTTTAGAAAACAATATGATCCAGATAAATGCACACAGCAAAACAAAATTTGTATGAGGGTCTATGTGCTACTTTCTTTTTTGGTTTCCATATTCCTACTTTTGCAAACCAAACCAAAATCTACATATGGGTCCCAGCATATGATGGGGTTGATCAGTGGGATTAAGTAAGAGCATAGATATCAGGGCCTGAGGGAAGAATTAAGAATAATCTTTGACCCCTGTAGTGATCAGGTTTATATATATAGTAAGTACAATGGTTTATTAGAATGCTTTTACAAATACATATATTTTTCCCTAGGAGGAAGTCAAGTGAAAAAGTATATTATTTCCATTTTTAACTGTTCATGAAATAGAGAAGCATTGTTTAGTTGATAAAGTGCTCAACTTAGAATCCAGAAAGACCCAATTTCAAATTCTCCCTTTAATGACTCATTTGTTATCTTGGGAAATCCGCTTAAATTGACTGAGCTTCATATACCTCTTTGCGACTTACTTTATGTACTGTTGTGGTCTTTGTTGGTCAAGGGCCTTCCCACACTGACAAAGTCATATATCATTGATGTACTGACATGGAACAAAATGCACCAATCAGTAATGACTTCCCAATTCCTTCATGTTTGATCAAATCAATTGGTTTTGCAATTTATTCTAATGATTTCTATTCCATTAAGACAATTACACAAATTTGTGTCAATTTATTTCTTACCCAGAGTCTAGGGCATGTCAGAATGACATTTACTTCCTACCTATTACTGGATACAAGGACAAAATGAAAGACTCTTCCTTCAAAGAGTCTACCTTCAGCATGAAACACTAAAGGGTAGTTCATCCAACCTCCTGCCCAATGGGGAAAAAATGCTTTTCTACCACCTCTAACTTAAGATCTCCATAATTTTGCTTTAACACTTCAAGAGATAGGGAGCTTACCACTTCTGGACCAATTCATTACATTGTTTGCACAGCTCTTATTGGAAACATCTTCCTTAGCCAGTGGCTTAAATCCAGGGTAGAAAAAGGATTGGGTTTATGGCTTGGAGAGTGGAAAGGGCTTCTGGAACTGTGTTGAGAAAGGGGAATGGGAGGGAGGTTGAATTCAGGGAGGGGGTTTGGAGATGGAGAAAGGGGATTGGGGTAAAAGAGTGCAGTGTTGGGTTTCAGAAGAGAGAAGAGAAAGGAAGAAGATGGGAGTAACAGAAGTGGAGTTTAGTGTTGGGTAGGTGTCAGAGAGTAGCTCAGAACATCTATTTTCTCAATGCAAAAATGACAGCAATAACAACAATAATAGTAGATATCATTTGGGTCGGGTTTTTTTGCTTGTTGTTGTTGTTCAGTTGTTCAGACAGCACCCATCATAACCTCATGAGTCATTGCACTCTCCGTCCTTCTATCCTCCACTGTCTCCTGAAGTCTGTCCAAGCTCATGTTCATTGCTTCCAGAACACTGTCTATCCATCTCATCTTCTGCCATCCCTTTCTCTTTTTACCTTCAATCTTTCCCAGCATCAGGGTCTTTTCCAATGAGTCCTGGCTTCTCATTATTTGGCCAAAGTATTTAAGCTTCAAATTCAGTATTTGTCCTTTCAAAGAATAGTCTGAATTATTTTTTTTAAGTATTGACTGATTTGATATCCTTGCTATCCAAGGGACTTTCAAAAGTCTTCTCCAGCGCCACAATTTGAAATCATCAGTTCTGTGGTGCTAAGTTTTGCTTATAGTCCAAATCTCATAGCCATGCATTGCTATTGGAAAAACCATAGCTTTGACTATATGAACTATAAGGTGATGTCTCTGCTTTTTAATATGATGTTCAGATTAGCCATAGTTTGCCTTCGAAAGAGCAAATGTCTTCTAATTTCATGGCTGTAATTGCCATCTGTATTATCTTTGAACCTAAGAATATAAAATCTGACACTGCTTTTATTTCTTCATCCTCTATTTGCCAGGAAGTGATGGGACCTGTTGCCATGATTTTAGCATTTTTTCTTTTTAATGTTAAGTTTAAAGCCAGCTTTTACACTTTCTTCTTTCATCCTCATTAAAAAATGTTTCTTAATTCTTCTTCACTTTTTTGCCATCAGAGTGGTATTGTATGCATGTTTGTCACCTTAATTCTAGCTTTTGATTTTTCCAGCCTGGCATTTCACATGATGTACATGTAAGTTACATGTACATGATGCATGTAAGTTAAATAAATAAGGTGATAATATACAGTCTTATCTTACTCCTTTCCCCATCTTAAACCAATCATTTGTTCCATATTTGGTTCAACTATTGTTTCTTGATCCACATACAGATTCCTCAGGTGACAAGCAAGATGATCTTATCCCTTTGAAGACTTGCCACATTTTGTTGTGATCCATACAGTCAAAGGCTTTAGTGTAGTCAATGAAGCACAAGTAGCTGTCTTTCTGGAACTCCCTTGCTTTCTCCATAAACCAGTGAAAGTTGGCGATTTGGTCTCTACTCTCTCTGATTCTTCAAAAATCAGCCTGTACTTCTAGTAATTCTCAGTTCACGTATTGGGGAAGCCTAACTTGAAGAATCCTAAGCATAACCTTGCGTGCATGTGGAATGAACATAAATGTTCAGTAATTTAAACATTCTTTGGAATCTCCTTTCTCTAGGATTGGGACATAAACTGATCTTTTCCAATACAGTGGCCACTGTTGAGTTTTCCAAATTTGCTGGCACTTTAAAGTGCAGCATTTTAACAGTATCATCTTTTAGAATTTTAAATAGCTCAGCTAGAATTCCATCACCTCCACTAGCCTTATTGTTAGCATTATTTCCTAAGATCTACTTGACTTTTTTTTTTCCTCTGGGATGTCTGGCTATAGATCAGTAATCACACCATTGTGGTTATTGATGAGGTTAAGATCTTTCTTGTATAGTTATGTATATTTGTGTCATCTCTTCTTGATCTCTTCTACTTCTATTGATTTCCTATGATTTTTTTCTTTCATCATTTTAATTTTGCATGATATTTCTACTTTTCTTGAAGTGATCCCTTTATTTTCTCATTCTAGTATTTTATTCTATTTCTTTGTATTGTTCATTTAAGAAAACCTTATCTCTCCTTGCTATAATCTAGAATTCTGCATTCAGTGGAGTATATCTTTCCTTTTCTCCTTTACCTTTTGTTTTCCTTGTTTTCTCAGCTATTTGTAAAGCCTCATCAAACTGCCATTTTGTTTTCTTGCTCTTCTTTTTCTTTAGGATATTCTACTTTAAAAATTATTATTTCTTTATCCTCACAACAGCCTTGGGAGGTGAGTTGATTATTATATCCATTTTACAGACAAGGAAAGTGAGGCTAAAAGAAGTGATGACTTATCAAGGTGAAGTTGGGTCTTCCAGACTCCAGGTCTAGTGATATTACATACTGCACCACCACTGGGTCATCTACATGCTTCAAGAAGGAGTCCAGTGTTGACACAATGGCCTTAATTTGGAAGTTTTATTATAAGATTTCAAGTATGCAGTCCTAAATGAATGAAGATGAGAGATCAAAAAGTATATGCAAGAAAGATCTGAAATATTATCTAGAACAGAACAAATGGCTCAAGTTGAGAATTTTAAGGAGGTTGCAGAGGCTTCTGTTGTGATGGGTAAGTCCTCTACTACCACCACCCCTTTAAAAAAGGGATTTATGTGCAAGTCTCAAAAAGGAGGCTTGAGGATCACGTTGGCAGCTGAGGTGGTTCTGAGGGGCTCCTTCTTCTATACCTTTATTCTGTATTCTACATGCCCACCCCCAGCTCCCTTTGCCTCCTTCTTTGGAGGTTCCTATACCTTTAATAATAGGCTTGCCACCACTGGGTCATTCCCCCAGGATGACATTGCCACAGCCTAAATCAAGGCAAAGCTTCTGCTCCAAGGAAAAGATTAAGGAAAGGAGAGGAAGAGATCACAGTGCCCTTCCCTCCCCTTCTAGTTTCCCAAAGTGTATGATTCCCTAGCTGTGAATGTGACATGTGCGTGTGTATCCAGAGGATTTGAGTGAAGATACTCCAGAGCCTAGTGTAGAAAAGAGCCCATGTAGGATAAAATCCTTTACATATTGTCATCCAGTACAAAGAAAGAAAATACATTTTTGGAGGAATATCCCCAGGGTCAGAGGTGCCTATTTTTATCCCAAGCTTTGAATCTGGTTTCAGTGCTCCAGACAGCTGAAGTATGACTTACCTTTTACTTGAAGATATGTTGAGGCTTCCTATCCAGTCCCATAAATAGGAAAGAGACAGCAACAAAGAAAAAGACAGAGACAGAGAAACACCCAGAGATGGGGGAGGGGGCTCTTCTTCATCCCTTGACAAGTTAAAAGACCTAGGACTGGGTATTGCATGTATCCCATAAGCAAGTTTTCTTTCTCCATAGTCACATTGATGGGCAAATCAAAGTTTGAGCAAGGGCAATGAATTTAGGATGAGAGGACCTGAATTTACATCTTGATTATTTCTTTTATCATTTGTATAACCCTGGGTATGTTATATGAACTCTTTTGTCTCAGTTTCCTGGTCTGTAAGATATAGACCTTGACCTAATGGTATTTAATGTCTCTTACAATTCAGTTATATCATATGTTCAGTTATATATTCTATATGTTAACATTAGTATAGTTCTGGTTGATGGCTGCTGAATACCCACAGGGATAACCAGTTCCTACTTGACTGACAGGTCAATTAACTATGCCTAAAGGTAGGACCATTATTGAGTTTTGTTATCATCTTTGAAAATGAATATGAATTAATATGACCAATGAATTTCTAACAATACCATCATGTTCTGAGGAGAAGGAAGGAGAGGAAGAGGAGGAGGAGGAAGAAGAAGAAAATAAATAAGAAGAGAGGTGAAAGAAAAAAAGGAGCAGAAAAAGAAATGAAAGTGCAGGAGAAAGAGAGGAAGACATTAAGAGGAAAATCAAAGCAAGAGAGAAAGGGAGGGAAGGAGAGGGAATAGGTGGAGAGGTTATGGGAGGAAAGGACAGGGAAGAGAAAGGAGAAAAGAAAGGGAAAGGAAAGGAGGAAAAGAAAAGAAAAAAGAAGGAGGGAAGGGAAGAGAAGGCAAAGGAAGGCAAGGGAAGGGAAAGCAAGGGAAGGGAAGGCAAGACAAGGGAAGGGAAGGCAAGAGAAGAAGAAGAGGAGGAATTACTATGTCCCTGAATCATTAGCTATACCAATCCTGAAAATTCCTAGGGACTGTAAGGAAGCATATAAATATCATATTCACAACATTTTCTCTAATCACTCTAATCATTTTTTTTATCACAGTGGAATTAGGAGACAGCTGCAGCATGTCCCTTTTCTCTACTTTTGCTTCAAAAAGCCAACTTAATTATTAACATTTATTTAGCATATGAACTCATTTGTATGTGATATTAAATTGGGTATTTATGTCATTAATCTCAAAATAACATTCACTTGCAGGGTATGAATCACTTTAGAGCAAACACAAATTAGCACATATAAATTAGTAATGGTGGATGACTTTCAAATTATTGAAAGGAGCCCAAGAGAATATAGATTCTTATCTAAACTCTTCAATCATCTTGAAGCATTTTCTCTTCCAACAAGATCCTGTTTCCTTCCAAATTCAAGTAGGTTGTGATGGGGCAAAATGTATACTCATCTGATTTTGAGTACCATCTACATTGCCAGAATTATTAGCATGCCAATGAGATTTATAAATGCATGATCCAGCTGTACCAAAGAAAGGGCATTTGAGTGTGGCCTCTTAAAGCAGTCTTCCTTGTCTAAGAATAACATGATATTTTTGTAGTTGTTGTTCAGTTGTCTTTTAGTTGTGTCTGACTCTTTGTGAACCCATTTGGGGTTTTCTTGACAAAGGTGCATATAGCTTCAAACCACACAGGAGACAGGTAACCAATTAACCAAGGTACTTTCTCTTCATCAATAATTTCTTACCTGGCATTATACTAACCTCCAGTCTTTCATTTCCAGCTGCCCCTCCCTTTATATTTCCAGGCTTCTAATAACTTAATTCTCCCCCAACCCCACTCCCACCATTTACTCTATGTGAAAGTGATACTGGCCCACTTGCTGTTCCTTTACAAGATACTCTATTTCCAGAATCCAGACATTTTCACTGGTTGTCACCCCATAGCTAGAATATACTCTCATCTCTTTCTCCTGTCTTCCTTCAAGCCCTAGCTAGAATATAACCTTCTATAGGAAATCTTTCATGATCTTCCTTAAAGCTAGTACCTTCCTTCTTTTGATTATCTTAATTTTTCCTAAATATAATTTTATAGCTTTTTTACATTGTCACCCCACATTAAACTTTATAGACTTTGAAAGTTGAGACAGTATTTTTCTTTTCTTTGTATCACAGAGGTTAAAATAGTTCCAGGAGAAAAGTAGGTGCTTAATAAGTGTTTACTGAAGAATGACCAACAATACCAATGAAAGAAACAACTTCCAATTCTTAAGCACTTGTTCAATATAATTGTCCAGGGTCATATCTCCTCACTGGTTGATGACTACTCTTTCCTGATGTCACTCAGATTCCTTCCACTGACTATGGAGAGACAATAAATAAACAAAAAACAAAGACGAATGAGCAAAGAAATTAATAAATAAACAAAAAATTAAAAGTCATGAGGGAGAAAAAAAGGAAAAATAGTTACATAGTAACTTTATTATATATTTAATGGGAATAGTAAGTTGTACATAATAGATTTGCAGTTGCATGTACAATCATCTTTTTTTCTTCTATTCTACTATGTTATGGAAATAAGTGTTTTATTTCTTAAGTTCAGGACAAAATTAATTTAATTTAAAAATGAAAAATTTTTTAAAAAGTGGTCAGTCAGAGATATTTGCTCTCCTCAAAAATAGACACAAAAGTCCCACCTCTTGACTCTGAACCCTGCAGAAGGAAACACCAGAGTATTGAAGCTCACATAGTGTGATGAACAAAGGTTCAAACTCAAAATCACATTGCAAGAGTTCTTCTGACTGCGAGATACTGTCTCAGTTTATAATGTTCTATTAAGCTACTTCAGTGTGGCTATAAATTTATTCCTGAATCTCCACATTTGTTGTTGTTGTTGTTGTTGTTGTTTTAAACTTATCAAATACCAAATAAAATGAGGATTTTTATATACATTGTAAGACATAAAAATAGGATTGTTCATGAAATTGTAGATCTCTTTTATGTACAATTTGCTCTCATTTTTAAGTTCAACTTGTAACTTTCAAAGTTTCCCTACTTGTTTGTGCTTCTTTCTGGTCTCTGTTATCTTCACTGCTTCTCCACAACTAAGATGATTGGTTTCAAAATGATCAGCATCACAAGACATTCAATCACTTTCAATCACTGGCATTGTGAAGGTATAGAAAGTAGATTTCCCTAGTTGAGCCATTGGTATGCTTGCATATTGGTTTTTGAACTCCTTATGTTACTACTAGAGGAAAAATATGTATATTTTCACTGAGATCATATGATAGATAACTGCTACTGCATAATATACTGCAGAGATTTCAGACATTAAAATCTAGGTTTTACTATGCTTAAGAACAGATTCAAAGCTCAGAAAAATAACTCTGAACTCTGATTAGCATTCTGACAAAGCTAAGATAGATCTCAATTACATAAAAGAGACAGAGAAATAATTTATGATCATAGAACAATCTTGTATATTGTTTTTTGTCTTGAGAATGATAAAGCATGTTTTAATAAATAACATTTGTTAATTGCCTCCTATGTTCCAGGCACTGTGCTAAGTGCTTTTTTTTTATTTAAGATTTAAAAGAATAATGAAGGAATATTTAATAAAGATCTTCAAGCACATTCAAGTATTTTACAAAGCAGATAATTTACATAGCTCTATTAAATATAAAAGAAACTGAATGCATATAACAATCTTGTATATATTTTGTAATCATTCTGTGTATTTGTGTGTGTGTGTGTGTACTCTTCTCCTCCCTCCAATAGAATATTAGCTCCTTGATAACAAGGATTATTTCCCCTTTTTTTGGCCCTGTGCTTCTGATATGGTTTGGGATTCCTGGGAACCTCAAAATGTCAGGGTACAGAGCATATTCTGCCTGGAAAGAATGCATGCACTCAAACTGTCTTCCAGCAAAATAGCAAAGTAGCCAATAGAAGTGGGCTAAATATTTAGGTAAGGAGCAACTTAATGGGGGTAAGACTTATATAAGAAAAAGGGACAGTGAAACAATCTGGATGGGAAGGAATAAAGTAGGGTGGGTCAGGCATGAAATTGAAAGGAGTATTAAGTGGTCTGAGGGGGGCCAAGAGCACTGTGAAAGGATTGTCAAGTATCTAAGTGGGCTAGAGTGGGCCAGATGCCTAGAACAAGATGCCAGTGATCTGGGCTGCTGAAATGCATTGGAAAATTCAGGGACTGGGTTGCTTTCAAAGACATGGTCTTTTCCTTTTAGGGGTCCAGGTCCCATTATCCTATCACTTCCAGGGGTTTGGAACTTGTGGCCTCAAAGCCACATGTGGTCTTCTAGGTCTTTGGCTGTGGCTTTTTCATGAAGTCCAACTTCTACAGAACAAATCCTTTTATTAAGGGGATTTGTTCTTTGAAGTTTGGATTCAGTCAAAGAGCTGCACTTGAGGATCTAGGGGGTTACATAAGGCCTCGAGGCCACAAATTCCCCACCCCAGTATTTAAAATATTGATTGTTTTAGATTATATATAAATAAAAATAATTAAGTTTTTAAATATGGGGCTTTTTTTTAAAGAAGGAAGGAAGGAAGGAAGGAAGGAAGGAAGGAAGGAAGGAAGGAAGGAAGGAAGGAAGGAAGGAAGGAAGGAAGGAAGGAAGGAAGGAAAAAATGAATGGGAATAGAAGGGAACAGAAAGAGTTGAAAGAGGGAAAAGGTAGTTTCTAGTTTATTTGTCCACCTTTAAATCTGGGATTCAACTAAATGATCTCATAAGGTCTCTGCCAGTTCATTTAAGCTTTTAAGTTTTAAAAGTATAGGCTGCAAAACATACAAGCAAAACTATTAAAATATAAAAAAAACAAAGCTGTTAAAATATAAAATATAAATATTAAAACATAACTATATAAAATATAAATACTAAAAAATAGATAAACAAGGAGGAAAATGAGACATGAAATTGACCACACTTCAGCACCACTTACAGTTCTTTATGTACAGATTATAGATAGCAAAAACTGACTTTTTAAATTTTTTTTCACTTTTATTATGTTTCCTTATTAATGTCCAGAATGATATTTGGTTCCAATGTCTGATCTCTACTTAAACTTATTTATATGTGAATGTGTATTAAAATCTGAAAAGCATGATGCAGTAGAATAGAAAATATATTTATAATGAGAGAACCTGAGCTCTTTAGGTAGTTCTCCTACCTACACTGTATGCAACCTAGAATAAGCCATGTGAACTAAGTCTCAGAGTCCTCTTTCTATAAAATCATAATGTAGATTGAGACTACTTCAAATCTAAATCCATTAACCAATTTAATCTATGACCTTTTGTGTAGTATATCCTCAAAATAGGTCTTCTTCTAGTGTAATAGACATGGGGTGGGGGGTGGGGAAGAAGAACAGGAAGTAGTATATTGGAACTACATAGTAAGACACAGGTTTGAATAGACTAATTTGAGGCAAATTAGCAACTGCCACTACTAACATCATGCCAGATCAATTACCCTTACCTACTCATATGCCTGATAGAACCAAAAACATCATTTTCTGCACACCTTTTTACTCTGACATACGTGAGGAAGGATAGGGGTATATTACCATGGAAGGATAAAGACCCTACCCCCAAAATTTTTTATAGACCTGTGCAAGAGGCTCTGACTCTCAGCAAGGTAAACAATCACATGAGAACTAATATTATTTAAACACCTGGTGCTGCAAAACATAATTCCTCCTTAAGCTGCAGTTCAATGCAACCTTGTCTGTATATGCACACACAGAATCCTCACCCTGAAGTAACCTTCATCATCATAGAATACTGAGAAGAGAGAACAATTAGATAATTAGCATCAGAGGATAGAAGATCAACTGCTTCCAGTGGAGAGGAAGAGGCCATAACTGTCTAAGATTCTGGCATACACAAAATTGCTTTCATTCTTCAGAGGAACTGGCTCCCCAGACCCCCGTCCTCTCTCCCACCTCTCAAATCTTACAACTGTCAGCAACCCATCTCCATTAACTGTAGCTGAATGCTGGGAATGACACTGGCCAAGCATGTGCAATGCTGTTTATCAGCCACAGGACAAAAATTTCAAGCTGCTGAAAGAAAGCACTAAATAAACTATTCTTATAAGAAGTAAAATAAAGAAAATTTGCATATGCATTGAAAATTGGTTCTTCATCACACAAATGCTACTCAAGGAGAAAAATATGCATAAGGTTTCAATGATATAAAATTTCCATATTGTGGGGGAAAAACAGAACTTATAACTACTTTCTCTCAAGTGCAACAACTTCTGGGGGGAAAAGAATAAATGTTCATTCAGTATCATTTACATGAATATTATGTAAGTTGAGATGTTCCTTAATTTATGCAACAGAAGTTTTTGTTAATCTAATTTGGAAACAGAATGTCACATGATACTTAGGATAATAGTCACATGAGGTATGACTAAAACAAATGATCAAACTAATTCTAAAATATATTTTTACCCATATGTTTTAGGCAAGTGTGAGTCCAGACTCCAGATTTTCGAAGTTCATCACATCATGGAGGGTCAGTTAGTTACAGTGGAAAGAGTATTTAACTTGAAGTCAGGAGCAGGACTTGGGTTCAAATACTTCCTTTGACACTTCTTTGTATAATAAGCAATTCCCCAAACCTCTCTGAATGCTGTTGCTTGAAAATCACTTTTACTAGCCAGTATCAACTAGTCATTGTAACTCCTGACTCAGTTTGCCTTAGGGGAGAGGGAGAGAGAGAGAGAGAGACAGAGAGACAGAGACAGAGACAGAGAGAATGAGAGAGAAGAAGAAGAAGAAGAAGAAGAAGAAGAAGAAGAAGAAGAAGAAGAAGAAGAAGAAGAAGAAGAAATTAACAATTTAAATAAATTAAAGAAATTTAGGATAGAACACATAAAAATAATGATATATTCAAGAGGAAGGCACAGAGCAGTTATTAAAAGCTAGCATAAAGTTAATCACAGGTACAAAGGGCAGACTTGAAAGGAAAAAAATCCCAAAGAGATCATAAAAATGGGAAAAGGACCCTCATATACAAAAATATTTATTGCAGCTCTTTCTGTGGTGGCAAAGAATTGGAAACTGAGGCAATGCCCATCAGCTGGGGAATGGCTGAACAAGTTGTAGTGTATGAATGCAATGGAATACTATTGTGCTATAAGAAATGATGAGCAGGCAGACCAGAAAAACCTAGAAAGACTCGTATGGACTGATGCTGAGTGAAGTGAGCAGAACCAGGAGAATGTTGTACACAGTACCAGTCACATTGAGTGATGACTAACTTTGATAGACTCAGTTCTTTGCAGCAAAGCAAGGATCTAAGACATCTCCAAAAGTCTCATGATGGAAAAAGCTATCCGCATCTAGAGAAAGAACTATAGAGTTTGAATGCAGATCAAAGCACACTATTTGCTCTTTTTTTTTCTTCTGCTTTGTTTTGTTTCCTCTTTCTTGTGGTTCCTCCTACTGGTTCTAATTCTTCTTTATAACATGACTAATTGAAAATATGTTTAGTAGGAATGTATATGTAGAGCCTATATCAAATTGCATGCCATCTTGGGGAGGGAAGCAGAGAGGAAGAGAGAGAAAATTTAAAACTCAGCTTATGAAAGTGAATGATGAAAACTAAAAATAAATTAAATAAATTTATATATATATCACTTTAAAAATAAATAGCTATGATTAAAAAAATTCTTTGAGAATAAAGCATGCAACCAAAGTGTGTTTGTGTATGTGTGCATGTGTGTGTGTACACACATACATGTATCCTAAATCAGTGAAATAAAAAACGAAGAGCCATAAACCAATATCTATTAAATATTCATGTAAAATTTTAAACAAAACTCCTTCATCCAGAAATATATTCACTGTGATCAATTTTGATTTATGCCAAAGATGCAAAGATGCATCAGCATTAGGAAGATAATTAGCATAATTAATCACATTTAAAATAAAGATATCCCCAACCACATAAGTATATCAATTGATGCAGAAAAATTGCTTTGACAAAATAAATCACTCATTTCTATTTAAAACACTAAAAACATGGGTATGGAAGGAGGTTTAATATGACAAATGTATGTTTCCCTTTTACAGTAAAAAAAAAGAGAAGAATCTAAAAGCATATAATTTTAAAAAAAGGAACTAAAGCAAGATAACACCCGCATTCTCATTATAATCATCTAAGTATTTGATATTATTTAAAAAATAGAAAAGAAGATTAATGGGACATACTAGATAAGCAACAATCAGAAAGAATTAAAAGTTCACCATTTAACAAGATCTGTTGGAAAAACTAGAAGGAAGCAAATGATAGCTTTAGGATCTTATATATGAGAATCAATTACAAATACAAATGATTATTTGAACTCTACTTAAAAAGTAATTTTTTTTAATTGCCACTGTAGCTAAGCTAGAATTCTTAACCAAATAGATAATAAAGATAAATTTAGAGTTTAGAAAACCTTTGGACAAAAATAATCAATATAGACAATATAAGAAGAGAAAATGTCCATGGAGGAGGGAGGACCTTTACATAAACTATTTCTGATAAAAACAATCTAAGATCCAGAGAGAATTAACACAAATACACAAGAACAATGGTGATTACACAAGTGATTAAATGTTTTTTTTAACATTCACATAAAAATTGTACCAAGTCATTGATAATAAGAAAGTGAAAGATAAATAATAATGGAGTTTTCTCCATAACCAGCAAATTAGCAAAAAATGACAAAAACCATGAATAGTCTATTTTGGAAAGCATGTCCAAAGACAGACAAAATGCTGTACCCTTAATGATGCTTTGAATTGGCCCAACCATTCTGGAAGACAATTTGTAATTTTTTGGGGGAAGAAAAGTTAATAAGTTGTCTATCTAGCAGACATGCCAGGGAAGCAAAATATGGAAAGAGAGGTTCTCTCTTAAACTGAAATAATAATAGAAGCAGTATTTTTGCGGTAGCAAAAATCTGGAAACAAAATTGGTGCTCGTGAATTTAAAAATAACTAAAGAAATTGTGGTATATGAATATAATAGACTATCACCATACCATAAGAAAAGAAGGATATAGAAAAAACAAACAAACAAACAAACAACAACAACAAAACCATGGGAAGTCTTGCATGAAATGATATAGTTAAGTAAGCAGAAACATAGAAGACAACACAAAAGATAAATTTGAACACTCTGTAATTATATTAACCAATTGACCCTAAAGAAGTGACAAAGAAGCATAAGTAGCATATTTTCTCCATTTCATTGAAGAACTGAGGAATTGTAAATTTGAAATGATGAACATTTTGTCAGACTTGTTCAATGTAGTAGGTTTTTTTTTTTGGCTTAAGAGGAAGGAAGGAAGGAACAAAAGAAGGAAGGAAGGAAAGAAGAAAGAAAAAACCACTTGTGGTCAAAGAAAACAAATTCCTCCAACAGCTATGTCAAAAACATATGTATTTCTCAATCTACACCCTGAGACTATCACCTCTGTCAGGAGGTAGGTATGATATTCCATCATTGGTCTTCTAGAATTGTGGTTAGTGATTACATTGATCTGAGTTAAGTTTTTTTTTTTTTCCTTCAAAATTATCTGTCATTGCAATGTTGTTTTATGGAATAAATTTATCTACTGTATCTGCTCACTTCATTGTGCATCAGTTCATACAGTCTTCCCAGTTTATCAGAAACAATCTCTTTCATTATTTCTTGCATCAGAGCAGTATTCATTTAAATCATATGTTATAATTTATTTAGCTTTTCCCCAATTTATGGGGACTCTCTTAGTTTCCAAGTCTTTGCCACCACCACTACCACCACACACACACACATACACACACACACAAACACACACACACACACAATTCTGCTATCATTATTTTTGGGAAAAAGTGAATATTTTTTCTCTTTCTTTGCTCTCTTCAGAATATAGTCCTAATGGTGGTTTTGTTAGGTGAGGGGTACACACAATTTAGTAACTTTGGAGGAATACTTCCAAACTGCTTTGCAAAATAATTTAACCAATTCACAGCTACACCCAATGTATCTATTTTTCCTAAAGTTCCTTGAACATTTGTTACTTTCCTCATTTGTTAGTTTTGCCAATCTGATCATTGTGAGGAGGAATCTTAGAATTGCTTTAATTTGCATTTATTTATTAGTGATTTGAAGCACTTTGTTTTAATGTGGCTATTAATCTCTTAGATTGCTTTTTTATTTTTAGAAAATTAGCTGATTGTATCCTTTAACCATTTATCAGTTATGCAATTGTTCTTTATCTTATAAATTTGAATTAGTTTCTCATATATCTTATAAATGAGACATCCTTATATAGGAAGAGTTCATGAAAAAAGGGTGGAGAAGATCAAATAAGTTAAAATGAACAATCTAGATTGCATATTAATTAAAAAGTTTTTATACAACCAAAGCCAATGTTTGATCATGAACTCTTCCCATATCCAAAGTTCTGAAAATAATTTCCTACCCCTTGTTTTTTTAATTTAAAAATATATTTTAATTAATAGAAATCCATTTTCTCTTCCTTCAACTTCCCGCTCACTTGGTGGGGGGGGGAAGGAAATAAAAAATTCTGTGTAAAATATGGACAATCAAAACAAATTCTCTCATTGTCTGGGTTCAAAAATATATGTCTCACTATACTCCAAATCCATTAGCTCTCTGTCAGTCACTATATCAAGTATATCAAGGAGTATATCAAGTAGATGAGGGAGGTCAACTTGGATACTGACCATTGTAAATAAGAAATACAGGGACAGGCATTAACAAAACAGAAAATCCAACAGACTCCTTCTTTAAGTTAATTTTTCCTCACTTCTTTGAAAACTGTCTTAGGGAAAAGAACCTTGACCTTTGTTCTGCAGAGATCTCTTTTTATAAAAGTTTTTTTTAATAATTTTCCAAAATAAAAGTTATAATTACACTGCCTAGGATGTAAAAAAAATCAAAACTATATTATCTTTGAAAATGCTTATATTAAACCTAATTTTGGAAGTTGTAGATGTGTTATAACATAGAACAACTATTCAATAATCACCCTGCTGGTTTATCGATTTGAAATATTTCACTGAAATGGTTTCAGTGCCTGCTAGGACACAATCAACATAACTATCCTTAGACTTAATGTTTTCTCAAAGACTTCATGCTGTTACTCTTTTGCCAAACTTCCAGTATATTTGAAAGGGAGGCACAAACAGCAACTTGCTATTTAAAAATTAAAATCACCTACCTGGTCTACGATTTCTATAATAGTACAAAAGCCTGCAATTTAGACTACAGTTCAGGGACATGAAATTTAAAGAGAGAGGGGAACCTAGTTATAGAGAAATAAAGATGTTTAAATGTACATTAAAGAGATTTGTGAAGCTTTCTTTGCTACACTCTGAAATCCTTGTAGCCATGTAGAAAAACTCTCTATAGGATTAAGTGAAATTAGTCAGTAGAGAGGAGTCTACTGTACATAGTTTCAGAGGGTTTTTCCCCCCTACAGAACTAGTACATGTAAAATTGGGATGGTAGTGTCTTTATTAAACACATTCTATATCTAAAAGGGAAAGGACACTGAAGTAGAAGATAAAAGACAAGGGACTGAGACCTGATTCTGACACATAATAACTGTGACCTTAGGCAAGCCACATTATTTCTTTTCACTCCATGTTCCTCATCTATAAAATGGGGCAATTATTTGTACTATCTACCTTAAAGAAGTGTTAGAAGAAAGTGTAGGTTTAGGGACTAGATGAGATTTCTTGGTATAAGAAATTCCCAGGTGATGAAACTTCCTCTTCCAAGGCAGGTCAGCATTGTCTCTATAACTCACAGTTTTAGAAAGATGTCTAGAACAGTATAATGTCAAATGATTTTCTCAGTTTCCTATAGATGGTATGTATCAGAGGCAGGGCTTGAATTTAGACTAGGGAAGTGCTGAAGCCAGATCTCACTGGCTCACAGGAACTGACCACTACATTTTCAACATAAGGATTTATGCTTTGGAAATTGGCAAATGCAACAAATTGGAGTTCGATTTATTATTTTTGACTATCTAAACTTAAGAAAGTGATGGAAAACATTAATAATGTAGATTAAGCTTAAAAGTATGTCATGCATACATTTGTTCCCCCAAAGAACTGGTTGTTAAACACTTTTCAGAAGATGGCTGACCTAGCTAATCTTGGTTTCAAGGTCAGCTCTCTATATGCTAAGTAACTCTATATTTCATTATGAAGAAAATGCTTTATAAAAACTGGAGTGTGCTATGTAACTGTAAGCTATTATAATTATCAAATCCTTCATTTATGCTCATCATTGAGGAGCTCTGGAAGAATACAAAAGCACAAGATACAAAATTTGCCCTTAAGGAGCTTACAATTTAATTGTGTAGAGAAAAATAATCTGTCTAGAATATTTAGTATGTGATAGAAGGAGTGTGAATTAATTGCAAAAGTGGGTGGCATGGATGATGTATGGTAAGAATTCAGAAATGGGGGAGGTTAATTAGCACTAGAATATTCAGTGAAGTTTCATAGGCAAAGGCTGCTGGCCAATTTCTCTTATGCTCAGCCCTGCTTCTCTTAGACCTTAGTATGCAGCCACAAACTCAATTACCTGATTACAACAGAATACATGACCCAGGAAAATCATTTTTACCACTCTAAAGACGGTAACAATGTCTGACTTAAACCTACAGACAATGTACAAAACAATAAAAGGCAACTTGAATTCTTTCCTTCATGATTACGACTCTAGAAAATGGCATACAGAAACAAACATACACACATATGTGTGTATACATACATACAAATTTAAATGTAGTTTTATTATAACCAATAAATGATAAAGAAGATCAGTTTTGACCTTGATACTTATAATGTGATCATTCCAGAGCAGGATATCAGTCAGATAGCTTGATCTGTCTGTCCTACTTTACAAAATGATTAAGCAACAGCTTTTCTGGTCTTTATTAGATTGATATGAAGGATATTATGCATGAGCAACATTCATCAAAAGCATAATCACTTCTCAAGAGGTTAGGATAGAAATTTTCATAAGAAGCATTAGAGGTACTATAGCTGTTAAGCATGCACTTAACGTCTCAACGCCACAAGTTATTGGTAAAGGGTTTGTAAGAGGCAATAGCAACATTTGGAAAATGTTTTAATGGCTAATATATACATAGTATTTTCTGCTCTCAGAAGGAGTGGCACAGTAACAAGACATAATCACAAAAGAATTCATGAATTTAAATTTTCACAGAAAGTTTTGTTGGATTTTATTTGGTTTGTTGTTGCTTTTGTGTGTGTTTTAATGCTTTAATAAAAAACCTTGTGGTTAAAAACCAAAATATGCTACCATAAAATTATATTTTCCATGTTGAAAATGGGCTTGTGAATGAATAAATGAAGGAATGAAATTTATTGAGTGCTTACTATATCCCAAGCATTATGCTAAACATTGGAGATGCAAATACAAGAGAAGTCTCTGCCCTCAAGAAGCTTACATTCTCATGAGGTAAACTACACATATAGAGGAGTGGTGGCCATGGAAGGCACTTTGGTCCAGAAGGTTACAGGAAAGGTAAATACACCCAATAGGGCCCAGATAGTGTTTATAATGAACCAAGGTCTAATAAATATCTACTCTGATTAAATGAAAGAACTCCTATATAAGACTTCTGTTTGTCTGTTTGTTTGTTTGTTTTGTTGTTGTTGTTGTTTTGACCAGAATATCTTCATGTACTATGCTATGTAAGAGTAGTTAAAGTAAAAAAATAAAGACTGATGCTTCAAAAATTCACAAACTATTTGAAGTCATAGGAAACATTTCATTGCCAACAGTTAAGAACCTCTATTATATACCCCAACCCTCAGACATATTTGAATTAGTTTGACTAGGCATACCAGAGTATATAACCTATTAAATTTTAACAAGCTGTGGCTTAGCCATTATCTAACTTGCTGATATTTTTTGCATTCCTAGTTTTCTTTAGTCTTCTTAAGATCTATGTTATTCTGGGAATCATAGACCATATTTGATTAAAGAAATCAAGCTCATGGTGCATCTGTCTATTTGATTACATCCAGACTGCCCTCACAAATACAACAATTTCTTGGAGTCTTCCTGTATGCAAAAGGTGCCAATGGGAGCAATCTTCCCCAAGGGTCATGGAGTTTTACTAAATACAGCTGGTGGTGATACCACACAAAAAGGAAATGTCTTTCCTTTCCAACACTCTAGACAATTTTCTTTTCTTTAAAAAATGTTTAAAAGGAAAAGTACAATTAAATCATTCAAAAATAGATTATGAATAAAGTTTCTACTTTGCTAATATCAAAAGAAATAATACACATAAAAATATCAATACAACAAGAAGTGACCCAGATTATGAGAGAGAAACCCCAGTTCCTAATTAAAGTCAGTATCTTCAATATTGACCACTTTCTCAGAATGGTAAAAGAAATCCCTCAGATAAAATGGTTAAAAAATTAACAAAACAAGCAAATAAAAATACTGATTATGACAAAGTAAATGAAATCAACAAAACAATCTAAATATTTGAAATGTTTTCATTTGCCAAAATTTTCATCTTATTTTTTGAGGGTGAAAATATCAGAAATGTACTTATGAAAGAGATAAGTTAATTCCTAGCTCACATTAATTCCTAATGTTTTGAATATTATATGTATCTCTTTAAAAATAAAAAAGCAAAAAAAAATGTAATAGAAGCCATATCATATGTGTGAAAGATAATAGTATGGAACATAATAGATCTATTTCTAATGGAAATACTTTATTTCTCACTCTTGTGTTTAGAAGTATGGAAAAATACATCCTATCTTATGAATTTCACCCCTTATTAGCTGATCATAGAGTTGGATCTCTTCAAGAGGCATGTGGACACTGTCCCAGTGTCATTGGCTAGGGTGCCTTGTGTTTATCTAAGGGTTATCCAGAAAAGGTGAAAAAGCTGAGTGCCTAGAATAGCATCCAGGAAGCCAGCTGGCTTCTGACCTCTGGCTTTGTTTCTGTCTTTGGCCCTAATGTCTGTTCTCATTCTTCATCTGTTCACATATATAATGCCTAGTCTCAAGGGCTCAAATCCATGGAGAGCTAGAGAAGTTAAAGTCATGTTTGTTAGTGGGTAAAACAACAAAATCCATGGGAGCAAGGGAAGTGGTAGCAGCCACTGTCATTTCTACTGCTGAGACCTTGGGCTGACAAAACACAGTCATGGCCAGATGGGATGGAAGAACTAGAAAATATGGCAGTTGTTATACTTTAGTTCTGGGAAACACCTCTTTAGCACTCTCTGATAATTTCCTTTGATCTCAGCAATTGTGGAAAGAGCAATGGTACATGGGAATGTTCTCCAAAAGAACTCTGTGGTCTGTCAAATGCTTACAAAGCAGTTTTAAATAACTCATATCCATCTTCTATAACTAGTAGATAGAAAATGTTGGAGCAGTAATAATCCAAGGCAGCAAACA
Source organism: Vombatus ursinus (assembly GCF_900497805.2). NCBI lineage: Eukaryota > Metazoa > Chordata > Mammalia > Diprotodontia > Vombatidae > Vombatus > Vombatus ursinus. Next base: position 25,276,093 of record NW_020954599.1, read on the forward strand.
CAGTCTACCTTGTCAACCTTCACATGAGTTATCATAATTAGTCATGGGACTAGGCATGCTCCAGTGTTTTGATTCTAGGCTCCTTGGCAGGCCATTCATGGACAAATAATTGAGTGAAACACTTCAACAATGATCCTGTCTGATATCAGCTAGGGAAAGAAAGAGTAAAAGCACTGAGAGAGTTGAAATCGACTTCCTAGCAGTTGTTTGACAAAACTATATTTGTAAAAAAGAGTTCAATAAATGATACACTGGAGATAGAATATGAGAAATGATACTACTCAGCCTTTTATTTAGAAACAAGATAAAATAAAAATATTTTGTCTAACATATAATGTCTTTGATATCTATGGACTATCAAGATCATGGGGCAGTCAGGAAGAAGATATCTTAATATTTCAAAGGAATGTAAGAGAAGAAGGAAGGAAAAGAGGGAGAAAGAAGAGTGGAATGGAGAGAAATAAATGAAAGAAACAAAGAAGTTAATGTAAAAAGTGTTCTGATTTGTTTTGATCATGTTTATTTTACAATGAAAAATTACATAATCTAGGGGCAGCTAGGTAGCACAGTGGATAGAGCACCGGCCCTGAAGTCAGGAGGACCTGAGTTCAAATCCAACCTCAGACCAAACACTTGACACGTACTAGCTGTGTGACCTTGGGCAAGTCACTTAACCCCTATTGCCTCACCAAAAAAAAAAATACATAATCTAAAGCCTTATAGGAAAATAAAGCCTAATGTGCAATTTATAGAAAATTCTATTGAAATTAGGGTCTCTGACCTCTCTATAAAACTGTAAATAAGTGGTTTTGATGGTGGATTTGGCCCCATAAAACTCTCTATTAGTGGAGACATTGCAATATGTGTTTATCCATCCTTACCTGACCCTAGAGGATAATAGCTGTGAAGAGAAGATGGGGGCGGGGGGGTAACAGTATTGTGCAATATAATTTAAAACACTAACAAAAACTTAGAGTTTGTAGTCAACATAGAAGGCCTCAATGTTAGGAGGGCTAGAGTCCAGGTTGAAGCATTGTCTTAGGGTTTGAGATAAGTAAGGAGAAAGTTTTCAATCATGAAGCAGTATAATGTAGTGGAATGAACATTAGACTTGGATTCTAGAGGAAATCCACTCAAATCTTAGCTTCTTTTCCCTAGATAAGTCACTGTTCATTTCTTTGTCAATTTTCTCATCTACAAAAACTGCAATCTGCAAGACTTAAAATAGTTGATCTCTAAGGCATATATTAAAAATAAGTGGTCTTAAAAGGTAAAATAGTTAGCTAAAAGGCTTCAAACACTCCTATGTAAAAAAAAAAAGATTATTCATATTCATTAAAACAAAATTCTAAGTTAACTAATAGACAAACAAGAGATATTCTGTAATTTATTCCCAGAGAATTAGAACTTTTTTCCATGTTTTCATGAATTGAGGAATAAGGAATTCAGGCAAGATTTCTGAAAACGGCCAGATGACCAGAAATGGAGTTCTGAGGTGAGTGCCCAAGGTCAATAAATTCAATTCTAGGGGTATCATCTATAAGTTTTAAAAAAGTGTGGCAAATTAATGTTTCTAGTATTTATGAAATTAATAGTTTTCTCATGATTCTCTAGTACTATGGATGGTAATTCTTGGTGAATTCTAATCAATGATCTAGAGCATCATTGCTTGCATTATGAAGCTGAAATATCAAAGGAACTTGTATCACTGATTCGTATATATATACTGATGGACATATGAACAAAATGATGAAAATAAGTAAAATTCAAAGTGAAATGTGATGAAAAATGTAATAACAATTAGGATCCAAAAGACTAATGGCAGAAAAAGCTCTGAAAGGTCTCTTGAGTAGAAGGAGGAGACATTAAATAAACCTTGAAAATCCAAGGATCCATGATTTCATCAGCGTACTCATGCAGATTGCAACTCTTCTTTGGCTTGGTAGCTGATCTTCTAAAGTTTCCATGGCCGAAGAGTTCATCACACATGAACAACATGGTGAAAAGTTCCTCCCTGAAACTATTTAGATGGGTGTTCTGATGATAGACACACAGACATTCACTGACTCTGTAATCAGAGCCTCTTTATCATATGGTGACAGAGACCATACTCCATTGGAATAGCCTCAAAAACCCAGATTCAACTCTGGGTTGAGTAAAGAATTATCACAATATGCTTTAATGAAATAACGACAAACAAAACAAAAATTACAAGACAGAACATTGGTGATTTTTTAGCTTGCATTTTATAAAGCAATTTAAGGTTCACAAGGTGCCTTACAGATTATCTCTTTGATCCTCACAACAACCTTATAAGATAGGTGCCCTTATCATCCCAGTTTTACTTATGAGGAACTGGTGCTGAGGGAGGATAAATGACTTGCCCAAGGTCATAAACTAGTAAGTGTTTGAAATAGGGTTTGAACTCAGGTATTCATTATTCCATGTCTAACACTCTACCCATTGTGCCACCTAGCTACCTCTCTATAAGTTTTCCCTTGGGGAAACCAGTTGATGTGTTGGATGCTATACACACATATACACATGTTCACTCATATGTATATATATGCATATATGTATATGTATGCATACATGCACATACATACGGGTAAACATACCTATACACATATGTGTTTATTTATAGAGAAGAGTTTATGAATGATGATATTCATGTGTCCCTGCATACATGTATACAAGCACATATATGTGTGTACATATACAAACATACACAAATATGCATGTGTGTATATACAGAGAGAGGGAATGAGAGAAAGAGAGAGGATCCAATAAGTGGGATCCCTATGAGAAAATGTAAAGAGAGGTATATATATGAGATATGTGTGTATATGTATATATACATATGTGCATATATATGTGTGTATATGTGGGTTGTGTTTTTCAAAGTGAAATATAACATATAGGCTGGCTATCAATCATCCCTTGGTCTACATCCTTGACTAAACTATTTTTCCCCTTTTTATCATGTTTTTCTCTTATGTCCTCCTTTCCTCTTCTTCTCTACAATTCACCTATAATGTGTTGAAGTCAGCTTATGCCCCCTATGTACCTCTCAGATAAGCTGTTATTCAGGGTTGTGTCTTTAAAAGTGTAGTGCTAACTCAGTTAATAATTTTTAGCTTTTCCATTGTCCCATGGACAGTTTGTGCATAGATGTACAGATTCTCCTTGGAAAGGGCAATCCAATGAATAAATAAATCCAATACATCAAGTATTTTGAGTTGGTAGGAAGCATGCTCTCCTTTGTTTACCATCCGTATTGCCATTACCCTGGTTGAGGCCTCCATTACCTCTTTCCTGGATTATTGTAATATCTTCTTAAAATAATTCCTTGATCCTAGCTTTTCCTAACTCCAATTCATACTATACATCACTGCCAGATTAATCTTCTAAATGTAGTATAATCACATCAATCAGAAACCTTCAGCGTTTCCCTTTTGCTTACAAAATATAGCCTGGCATTCAAGACCCTTCACAATCTAGCTCCAACCTACATTTACAAATTTATCTTTCACTCTTCTTCCTCATGGCCTTTATAAATTTGAATATCATCTTAAATTTTCCACTTTTCCATGTTGCTTATGGTACAACTTTGTACCACTTTTATGTTTTTCAAGGCTCAACTCAAATATAACTTGTGTCACATCGATTCCTTGGGCCCCTCCTGCCCCCAAGTTGGTAGTAATTTTTTCCCTCACTTGCAATTATAGTTCATTATTTATGGTTTTTCTTATTTACTTATGACATTTTATTCTGCATGATGGTTATGCATGCAGATCTTATAACCCATTTTAATAAACAGAATTGTGATATACTAGATGGCAAGAAACATGTCATTCATCTTTTGTATCTCCCCAAGAATCTAACATGGTATTCATGGTGTGTCTTTAGGGAACGCTTATGAAATGAATTAAAGGAGTTAACAAAAAAGTCACTTTTAGCAGTACCCATCAAATTTTTAAGATGAGTCTAATTTCAGTAATATAACAGATCAGTTGAAGGATGGTATGAAAAGTGCCAACATACTATTTACAAAAAGGAAGGATAAATAATCAAATAATATTTTCTTTACTCATTTTCTCTGTTAGTTTATAGTTTTTAGTTTATAATTTATCAGCATTGAGTAACTCCAAGTTTCTCACTGAAAATGTTAGGATTTCCTTTAATACCCATATTTACCCCCAATTTCATGTCTTAGATATGGGATAATTTAGCATCCACATCTAGTAGCACATACCAAATAACACATCATGAAGCCTTTGATTCTACTTTCAGGTCCAACCCACAGATATATACTTTATCATTAAACATGCCATCTATAGTGTGCCTAATCATCTGATATAATTGTTTCTGATGAAATCTACCTAGACAGGTAATAAGCCCAATAGGGACCAAATGCAATGCTTAGGAACCAAGAATATGACTAAAGAAGCTAAATGTTGGGGCATTTAAAAGAAAGGATGAATATCACTTGTGAAGAGAAATATTGAGAAATGGTACTTTGCCAAAAGATGGGATGTACCATGTATTCTTTCCTTTGTACTATTTGAACACTATTTAGAAAATGGCATTGTATGCCCTATTGAAGAAATTCCCGATATTTGTTGTTAAGAAAAGAAAAGTAGAAACCTAACTAGATACAGTAATAGAAAATAGACAGCAAATACAGGAGCAGCATTGGGCCACTAAAAAGATTAATTATTGCCTAATCCAGACTGCTTGAAGAACCCAGACATCTCTTCCTCAAAAGAGATAAACCCTGTGTTTCTGTGTCATCTCTATAGTTGGGAATTCCCAAAACTTTCTGGTAATTTTTGCCAAGTGGAAATCCCCAAGTGGATTTCCTACTAGCTCCTCATGGGAGAAGAAAATCAGAGGAACTCCATAACTCCTGTATTTGGACTTCCTTGTCAAAGGAGGGATTGGACTTGGACTGAGAAGGCTCGAGGGGAAGGGAGATGATGTCCATGCCTGGATATAATTTTCAAAACCCACTTTTAATATTATGATTTGAAAGTTATGTACAATAATGCTTTTTGCAAATGACTTCAACTCAAATGCAGCAGGGCCAAAATGAGTGAAGGACTTTCCTTAGAATAGGATGAGAACTAAGCAGTGATCTGGTTTGTTAAATCTGTATCAAACCAAAAGACATGAATCTTATTAATTTGGCATCAGAAGGAAGTGAACCAAAGAGGAGAGAGAGAGCCATCTAAGCTCTCAGAGTCATAGAGAGCCTGGCACTTGCCAAAATGCCCTCTGATGTTGGATGGTGGATATTGGCTTTATAGTAATGGTGTGAAATTCAAATAGAAAGAGACCATTAATCTGTTCATCAGAATTTCTGCAGATCACATATCGATAGTTTTTAAATATAATATTATCTATATTTTATTGTATTTTTATTTATTTTGTTAAATGTTTATTAATTAAATATTAATCTGATTTGTGTCATAACTAGGATATTATATGGCTAAGTCTTTGATACCTCTGGTTTAGAGTATTTGCTCTTTACTAATGAAAAAAATCAACAGGCTGACTACAATGTTCAAATAAATTTATAAGTTTATATAACCTAGGAATAAAGAGCTACTTAAAAGATGATGAGGTTGCCCAAGGAGGAGCCAAAGAAACTGGATATAACTTGAATTAATTTTTAAATTTTATTTTCATATGGAGTATAGGAATTCTGCTAGTGCATGGGGGAAAGGAAAATCATTCTTTAGTCATAAAATTTGATGAGATATATTAATGGCTAGCTATATTTGAGAGGAAACCAGAAACCTAAACAAACAAACAAAAGGTTATATACTTTCTTGAGTGTAAAGATTTTGCCTGTAAAGCCAGTAAAGTGTATAATTAGCACAGAGTAAATTAGTTTGAAATCAGGAAGAACAGGTAATCACTAGTAGAAATATTAGTGATTTCAATAGTCATCTGAGGGGAAAAAAACTCCTTAAACTGAACTTGACATAATTTTTTTATAGATTATAGAGGTTTACTGAATGTGAATTTTCAGATCATGGGAAGGTTTTAATGTAAAAAAAACTTAGCCTGTAACTATTAGTCTGTTTCTATAATCAATCATGGAACATAGTGCAATGCTCAGGCAGGGAGAATTTCATCATTTATGTCAATCAGGTGAATCTAGTTTCATTTTCAATTTGATAGTATGGCACAGAGTGAAGAAAGCTTTGACTTTCACTGCAAATTGGCTTCTCCCAGGAACTCCTTTATTTTACCTTTTCATGGAGGATATAAGAATGGCTCATTAACTAGAGTTTGTACATAATTAAGTACTCTGAGCATGTCTCCCTGCCAATTTTTTATATGCTTTAGATTATTCAGGAGTCCTTTTCTTCTATCAATAGAAATGAAATTCATCTCTTCTCTCTCACAAATTGAGTATTTTCATCTTATAGCTTTAAAGGATTTAGAGCTAGGCAAGGCCTTCGGGATCATCTTACTGCCATGTTTTACATATCATATCACTAAGCATGAATATAGCTGCTGTGGGAGGCAGAGTATCACAGAATCATTCAGTTAAAATTCCAACTTCAGCAAGAAACTATTCCTTATTCCCTTTAATGCTAGTGCCTTTCCTCTGAGATTACCTCCAGTTTGTCCTGTATATATCTTGTTTGTATATAATTGTTTGCATGTTTTCTGTCCCATTAGACTGTGAGTTGCTTGTGAGCAGGAAATTTCTTTTGTCTTTTATGTAACCCTAGTACTTAAGCATAGTGCTCAGCACATTTAACAAATGTTTGGTTACTTATTAACTTGACTTTTAGAGTAGGAAGAGACTCCAGGGTTATGTAGTCAGAGCTATGCCTGAAAAAAAATATTGCTACTGTCCTATATCCCAAAAACCTCTGCTTGACTATGTTTCAGGAGGGGCAATCCACTACATCCTGGAGCAGTCCTTTTTTGTATTTTTTTGAATTATTAGAGAGTTTTCTTTGATAATGAGCTAAATTTTGCATTTTTAATTAAATTATGAATTTACTTTTAGTTTTCAACATTCACTTCCATAAGCTTTTAAGTTTGTAATTTTCTCCCCCTCCCTTCCCACCTCCCTCCTTAAGATGGCATGCAATCTGATATAGGCTTTACGTAAAATTGTGCATTATTGAAACTTACACTGGGTGCTCCTGATCAACCTTCTGTGACCAAATGAGCCTTTTTAAAAAATGATTCATGAATATTAATGTCATTCTGTAATTAATAACATGCAAAAAGAGAATTATGTGTTTCTTCAAAAATCATATATTATAAAATAATTAAAATTTACACCAAAATCCAAGAATATGATCACTTTGTTACAACTAACCTATTTTCAGATTGTATGTTTATAATTGGGAGAGCTAGGTGGCACAGTGGATAGAGAGTCAGGCCTGGAGTCAGGAAGACCTGATTTCAAATCCAGTCTCAGACACTAGCTATGTGACTCTAGACAAGTCATTTAACCCTGTTTGCCTCAAGTGTCCTCATCTGTAAAACGAGATAGAGAAGGAAATGAAAAACCACTCCAGTATTCTTGCTAAGAAAACCCCAAATAGGGTCACAAAGAAACAACTGAGCAACAACAATAAAATGTTTATAATGTATAAGAATAATTAAAATTTTAAAAACTACTTAAATACTAAAATAATAGCATTAGAAAAAAAACCTCATGATATCATCAAAACAGTCAGTAGATGGTTTATTGAAGCTATAAGAAAGCTTAAATCCTCTTAAAACCAGCAATAAACACATCCCAAATAAATAAAGCTATAAAAATTCTCATGTGGCAGTTTACAAATATCTCAAAGAAATAAGAGATAATAAAAGAAAACATATGACACCATGAAAAAAACTATTCTGGTTGAAAAGAAGCCAAGACAAAAATATTAGAGGAGAAATATAATGGAATGATTACAATATTATCATCAGATTGCAGCCAGAATTTTCTCAAGACACAAAAACAACAACAAAAAAATGTACTTATTAAAGTAATTAAAGCATGAAAAGACATGAGGGAAATATCTCAAGGTGAAATAAGATATCTAGTGAAAATAAGAAATATTAAAATAAGATGATGATGATGAAACTGAGAATATTAGGTTTCCAGGGAAAATAAAAGTAGCAGATCATATGAAAAAAATTGTTACTTTATTGAGTCATAGAATGATCCAGAAAGAATAAAGGAATAAGAAACTTAGGTAATCATTCATATTAAAAAATAGAAATAATGCAAGCAAAACTTTTAATTATTAGGCATTACAAATAGTATGAATATAGAATATGACCATTTTATTTAATAATATTGTCTATAACATCCCCCCAAAATAGTGAAATTGAGCAAGTAGAATTCAATGAATTCAAAGATGGGACAACCCACCTGTTCAAACATGAAAACAAAAAACAATTTTTTTCTTTTATAATATCAAGATATGAGGGAAGAAATTGAAATTTGTACGGAGATAAAGGAATAAACTCCAAAGTCTACTTCCCAAAAATCATACACATTCTTTTCAAAGATAATAACATATAAAAGTCAAGATGAAGTTGAACAGCTCAAGGAGAGAAACACCAAATTTGAAGAAGCTTTTTATTTATAAAATAGAAAAAATCAGCACCTCCTGACAACACCTATTATCATCAAGCTAAATGATTTCATCAACAAATACTTCGCTACTATTATTATTATCTCAAGACAATTAAGAGGATGAAAAATGTTGAAAGGAAGGAAGGAAGGAAAGAAGGAACAAAGGAAGGAAGGAAGGAAGGAAAGAAGGAAGGAAGGAAGGTAAAAAAGAAAAAAAAGAAGGAAAGAAATGATTGTTTTTTTTACCAAATAGACAAAAATATTTGTAAAACTTTAGCATATTCTAGAATACAAAGAAATTATAGACAAATTCATAAAGGTGGAAATTTTAAATAGTAATATTTAGAATACAATGAAATAATACAGAAATAAAAATAGAGCTTTGATAAAAAGATACAATCATTTATGGTCACTATTGACTAATCCCTGAGATCAAATTATAGAAACAATTTGAGGTTGTATTAAAGATAGGAAGAGAGTGGATTTAGGCTTTCATTAGTTTTGGTAGCTCTTGTCTGAGGAAATCATACTTTCTAAAGCAAGTCAGCACCTTCTCTACAATTTATAGTTCTAGAAAGTTGCCCAGAGCACTAGGAGGTTAAGGGACTTGACCAGGGTCACACAGTCAGGATATGTCACAGTTATCACTTGAACTCAGGTTTTCCTGGTTCCAAGGCTAGCTCTCTTTCCACTAAAAGAGAATGCTTCTCATACTATTTATTTTTAATAGCATTTCTTTTTTCCAATGACATGTCAAGACAATTGTAGAATTAAATTTTACAAGATTTTGAGTTCCAAATTTTTTCCTTCCCTCCCCTCTTTTCTTCCTAAAATGATAGACAATTTGACATAGGTTATACATGTGCTATCATGTAAAACATATTTCCATATTAGTCACAGTTGTGCAAGAAGAAACAGATGAACATTTTAAAAAAAACACAGAAAAGAATAAAGTAATTGCCTAAAAGTATTCTTCAATCTGCATTCAAAGTCCATCAGTTCTTTATCTGGATGTGGATAGAGTTTTCCTTTCTGAATCCTTGTTACTTATCTTGAGTCACTGTATTGCTGAGAAGAGTTGAGTCATTCATAACTGATCATCAAAAGATGTTGCTGATACTCTGTACAATGTTTTCCTAGTTCTGCTCATTTCACTGTACATCAGTTTGTACAAGTCCTTCCAGGTTTTTCTGAAACCAGCCTGTTCATCATTTCTTATTGTATGATAGTATTTCATTACATTCATATACCACAGATTGTTCAGTCATTCCCCAATTGATGGGCATCCCTTCAATTTCCAATATTTTGCCACCACAAAAAGGGCAACTATAAATATTTTTGCACATACAGGTCCATTTCCTTTTTTTAATTATCCCTTTGGAATACTGACATAGTATTGCTGGATCAAAAGTTATGCACAGTTTTGTTGTCCTTTTGGCATAGTTCCAAATTGCTATCCAGAATGGATGGATCAGTTCTCAACTCCATCAACAGTGATTTAGTGTCCTAATTTTCCCCTATCTTCTTCAACATTTGTTATTTTCATTTTTTTTGTCATATTAGCCAATCTGATAAGTGTGAGGTGGTCCCTCACAGTTCTTTTAATTCACATTTTTCTGATCAAAAGTCATTTAGAGCACTTCTTCATGTGCCTATAGACAACTTTGATATCTTCATCTGAAAACTGCCTGTTCATATCCTTTGACCATTTATCAATTGGGAAATGGCTTATATTCTTATAAATTTGACTCAGTTCTCTATATATTCAAGAAATGAGGCCTCTATCAAAAATACTTGCTGTAAAGATTGTTTCCCCACTTTCTGCTGTCTTTCTAATCTTGGTTATAATGGTTTTGTTTGTGCAAAAGCTTTTTTAACTAAAAATAATCAAAATTATTAATTTTACATTTCATAATTCTCTCTGTCTTTCAATTGTTCACAAAATTGTAACTCATTTAACTTCTCTAAGAATTTGGATGCTGTAACACTTGGTGCATATATGTTTAGTATTGATATTGCTTCATTGTCTATTATATCTTTTAGAAAGATGTAGTTTCCTTTCTTATCTCTTTAAATTAGATCTATTTTTGCTTTTAGTTTGTCTGAGATCTGGATTGCTACCCCTGCTTTTTTTTTAAACTTCAACTGACACAGAATAGATTTTGCTCCACCCCTTTACCTTTCCTCGGTGTGTGTATTTGCTTTTGCTTCAACTGTGTTTCTTGTAAACAACATATTGTAGAATTCTGGTTTTTGATGCACTCTGTTATCCATTTCTTTTTTATGGGTGACATCATCCCATTCACATTACAGTTATGATTACCATCTATGTATTTCACTCCAACCTATTTTTCCTCCTATTTGTCCTCTCTTTTCATGCTTTCTCTCTTCAACAGTGTTTTGCTTCTGTCTACCACCTCCTCCTGTCTGCCTTCTTTTCTGACAGTCCCACTGTCCTCCAAACCCTCCATGTTTACTTAATCTTCTCCCTTCCTACTTTCCTGTCTGTAAGATAGATTTCTGTATTCAACTGATTCTGATTATTATTTCCTCTTTGAGCTAATACTGATGAAAGTAAGGATCAAGTGATACCCATCTCCCCCCACCTCAGCCCCATCTTCCCCTCACCTTCACTTCTCTTCATGTGAAATAATTCACCCCATTCTACTTCATTCTTCCTTCTGCATCCAGTGTACTCTTCTTTCTCATCCCTTAGTTTTTTTTTTATGTCATTTACTCAAATTCACCTTATACTCATACATTCTATCTAAGTGTATTCCTTCTAGCTGTACTATTGGTGGTACAATTTTTAAGAATTACAAGTATCATCTTCCCATGTAGGGATGTAAAGTTTGGTTCCATTGAATCTCTTATGTTTTCTTTTCCCTTTTTCTCTTTTTAGACTTCTCTTGGGTCTTAATACTGGATCTTAATCCTGGAGATATATGTGTGTATATATATATATATATATACATATATATGTTGATCAATTCTGGCCTTCTCTTTATGAAACTTGAAATCCTTCCATTTCATTGAATGACCATTTTTTTTTCTCTTAAAGTATTATGCTTAATTTTGCTGTCTATTGGTTCTTGATTGTAGTCTTAGGTCCTTTGCCTTCCAGAATATCGTGTTCCATGAACTCCAATTCTTTAATGTTACATCTGCTAAGTCCTATGTAATCCTGATTGTGGTTATCCAAGATTTGAATTGTTTCTGTCTATCCAGTTGAAGTATTTTTTCTTTGATCTGATATTTCTGTAATTTGGCTATAATGTTCTTTGAAGTTTTTATTTTGGAATCTCTTTCCTGAGGTGATTGGTGGATTCTTTCAATGTCTATTTTGCTCTCTGGTTTTAGGATATCAAGGCATTTTTTTTCTTGATAATTTCTTGAAAGATGTTTCCCAGGTCCTCCTTTTGATTATGGCTTTCAGGTAGTCCAATGATGCCAGCATTGTCTCTCCTGGATCTATTTACCAGGTCAGTTGTTTTCCTTATGAGATATTTTCTTCTATTTATTTTCAATCTTTTGAATTTGTTTGATTGACTCATGATGCCTCATAGAGTCATTAGCTTCCACTTGCCCAATTCTAACTTTTAAGGAATTGTTTTCCCTGTAATCTTTTGTAGTTCCTTTTCCATTTGGCCAATTCTGCTTTTTAGGCAACTGTTTTTTTTTCCCAAACTGTTGACTCTTTTTTTTTCATATTTCTCTTGCATCACTCTCATTTCTTTTTCCCAATGTTTCTTCTACCTCTCTAATGATTTTTAAGCTCTTTTTTGAACTCTTCCATGAGTTTTTTCTGAGCTTGAGACCAGTTCACATTTTTCTTTGGGGTTTTGCCCATAGGTGCTTTGACATTGTGGTCCTTTTCTAAGCTTGTTTCTTACTCTTCCCTATCACCATAAGAACTTTCTACAGTTGGATTCTTTTTTGTTGTTTTTTACTCATCTATTTCTTTTTGGCTTTTTTTTCCTTTCTTTTAAGTTTGAGTTAATCTCCCAGAGTGGAAGGGGCACTATCTAAAGCTTCCTGAGCCAGGGGCTATGACCCTGACTATTTGCCTGGTGCTGCATTGATATTACCCTGAGGCCCATGGGGTACCCTTGTGTTTGGTGGGATTGGAAGTGGTTGGCACTGCTGGAGACTGTAGGGATATGACAGCTTATGTTTTGATGAGTTGTGGTGCTAGTGATGACGTCTGGTGTGTGATGAGGCTAGGGAGGGGTGTTTCTGCATTTCCCCAAAGCTAAACTGAAGGACTGGTGGTCTGGTCTCTGAAGGCTGTTTGCCTGGCACTCTGCTAAAGTAAATGGAGATCAGGCAGCTGGAGGATGCCTGTTTACCCATGGCTACACTGAAGCACATGGCAGTTCTCCAAGCTGGAGTCTACTGGTTCCCCTAGTGGAGGAGGGAGGTGGTTCCTGGTGTTGGCATTTGCCTGCTCTACACTGGGGTTCAAAATCTCTCACTGGTTTGTTGAGGTGGGGTTTGCTACTGACTTTCTGGGATGCTTCTTGTCCTGAAATGTGCTTCCCTTTTTACCCAAGTGAGACAGACCTTTCTTGCTGATCTTCCAAGTTTCTCAGGCTAAAAGATTGTCTCACCCCATCTTTTTACTGATTCTGCTGTTCCAGGATTAGTTTTGTGGCATTATTCTATGGTTGTTTGGAGGTAAATATGAGAGATTTACAATGATTTACTGCTTACTCTTCCATCTTGGCTCCTTCTCATACTACTTATAATGATAATATGAATACAATGTATCAATGTTTATGGGCTCCAACCAAAGTAGTTCTCATTGACAAATGTATATGCCTGAACTCTCATATGAACAAAAGAGAAAATGATTAAATTAATGAGTTCTATTTGCATAGAAAAAAAAGAAAAAGAATGCAAAAGAAAGCAGTCACACTGAAGGAAATCATTACAAAAAAATGAGAAACCAATAAAAGATAATGAAAGAATGTTCAAATTGATAAATAAAACAACTATTTTTTTTAAAAGAGATTACAATGTTGACCAATTATTAGATATAGGAACAGAAAGAAAAGAGAAAAATCAAATTATCAATGCAAGTAACAAATTCTCTCTTTATATTTTTCACCAACCCCAGAAAAAAATTTTAGGGAAAAAAACACCACCAACAATAATCACAAACTATATCAAATACTTGAAGAATAACATTGATCTACAAAGACATACATGAGACCCATATAAAGACAAATATCAAATAATCTAACCAGAACTAAAGTAATAATGAGTTTTTTGAGAGATGTTTAATATACATGACTGTACTGACATACTAGAGTAAATATATTTATATCATTAAATCTTATTTGTCAATTTGATGAAATACTAATAAAAGTGCCAATGATCTGAGGTAAAATGATGATGAAATTTTTAAAAAGTACAAATGAACAAGATAATTAAGGAAGATTCATTGGGAGAGGGGGCAAAACATTGCCAGTTTCCAAATAATAATATAAAGCAGATTATATATATATATATATATATATATACACACACACACACATATGTGTGTATGTATGTATGTATTAAACTATCATATATATATATATTAAACTATCTGATGTTAAATTAAAAAATAAGGGGAAATAACTAAATGAAACTAAATAGCTAACCTAGTGCTAGAGGCAAATATGACAAAATAGTTGGGAAAATTAAATGGCAGGATAAGAGAAGGAAAGAATAAGAGAGGAGAGAGGAGAGGAGGTAAGGGGAGGGGAGTTAAGGGGAGAAGAGAGGAGAGGACACTACTATACAGTCTCCTGTATACATCCCAAGCAATTAAATACACAAGGCATACATCCCAAGTAATTAAATGATCTAAATCTAAAAATTATAAATCTATGTGAAAGTGCATGATATGTCTATTAAAATAGAGAAAAATTTATATATATTCAAAAATAGAATTATAAAAGAGAAAATGGATTAATTTAGATATGAATAAAATGGAAATGTATCCAAAACAGGAATAGATGAGAAAATGTTTTTGTAAATATGTTTACTCAAATTTTATACCTATAATTTATAATGAAATTATATATATATACTTATATTTATATATATGCATGTATATATAGAGAGAGAAAAGAGATGAAGATATTACTCAAAAATTAAGCTATGAAACATCCTTCTCAAAAGAAGAAATGCAAATTACCAATACTCACTAGAAAAACCATACAAATTCTCTAATACCTTAAAATATACATTAAAACAACTCTGGTGTAACACCTTCCAGTCATTAAAGTGGCAGAAATAATTTAAAACTATAAAATTCAGTGTTAGCAAGGTTGTAAAAAATAAGCACACTATTTCAATGCTGTAAAGCTCTGAATACATGAAATCTTTGGGGAAAACAAAGATGCAATATAAAGGAAATGTTATAAGGGCATTTATACTCTTTGACAGACCAGTGTCCTACAGGGACTTTACCTTAAGGACTTTATAGATTTTTAAAAGATCTATCTGCACAGAAATATTAATTTCAGCATTTTTTATAAACATAAAATCCTGTAAACAATGCATTTCAGATAGTCAGAGGTAGTTCAACATATTGTGGTATTAGTGTATTATGGACCATTATTATGGAAAAAGAAATTATTAAAATAAAAAATTAAATTATACAAATTATTGAAGAGAAGAAAGCAAAATCAAAACATTGTACTCTTGTTGTTCTTCAGCAGTTAAAGTCATATCTGACTCTTTGTGACCCCATTTGGTGTTTTCTTGGCAAAGATACTTGGAGTGGTTTGCCATTTCCTTCTACAACTCATCTTACAGATGAAGAAATTGAAGCAAATGGGGTTAAGTGGCTTGTCCAGGGGATTTTAAAAGTGGACACTGAAGCATTCAAATGTGTTGTTCTTTTCTTGTTAACATTAATAAGTATTTGTAATGAGTTGTAAGTGATGTAGTTTATAATTTCATGTGTCTTTTAAAAGAAAAACAATGTGTAATTGAATTTTTAGGAGCCTGCTTGCTTAGCCATCCTTGGCAATATCATAATTAAAATCAGCAATGTGTCACTTTCCATATGTTTGGGGTGGCCAGTGTAATAACTTGATGTCTCTCCATTTAGATCTAGCTTGAAAAATTGGTCTTGGAAAGAAGAGGCACAAAAAGTCATGAGCCTTGTTCAAGGATATAGCTTCTTGTTATCACATTCAGAACTGATTTGAGGTTATAAAAGGTTGCATGTGTTGTGGCAAAAGGGAAAACTTCTCTTGCTCTTCATATCTGACAAATAGTTTGAAATTCATAAGGTATGATATCATATCCAATCTATTCATAAGGATAAAGAGTAGCAGACCTAGAAACTCTTGTATGTATCCTGAAAAAAAATTTAAAAAAAAACAAAAACAAAAACATGGTTCAGGTGGGTTTTCAAATGAATCTTCTGAAATTTTGGATTAGAGCTCTTTTATTAAATTGTGAGCTCTTTAAGAGAAGGGACTTTTGATTTTGCCTCCTGCCATTTGCCTTTCTTTATCTCCCCAGCACTTAACACAACACCCGGAAAATAATAGGTGTTTGGTAAATGTTTATTGACTAATTAACTTACTTTGGGTACCCTCTCTCATCCTGTGTAGGGCAGAGTGTCAATGGATATTTTTCCTCTATATTTTCTATAGGTGGTCCCTGATTTTACACCAGTCAGCAGAAGTAATCCTTCTGCCTTTTCCTTTGCTTTGTCTCTGATCAATAGGACAGTGAAGGCCATTCTCCTTCAAAACCCAAGAGTTGAGAAGTCTTCAAGATTTCATGTCAAGCAAAGGTGGTTCAAGGGAAACAATCCAACTACAATCCATTCAAGAAATATGTTAAGCACCTACATTGTGTAAGATAATGTGCTGGACACTTTTTTATTTACACACTTACAAGATATTTATCATTAGATATTGTTAAGATTTTTTCTGTGTGTGCCTTTGTTTTGTTTTGTTTTTGTCTTTTTGGATCTGTGATTTCATTTGCATAAGGAACTCCTAATATGGAAAATTTGTCCATTCATGAAGATCAGCAACTCACCTGTAATTTATATTCTCTGAGTCACTTAACCTCTGTGGGCTTCATTTTCCTCATTTGAAATTGCAAGGTGTGTCTAGGATTCTGGAGTACATTCCCACTCTCATTCTCTGATCCTAAGTAAAAGTTATCTCTGTTTCTGAGATGCTAAAAGACAGAAAATTCTCTGACTTTTAAAGACTTTCATGTCCTGCTTCCCCTCCTCATATTTTCAGTTTTAATTCACCTTAAATGACCGCCCTTTCCCACTCATGTAATTCTACAATACAGTGACACTGACTTCTTAGTTATTGCTAGAACATCCATCTCCATCACTCCATCTCACAATTTGGCTCATTTTAACTGGCTGTCTCCCTCCTAATCTCTGCCTACTGGTTTCCATGAAAGCTTCAAATTTCAGCTAAAGTGCCACCTTTTACAAGAAGCATTTCTCAGAACAGGTGGAGCCAAGATTGTGGGGAAAGGCAGGGACATGCCTGAGCTCTCCCCCAAATCCCTCTAAATACCTTTAAAAATTACTCTAAACAAAATCTATAGCAGTAGAACCCATTAAAAGATGGGTTTCCATCCAAATTTCCAGTCAAAGACAACTTGGAAGGTCAGCAGGAAAGGTTTGTTGCACCAGGGTGAGAGAGGAGTGCAGTGTAGACTGGGCCCCAGCAAACACAGAGCAGGCCTTGGAGTAATTGAATCACTCACATCAGTAGAGGTTTCCAGACCTCTGAGCCCACAGATGCCAAAGACAACTTAGAAGATCAGCAGGAAAGGTCTGTCTGACCTGGGTGAGAGAGCAGCACAGATCACACCAGCATAGCCCTGGCCATGGCAAACCAGGAGCATGCCTTAGTAGTGACTGAATTAGCAGTGACACGGGCAGTGGCTGCTCCTGGAGTTCTCAGACCACTGGTGGTAAGGGGGTCAAACAACTGGTCAGAAGGAGATTATAGAGATCTCTTTGCTAATAATTTAATCCTTTACTTTTTTACTTTTTTAATTTTTGTAGGTTTTTTAATTTTATAAATATTTGCATATTTTTCTTACTTTGTGAGAGGTCTCTGGAAATAAAGTAAAAGAGTTAAGTAAAATTAATAATATTGTGACTCCATCTGCATATGCATGCAACATTTCACATTTGTAAACTCCCTCACCAATTGGAAAAAAAAACAGAAATCTATTTTCTCTCCCTCATGTTATCAAACTATTGGTAGAGGGAAGAAAGGAAAGCAGATGTCTTGTAACAAATATACATAGTCAAGCAGAACAAATTCCCTCAATGACTACATATATATACATATATATATATATATATATATATATGTCTTATTCTATACCTTAATTCTGTCACATCTCTATAATGGATGTCATGTTACATTGCTTCTCTTCAATCTTGGATGGCTAATATATTTATCAGAGTTCTTACAATTTTCAAAGTTGCTAATTTTTAAAATGTTGCTATTTATAAATTGTTCCCCGATTCTTCTCATTTCATTCTATTATTAGTTCCCCACTCTTCATAATCTATCCATTGTTTAACCCTTTGCTTTCTGGCTTTCAGCTGTACCATTCTACTTGAACTTTGAGCTTTCCCAAACCTCACCAGTGAGTCTTTAACAACTCAATCATATCATCACTTCTCAGTAATTTTCTTTAGTTGTAAATTCCTATCAGTTTTGCCTCCACATTTTCCCCAGTAGTCTCATTTCCCCCACTCATGTTTCCACCACCATTCTTCATGCCCTCTGGCACCTTGCTTTGACTATTCTATCAGTTTCTCTAAAGGTTTCCTTGTACACCATATCTCCATTCATCAATCTACTATTGATATAACTAGCAAATTAATCTTCCTAAGGTATGATTTGATCCTTGGCACATCTTACTATCATTTTAAAAAATCTGTAATGATTCCTCCTTGTGTATAGAATAAAATATTAGGTCTTCAGCCTGTTATAATGGCATCCACAATATGGTCTCAATCAACTTTTCCAAAATTATTTCACATTATCCTTCACCACTTACCTACACTTTCTAACTAAACTGACCAAGGCCTGAAATTACCCTTTCTTCTCTCACTCCTTTCTCCTGACCTCTGTAACTCAAATTCTGGCTTCCTTGTCTGCATAATAATGGATCACACCAGAGTATGGTAGTTAGAGAACAATGGGATAGGTGAAGTGGATTATAGGGCATTCCTATAGTAAAGTGCTATCTTTGGGGTCATTACAGAGGATAATATAGAAAAAAGAATAAATATGTTTTGCTAGAGTAGAGAGCTCTGGGTAAAGATGGAATAGTGCTCAGAGCACTCTATGGGACAAGATACCAAAATCACAAATGCCTAGTACTGTCTCAAGTTAAAAGGTACTAAGATCAGAGTAGCCCAGAGCTTGCAGAAAAGGGAATGTTGGTAATGTATTCCATTGAGTTATCACATGGTATCAGACTAGATTTTCCTCCTTATGCCTTTCTTACCTTGGGAAGTGCTACCATTAACACACACACACACACACACACACACACACACACACACACACTTTTTAATCATAAAATAAGAGCAAAGGTACCTATCATGGATCCAGAGAATTTTAGTTGCATATGAATAAGCATATATTATTAATTCATTGTTTTTTTTTGTTTTAAACAAATTAAACTTCAATAACTTACAACAAATTTATCAAACATGTGGCACCCTGGCTGCATGTAGCCCATAAAACTCCAATTTGAAGCAAATTAAAATCTAATTGGGAAATATTTAACAAAATAAATAAAAATATAATAGAACACAGATGAGGTTGATTTTTGATTTCTAAATTGATATGTAATCCAGGCATCCATATTTTTAGTTTAGTCAACCAATTTCTATTTGAGTCTGTCAACATTTATTTACAATATGCCTTCCTTTATTCTTTAGAATTATGGGGAGAAAGAAATATATAGAGAAGGATAGATAGATAGATAGATAGATAGATAGATAGATAGATATAGATATAGATATATACAAACATACACACATTTGCTTATGTGAATACATACACACATACAAATTTTGAAGGAAAATGATAGCAGAGATTTTAACCAAGCAATTCAGGTGCTGAAGCAGCAATATGAGGAAGAAAAATATTTTTCCACTGCCAAGAGGAAAAGGTGTTGATCCTAGACACTATGGAAAGAAATAACTTAGACTTTACTGCCTACCATCTAGTGGCTCAAATATATTGCATTCTACTGAATGTGTGAGAATACTGCTCATGTGCAAATAGTTTAGTGCAGAAATCATTTAAGCAATTTGCCACCTGGGGACTGACTCAGATACTCCATCAGAAATTTCTAATCCTTCTTGGCTTTATGTTAATGCATGCCTCAGCTATTACCCAGTATCTTTGTGAGTTAAAAGTCATACTTGATAGGTACTACCTCTGCATAGGAATTTGTAAAAATTCTTTCAAGACTCAGTTCAGGTACAACCTCTCCTTTGAGTTCTTGCTGATTTCTCACCATTTCTCCCCTCCTATGAAACTGTCCTTTCTGTCTTCTAATTTTCTAAGGTAACTAGGTTTGTATTTCTCTATTGTTTCCACCACACTTGTATTATATACTGTATCTATGCCATATTTTCTATTTTATGCTGTAAACTACTTCAAAATAGAAACTGTCTCCCCCCAACACATAGCAAAGAGTCTTACACATAAAACACACACATGTGTGTATACACATGTGTACATACCTGCATATGTGTACATAAATGTATTTGTATATATACATACATAGTTTTACACAGTTTGTTTCATATGTACATATATATACAAGTACAATATTATATTATATATTGATACATTTGTAAATGTGTGTGTACATGCATAATTATGTGTAAAACTAACCACTATGTATGACTCTGTATATGTATATATATCAAATATCAAATATCTACACATATATACATGTATATATACGTATATGCATGTGTGTATCTGTATTGTGTATATATGTACTAACTGCTATGTATAAGATTGTGTACATGTATGTGTGTATATACATATGTGTGTATATACATATGTGTGCATTCACATATGAATATATGTGAAACTAACTGCTATGCGTAGGAATCTGTGTGTATATAGTTATATGTGTGTATGTATACATATATGTATATCTTTGTATGTATTATCTAAATTTCCAATTTTACTCAGGTTGTATTACCATACTCCCTCTATATATAGAAGACAGTTAAATGTTTGTTTAGGTGAATTCAGATTATTTTTAGTATCCTTGTATTACTTAGTTTCCATCAAAAGGATAAAGTTTTTTGAGTGAGGAGGTTGAGGACACCTAAGGAGATAATTCTAATCTTCATAAATTTATTGTACTTAGTCCTATGTGCATTATCATTAGTGTTTTACACACACATGCATGTATATATCCTTATACATATATATGTGTATGCGCATTTAGAATTAAAGATAAAGGACTCATTCACAGTAATAAGTTTAGTTATCCTATTCTGAAATTTCAAAAATGCTTTTACTCATGCTCAGCCAATCATGCAAGACTGATAAATCAATTGGTGGACCAATTTCTTTTTAAAATAAACTAGATGAAATGTAATAATAAAAATAAGCCTGGAAAGGTAAATTGAAAACAACTTGTAGAGCATTTTTAATTCAAGATTAAGAAGTTTGAGTTTTATTAATGGGCCAAAAAAAAAGAATTGCTGAAGGATCTTGAGCATGAGGATATCATGATAAGAGCAATGCTTTTGGCAGATTATTTTGGTAGCTTTACTAAGGATAAGTTGGAGAGTTAGTTTTTAAACTAGAGTAGTAACTCAATAAAAGGTCATTGAAAATGACCAACTAATACTTCTGGAGGGTTTAAATAAGGGTAGTGGTCTTGTAAGTGGAGATGACACAAAGATCAGAGAGATTGTGGTCAATTTAATAGGATTTAGCAACTGACTAGATACAATGACTGAAAGAGGTCAAAGAATCAAGGATGACTTCAAGTTTACAAATAAGTGACTAGGAGAATGGTGCCATCAAAAGAAATAGAAACATCTGAAGGATGAATAAATATCGGGAGAACATTAATGTATTGAGTTTGGAACTTGCTGATTCCAGAAGATGCCCAACAAGCTGTTTGTAATGTAGAATTGGAGCACAGAAGATAAATTGGTGATAGATATATAGATTTGGGAGAAATATAGAGAAACACTAGATTGATCTTTCTGGAACAGATTAGATCAATGAGGTACAAAATCATAATAAATCACATTTACATAAAATTTTAAGATGCATAGACCACTATTGTGTGGAGAGAGAAGAGATGTGATCTCAGGACTGAGGTTTCAGAGAAAACTATGATTATAAAGGGACAGGGATATTGTGATAATGAGATAGCAGAGGAGACCAAGAAAATCATTCAACTGGCATGTATGTTGTATCCTCAAAGTTTTAGTATAATTTTAAGCTTTAGCTTAAGAATTTATCAATTTACTATGTGACAGATGATGAGTTAACTCTTGGAAATACAAAGAAAATTCAAAACAGCCCCTACCTTTAAGGAGCTTATATCCTAATGGGAGAGATAACATGCTCATATATAAGTATGTACAAGACATACTAATACATATAATATAAT
Organism: Vombatus ursinus; assembly: GCF_900497805.2. Lineage (NCBI taxonomy): Eukaryota > Metazoa > Chordata > Mammalia > Diprotodontia > Vombatidae > Vombatus > Vombatus ursinus. The sequence goes on from NW_020954599.1 coordinate 25,298,384, forward strand.
ATATTTACTAGTGTAATATAATATGATATGATATACTTATACATACAAAACAGACAAAGCAGATATAAGATATACTTGGGTGGGAAGGCATTAGCATCTAAATGAAACAAGAAAAGCCTCCTGCAGAAGGTGATGCCTTTGATGAAGGAAATCTAGAATTCCAAGATGCAGGAGGGATAACTGGAAATGGCCAGTGCAAAGATATTGGAGCTGGGAGCTTGGTTGTCATATGTGAGGAATAGCAAGCACTATGCAATGGCTTAAATACAGTGTGTGTGGCTTAGAGTAATGTGTAAGAAAATAGAAGTCTGGAAAATGGGCTAGGTTGGGAAGAATTTTACATTCCTGAGAAGAGTTTCAATTTGGAAATAAATAGGAAGAACTCTAGGAGAGAGTAGTATCTTACAATGTAAGGGAAAAGACAATTTATCAGAAATGTCAAAAAACACAGAATAATTAAAGAGGATAAAAGTCTGAAAAAAGGCTTTGGGACATCAAAGATAAGAGATAGTTGGTAAACTTGGAGAAAGCAATTTTATCAATGTAGTCTTAAATGATCATGATAGATTTTCATTAATGGTCAGAAGTCACATTACAAATGATTAAGAAGTGAGAGAATGATGAGGAACTAGATGCAATAAATGTTGATTACCTTCTTCAAGACTTTGGTAGCAAGGTGGAGGAGATCTATTTATAAAGTACTCCTTTGGTCAGCTCACACACCTGCTCAAGATGTTCTAGTGATGGGACAAGCTCCTAGAGAAAATGGTTAGATGGTTGGGCATCAAAGACACAAGTAAAGGGGATTTTTTTTTTTTTTTTTTGCAAATTGAAAGCTATTTCAGCTCAGGGACATATCAGTGCCTAGCACAATGCCTTGTTCATTATGCTAGGTACTCAATAGGTGTCTGTTGATGCAAATTGCTTTTAATTATTGATATGATAAAAATCAACAACCAACATAAAAGGTCACACATTCATTAACTTTAAAATGGATATATGAAGTTTCTAATTTATTTTCCCCTAGTAACAAAGTTATTGGCATTATTAACTACTCAGGCCAGCCCAGAAAAAAATGCTTAATGCATCATGAATTTGAAGTGTAATATCTGTCACGTTGCAGGACTTATGTAACAGTATTTATTTGCAGGAGGATATGTTTAGAGTTCTAACTTGGGTCCAACACCAAGACAATTTTGGTTGGACCTTTGCTATGGTTTCATTGTCTGTTGAATGAGAGGGTTAAATTAGGTGACCTACAAGTTCCCTTACAGGCCTCATGTTCTGATTTTATGAATCCTGCCCTACCAAACTAGTCCTATTCTTACTAAGCTGGTGATTTTATGACAGGGCACAACTGTGATTAATAACCATTTTGTTGATCAACTTATTACTAAAAAAAAGTCTTAACAAACATACTTCTCAAAATTTATCTCCAAAGTACCAGTGTATACAACACACATACATTAAAAAAAATAGTGTCAAATTAAGTTGTCCAAATTTGTTCGTTAAGAAAGAGTATGGTCTAGTGGATAAAAATGAAAACAAATAAAAATAAACAGGCACTGTAATCAAGAGGGCCTCCATCAATGTTTGAAACAGATCAAGTCAATTAACTTTTTAATACCTCAGGCAAATCAGAGAATATAAATTGGAGATCAGTGATAAGTCACTATTGGTAGAGATAGTTTTGCTATGACCAATGCAAAGAGGGTCCCCAAAATTACATATTTTAGAAAATTTTCCCATGTAGAATTTTTTATTTAGAAAATAAAAATATGATATAAATAACAATATATATGATCAATATGTAGATTATACTTTTTGCTTTCAAGAAAGGAGATAATTCAAAAATCATAGATTGTAATGGTACTATTTGAATTACCCTCCCCCTACCATTTTCTAATGTGTCTCAACCATTATCTCTATTCAATGCTAGGACTTCCAATTATCAACAAGTACTGGGTCAAATAATGTCAATTTTTAGTTCCTTTTATAGTGCAGATACTGACCTTCCAACTCATTTCATAAAGAGAATCAGCCACAGATCATCTTTCAGTTTTTAATTATCTTCTGTCACTGCTACTTTTGATGGATTTGAATTAGTGACCCCAAGGTGAAAGCCTTCAAATCCTATCATCAGAGGCCAGAGTATTCCACTGAACAAAGGACTTTCTTTTTTCAATCTTGATAAACATGAGTATAGACATTTGACTTACATAGGTACTTTTAAGTTATCAAGGCTAAGTGCATTTTGCATTATATATACATTTACATACATGCATATATACATATACATATATACATGTACATATACACATACATACATACATACATACATGTGTGTGTATACAAAGAGAGAGAGAGAGAGAGTGTGTGTATGTGTGTGTATGTATGCATATGTCCTGGTACATACTGCCCATAAAATAAATGGCAATTTTAGACCTAATGTCTTAATTGCATGACTCTGGGAAATATCTGAGTTAATTGGGGATTTTTGTTCTGATTGTTTGATTTTTTAAGTATTTCTCCAAGAAATGAAAATGTATAAAAACAATGTTTACATAAAAAAGAAGTCTTCTTAATTCAGATTCTAATATTATAAAATTCTTTGAGGTGCTATGCTCTCTAACATTCCCTACAGTTTGACAACTGTGTAAGCCTTAAAAAAATAAAAATTTAGAAGGCCACCATCAAAAGGCTCTCTGTGAAACTCTAATAGGTTTTTAAAAAGTAGATTAGGTTCTTCATTTTCCTCCTGGTTCAAAAATATATGTTTTCCCCAGGTATGTTGCTTTGCCCACTTTGGAAAGGTTAATAATGTATATAGATACATAGATGTAGATGTGTCTATCTATATATCTATTTGTCTATCTACATATCATAGTCCTGAGATTTCCCTCTGACGACCCCCTCCTCAAAATATGGCCTTGATTTTCCATTTCACTCCAATAATTTTCACTTCACAAGTCATATTATGGCGTTACATCATTTGAGAAAGAAATTAAGGGATAGTGAGGACCTTTTATCCATGAGAGTACCTTCTATTCTCTTATATTTATGTGGCTTCTGCACATAGCTTAAGCACTATCCAAAGCCTAAGAGACAGAGCTATGAGGCTATAACTTCTGGAAGAACAGTCAGATGCTGAGTGGTGATCTGACAGAATTTCTGAATTGTAGTGTCAGGAAACACACAGCACAAAAGAGCATTACAAGATTCCAATATTATATCAGGCAGTGAGGAAAGATTTCTTTCCAAATATTTCTTTTACTGACTTTTCTTACTCAAGACCATATCTTCTGTCAGCTAATAAATCACCATGGGAGTCTTACCAAAACATTTCAGGAAAGGAACAATAATTTGCCTAAAACTCTTCTGTAGCAAACAATTAAGCCCCGTGGGTATATAGATATATCAAAGTTTTCTAAAAAATTGCATTAGTGTCTAGAATCCTAATGTTTTTCCTCTAACAGAAATTAGACACCTCCCTGTAGTAAGGGGTCTAAATACATACATACATACATGTATGAATACATATACACAATGCTCCTATGCATACACACATAGATTATGTATAGATGTATGTGCATATTCCATATACCACACACATGTATATATGCATATATAATCATCATATATGTCCACACATGTAGATGTGTTTATATGTATGTGTGTGAAATTATATATAAACATACATGTGTGTTTATATACATGTGAATATAGGTTAGTTAATTTTTTACATACCATGTGAATATATGTTAGTAAATTTTTCTTCAGGAACCCATTTTCTGGTCTCTATTTCTATAGGTATAAGCATAGATGTATGTCATATGTATGTGTGTGTGTGTGTGTTTGTATGTATAATCTCTATATATGTTAAAGCTGATTTTTTTTTCTGGTAATTATTTGCAAAATTTTACTCTGGATATGAAGCACAGTTGGTGAAGTGAAAAGCATGCTAGATAGGAATCTGAAGACCTGAATTTGAATCCCAGCAATTACATTTATTTCATTATGTATGTGTGTATGCCATATATATATCACAACATAATTATAATACATTCATATATATATTATACATATATATGTACATACACATATATACACATATTCTTATTCTGTATCAGGTCTAACTCAGACCAGTCTAGGCTAAAAAGTTAGCTGGCAATTAGGTACTTGTAGTCTATAAAATGTAATTTTATCAAACTTTACTAATAACAAAAGATAAAATGTACAGAACTCATCAGGTTAAAAAGAATATAAATTCAAAGTACAGTTATTTCCTCGTAGCTTCACGTTCACCATAACAACTGCTCATTCTGGGTAAAGAAGGCCTTCCCCACAGGGTAGCTGAAACTCTAGCAAGACTTCTGACACCAATCCACAATAGGCTGGGCCATTTATGCCTCAGGCAACAAGGATGACAATCAGCCCAACACCACCATCCTCTACATCCAAAAAATCAGTCCAGTCTATCTAAAATAGGTGCCACTCCTAAAACATTACCAGCTTGTGGTTTTTGTTTGATTGTTTGTTTTACATATGTTCTACATACACAAATTCAGAGGTAATTTTAGTAAACATGCTTGGTTTTTTAATTTAAATGTCTAAATTAAGCTATCCATTACTCCAAGGATCCATTAGCAAGCCAGCCTCCAGCAATATAAACTGCAACCCCTTGACAACTTGTTAGACTGCCCCTTAAGAGCTCTCATGTATCCATCTTTCTGTAGTCAGTCTTGTGATAAGTCTCCAGAAAGAACGAACAAGGCACTTGTACATACAGTCCATCACTGGATCTAAACTCAAAGGTTTGGCAGCTGGATAGAACTTGCAGAGCTTGCACTGTACTAGGAGAACCTTCAAGAGCTCAGAGCCATATCCTCACCACAATGAGGAATCAGAATAGGATTTTCATAGAGGAGACTTACCTTAGCATGTCTCAATTTTTACAGCTAACATAGAAAAGTATCTAGGAAAATTCCTTTTCCTGGTTTACCTTTTCCAATATTTAAATTAATTTGTTTATTCCTAGGTTGATCAAAATGATCTTTAAAGTCTTTTTCCAGTCTAAATCTATGATCTGTTATCTACAACTCTGATCACACTACTATATTCTCATCATATACCATAAGCTCCCACTACAGTAAACCAATATATCTGTATATATTTAGATATGTGTATATAAATATACATGTGTGAGTGGGCAAGGTATATGTGTGTATGTATATATTATATATATATATATATAAATAAATTATTATTATATATAATTTTCTTTGTATTTCCAAGAGTTAACTCATCATCTGTCACATAGTAAATTGATAAATTCTTAAGCTAAAGCTTAAAATTATACTAAAACTTTTTGGATACAACATACATGCCAGTTGAATGATTTTCTTGGTCTCCTCTGCTATCTCATTATCACAATATCCCTGTCCCTTTATAATCATAGTTTTCTCTGAAACCTCAGTCCCGAGATCACATCTCTTCTCTCTCCACACAATAGTGGTCTATGCATCTTAAAATTTTATGTAAATGTGATTTATTATGATTTTGTAACTCATTGATCTAATCTGTTCCAGAAAGATCAATAAAGAAATAATAAATCAAAATCAAAAGAATGAAAAAAATAAAAGAATGTGAAACATCTCATTAAAAAATAAGTGATCTGGAGATTGGATCAAGGAGAAATGATATAAGAATATTCATACTACCTGAAAATTATGATTACAAAAAGAATCTTGACAAAATATTATAAGAAAATATCAAGGAAAATTGTCCTGAAGTTCTAGAACAAGAAGGCAAAGAAGGAATAGGAAAAAAATTCAATCTACCATCACCTGAAAGAGATCCCAGGAAGAAAACTTACAGTAATATCATGTCAAGTTTCAAAGCTCTCAGGTTAAGGAGAAAATATTGAAAGCAACAAAAATAAATAAATATTGTGGAGCTACAATGAGGATTACATAAGACCTAGCCGCTACTATGTTGAAGGACTGTAGGTCTTAGAATACTATATTTTGTAGAGTAAAAAAGCTGGGGTTATGATGAAGGGTAACTTACTCAGCAAAGTTGAGTATAATCCTGAATGAAAAAAAATTGATGTTTAATGAACTAAAAAACTTTCAGGTATCTGTGACAATAACAGCAGAACTTAAGGGGAAAATTGACACATAACATCCAGGAAAAATGTAAGGTAAGCATTAGGGACCTATTATAAGGGACTCAATAATGGCAAATTGTTTACTTCTTATATGTGAAAATATTAGCAGTTCTTTTATGACTATAATTTTTATTTGGATAGTTTGAAAGAAAGGCTTGGGCTGAGCTTAGTATGATGGGGTGATTCTAAAAAAATAAAACTTTGTAGGGAGAGATAAAAAGAAACAATTATCTCATACAAATGACACAAAAAAGAAAAAAAAAACAATATACCAAAGAAGCTAGTAGGAGGGGGGGCAAGTAGTGCTGAAACTATTCTCATCAGGAATGGGTTAAAGAGGGAACTATGTATACATGCATACATACATATACACACACTATATAGTTAGATAGATAGATATACAGAGAGAGAGAGAAAGAGAGAGAGAGAGGAGTATAAAGTCTTCTAAATTCAGAAAGAAACAAGAGGCAAGGGGATAGGGTGGGGCCAAAGGATAAGGGAGAGATGGTTGGAAGTGTGGGCAGGTTAAGGAATAGGAGGGCAAGGTAGCAGGTAGAAGTAAAGCAGAGAAGTGAGGAGGAATAGGAATATGGTGAAAAAGATAGTGAAGAAAATTAGGAAGGAAGAAGATACACAAGTAATTATTGCTTAGAAAATAAATGGGATAAATTTACCCATAAAATGAAAACTGATAGTAGATTAAAATTTTGAATTCAACAATATGTTGCTTTCAAGAAATGCTATAAAATTGAGAGATGCACACAAATGTAAAATAAAGGTCAGGAAGGGGCAGCTAGGTGGCACAGTGGATAAAGCTCTGGCCTTGGAGTCAGGAGGACCTGAGTTCAAATGTGGTCTCAGACACACAACACATGACACTTACTAGCTGTGTGACCTTGGGCAAGTCACTTAACCCCAATTGCCTAGCAAAAAATAAAAATTAAATAAAGCTCAGGAATAGAATTTATTATATGTAAAAAAGTAGGGGTAGTAATCATGATATCAGACAAAGTTAAAGCTAAAACAGATTTAATCAAAAGAGAAAAATAGGGAAACTACACCATGTGTCAGCCATATTATTCAATATTGTTTTAGACCATTTAAAATAACTAGATATTATAAAATAACTGAGAGTATACATGTCAAAGCAGACACAGAAACTATATAAATGGAAACGTAAAACACTTTTTATACAAATAAAGTTCGATCTAAATAACTGAAGTAATATTTATTCATGGGAAGGTAAAGAAATATAATAAAAATGACAATTTTATGTAACTAATCTATTTATGTAATACCATCTCAATTAAATGATTTAAAAAAAGTCTTAATGAGTTAGAAAAATAACAACAAAGTTCATTTGGAAGAACAAAAGGTCAAGAACTTCAATGAAACCAGGGAGAGGAAGTGTAAAAGAAGGAGATTGAGTAGTATCAGACCTTAAACAATGTTACAAGGAGAAATGATTATTGAAGTGCAAAATTTTTTTATTTTAAACTAGAATTTTCTTCTATAAATAAAAATTATGTAGTCAAGAATAGAAGGAATACAGAAAACCAGGGGGAAAACTTTCATAGATAATCTCTCAGATAGAATGTAATTGGGTCATAATATTGCTGTGATGTAGAAAATGATGAGCTGGTTGCTTTAGAAAAAACATAGAAAGACTTGAACATATGAAGAAGATGTTATCCACCTTTAGAGAAACAGAAAACAAGTAGAAATAAGCATAATATGGTCTTTCATATATGTATATGTTTATAGATATCTATATACACTACATATGTATGTGTGTATGTATGTGTATATACATAAATTTGCATGTGTGTATATGTATGTATGCTTCTTTCATGTTGTAGCCTTCTTCAGGGAATGGGGAAAAATAAAATTAAAAAATGCACAATAGAAAACAAAAGAAAACCTATAAGGAAACAAATAAAAGCTGGACATCTTCAAAAATATTGTGTAGTATTTATTATATAGGGTTTTCTTCAAATGGAAATTTATTGTTTTATATTGAATCCTCTCTATGTTCTGCCGTGTACATGGCAGTGTTTCCTTTTCTTATTTTGTATTTAAGTTTAAAATAAATTTAAAAGCCTAAAAATTGGTTTTCATGTTTGGAGATTACTCATAGTTTTGAGGTTTTATAATTTCTTTTAAACAGTCCAGCACCATTATTGAAATAAGACAAAGAATATAGTTAAAAAATATGGAGTAAGCACAGTGGATGCCATTTGTATTTGTTCTGTTTATTCTTTCACATAGCTAAATCCTTTTAAAATTTGTATGTGGTAGGTAGAAAATTTGTTCCCATGAGGCTGGAGGGGAGAAGTCATAGAGGATAAAAAGTAATTTCTTCAGATTCATGAACCAAGAACAAGCTACCAAGAATCAGGGCAAAGAATCCCAATGGGACTAAAAAAAAAACAGTAAAAGGGCTAAAACAAATCAAAACACTTTCAGAAAGAAAAGCTAAGATTTTTATGTCAATACCATATATAGCTGAGGAAATGGACATTCAAACAAAATCCATAATAAATCACTAATGTCCTGAAAAGAATCAGTTAAAAAATATTCATCTATCAACAAACATTTTATACACAGACACAAGTTAAAGTCAGATGAGCAGGTGGTAGCATCAATTATTAAACAAGTTTTATGCAGTGGTTTGTTCTCTGATGGATCATAAAAATCCATTCTTTATAACACTGCAAGTTGAGAAAAATTAGAAAGATATTAGTACCTATTATGTTATGTTCCATCTATATTGAAAAATATATATATTATATATACATATATAATATATATATATATAAAAGCATTATGCCTAAATTATGCAATGCAATTGGAATGCCCTCCCCTTTGGCCCATAGATTTAGACCATCAGATGAATGTGTGTGTGTGTATGAATATTTTAAAGTAATAACCATAATCAATTATACACACACATATAATTAATTTTGATGGGGAAGGGAGGTATGCTGCTGTAATTTAATTTGTTTAGGAATGTCTTATTGAGGAAACTTCCTCTTCTAAATTAGATAAGCAAATACCTTCCAATTTATGATTTTAGGGAGTTGTGTGGGGCAACCATAAAGCCAACTATGTGTCGGGGTGAAACTTGAACCCAGGTCATCCTGAGTCAGATCCTGGGCCCCTATCCACCTCACCAAACTGATTCATAGAGCATGTGTCTCAGATAAGTACTACAAATGCACAATCACATTTGAAAAACTGTTCAATGCTACTAGTTTTCCATTAGTATCAAGGTATACATATGTATATGTATGTCTATGTGTATTTTATATATATATGCATATGTAACATTATATATACATACATACAACTCATATGTATATTTATTTATGGAGAAGCAAACTATTATTATACTGTATTAATACAAAATAATATTAATCTCCTTATAATTAGTGGTTGCTTCATTATCTTTGTAGCCCCAGTACCTGGAACATAGAAGAGACTTACTAAATGCTTGTTGAATGATTGGCTGATGTAACCCAATGCATCATTGATTCTTGGATGTGGACACAGACACTTCTCAGAGACATGACCATTAACATAAGTGCAGTCTTAATAATGAATTAGTTATTAATGACCCTATCTCTTTCTGTAAAGTGAAATGAACAAAGCAACAGAAAGTTATTTTGAGATTATCTCCACAGAGACAAGAGTTCACCAGTTGAAGCAACTATTGATTTTTGAGCACTCAGCAATTGCCTTGAGTTTTGCTGGTGGAAACAACTTTCAAGTGAAAGAAGAAACCTTCACCATTAGGGGATTGGTTCTTATTTTCACTGAATTGGGGGTTACAGAACTCCTGACTCCTGAAAACGATCTGTGGCTCTAACCAGAGCTTGGAAAGATGAATCAAAATCAGTGGGAAAAATACAAAGATGCAAATGTATTTGTGGTTGCATATCTCAGTCTCTATGATAGCAAGTAGATGACATATGCCTGAGCATCTCTTTCTAATACCATGTGTTATTTAAATACAAGCAAATTCATTATCTCTGCCCTTCCTTAGAATTTCAATGTTCATGTTTAACTGGCGCTAACCTTCCATAATCTTCCCTTTCAACTGTCAGTATCATAAAGAATGAAGCCACATAATCCATTAGAGAACAAAGCAATGTAAAACCTTGCTAATAAGTTGCATGATGTATGAAATCAGCGGCTTACTTGACTCGAACTCATTTGGTATGTAGATTGCATCTACCTTGGATTAATGAATTAGCAGCTTTTATGGAAGCTTGGATAGATGAGATGTTAAATAAGAGCTAATAGGCTGCAAAAAAAAAGCTGGCAAAGCCAAAACTATTATGTGTAATGAAGGGATTTTTTTCCTGCAATTGTAAATAACAAACTAAATTAATCATGCTAATGTGATACAATATTTGTTACTGACTTGTCGGTCCATTTAAATATGCAAGAAGTGTTCTTTCCAAAAACTCTGACTCAGTCACATAATGCCATATTAGCTCTATTCAATTAAACAACAGGCTGTCAGTTCCAGTTTTAATTAATAGCTTTAGTTTCTCCACTACTCAATGACCTTAGCTAATAACAGAAAAATGAGTCCTGGGGAACCACTGCAGCCAAGCAAAGTCAGGTTCATTTGGAAGCTTAATACAAGGAAGAACACCAGGTATTTGGAAAAATTATTCTTCCTCAGGGTACATGTCTTGAGCATCTCAAACTAAGACCAAATAACCCAACTAGAATCACCAGTTGTTTCTAGATGTTTGAGTTTGTGTCATTACCTGTCTGTGAAGATCCTGCAATGCTGAGACCACCTGTCTAGCTCTCAACAAGAAATCAGTAAATTCACAGTGAAGTCAAAACCCATACCCACATCACATTTTCTGTGGCAGATTAGCCCAGCTAGGATGTCTGACAGTTCTGTGTCAGTTTTTCACATTACAAAATGAAACATTATTCCTCTTCCTTCACAAACCCTGAAGGAAATGAGATGTTAAGCTGTCAGCCATTTAAGAGTTAGCCATTCATTAGGCAAGAGGTGTTAGATAAAATCAGTTATTTTGCCTGTCTGAAATTGCCACCAGCACTAGCAATCACCTAGAAGTATATCATGTCAACCATCACTTCCATAAGTTGGTTCTCTTGAAGGTCAAGTTACATCATTACAACTATCATCTGCATTTCTGCCACTTCTTGTTTCCATTCCTCATTTAATATCTTTGAAGATTCACTTCCTAACTTCCAGAGGAAAGGTATTCCTGCCTCAGCCATTCTTATTCTCTTTAATTTTTTTTTCTGGGTATCATAGTGGATTGAGGGTTACAATTGGACTCAAAAAGTTCAGTCTTCAGGAAGTCAGGAAGCCTCAGACTGTTACTAGCTACATCACCTTGGGTTAGTCATTTACAACCTCAGTCGCTTTACCCGAAAAGCAAAGGTACTGGATTGTCTTCTAATGTCTCTTTTGCCTCTAAACATAAGATCATATGATCTAGTCTGAGTATTTATGCAATGAAAAATACAATTCTATCATGCTTCAAAATAGTAATTGGCTAATGTGATAGGACAATTGTGCTGACTTACTCAGGTCCCCTTTTTATTCATTCTCCTCTGTACAATGATTCTTTCTTGTCAATACTATATACTCTACCTGGCTAAAAATTAATTTGTGATACTCAGGCAAAATCTTACTTGTTCTCTCTCAGGAGATTCACCTGGAAATGATAATTCACTTACCAATTTGTTGGTTGTGTAATTGATTTGTTCAACAAAAATGAATGAGATATTTACCTTTGTCCTTTATCAATTTTGGTAGTAATAGTGATGAAAGGAGGAGGAGGAGGAGGAGAAAGAGAAGGAGCTGCCATTCAAAGAATACCTATCACTATTTTCTCAGAAATGACTAGACACACATTTACAAGAGTAAACCCATTAAGAGCAACAGATCTCTCCTGTTCCTGTGCACAGAACTATGTTTCTATGGGTAGCAGCCCTATGTCCTATGCTCAAGTACGTTAATTCTCCTCTCTGTATGTGTGTTTGGGGATTGGGGGGCACAAGCATCCAAGGATCTTCCATTATGTAATCCAACCTAGTTGCTATCAGAGACTGTTTAATATCACTGAACTAATCCTAGTACTTCAGCTATAACTGATCTAGGATATCAGCACTGTGAAATAATAACAAACATCCTGAGGAACCAAGGAACTCATTGAGCTTTTGGAAGCTGGGTTGAGGCCTAGCTGCTAAGGAGGTTTAGAGAATGACTGAGATTCCTTTATCTCACTTTTCAAGGAAGCCTCCTGAAGACAAACAATCATCTCTCACAAAGTATCAACCTGAAAGGAATGTTTTCTTACTTCATTCAGGATTCACAAACTATTACTGCATTAATAAAATGCTGCCCCATCTTTTTGCTGAAAAAAGTCATTCCTTGAACACAAATGGCAGCAAATCTTTTCCCATCACATGGCCATGTTCAGAAATGTTACTCTAATAATGTCATCTGGATGTTCCATATTTATTTGTATTGGTCCTTTCCTTTTCGAATTTCCTCAAGTTTTATCCACAACTAACTGGAGCTCTACCTTGTTTCTCACATCAGCACCATCTGTCACCAAAAATGTTCTATAATAAGAATTTAAATGGCCTAACATTTCTACTGGTGATGATTGTGATAAAGGAGAATAAAACTTCACTTTTCACTTGGTTAAGAAACTCTGCATTGAGTAGGGCAGAAAATATTTGTTTAGATAGTAAATTACGAGTGAGTGAGAAAAAACAAAGAAGTTAAACAGATGCAAACTTATACCATGTTTATATCATTCAATTTGGGCCTATACTGGCTAATATGTTTCAACAAATAAAAGTAAAGAAAGATAGTTATTAAGCTGACATCTTTGCTCTGGACCAAAAGTGTTTTCTCTTTGAATTTTAGAAGTTTTTCAATTGTTACATATTCTACCCAAGTCCCAGACATTGAAAGACTGAGTACAATCATTAAATGTTATATTTAAAAGTTATGATTATACATTCTGAAGAATTTTCATTTTCTAAATTAATTCCACTTTTTTAGCATCAATAGGGATAAATAAGAGATTATAAAGTCAAATTTTAAATTTTTTAGCAGAAGGTGAGTGAAGCTTCATGTTCCTCTTTTGTCCCTAGTCATTCAGTTGTTAGTAACAGAATTATAAAGCTACACTGCTCACATTTGGCAAGACTGGATACAAGGAGGCGTATTTAAAGATAAGAGCTTTGCTTCACTCATGATGATGGTGATTTGAAGACATAATTCCATAATGACTTCACTAGTGGAAAATTTTCCATAAGTTACCACCTTCTTCATTTTTAAGAACTGGCCTTCATACAACTCAGAGATGAGTGGGAAGAGATGTGATGTCATCTATAAGATATATAGATTCTATCTTTAGAAGTGAAATTAGTCTCAGGTTGGTAAGCAAGATGAATTAGAGGTTGGAGACAGGGGTCTAGTTGGGGCTGTGGGGCTGTATGGCAGTGATCCAGGCACAAAATAAAGAAATGAAACAACTATGTAAGTGGGAAGTGAAAAAGAACAATTTGAGACATTTTTTTAAATTTATTATTTATTTTTTTTTTTTGCATTTTAAAAATTTTGAGTTTCAGATTCTCTCCCACTTTCCCAACCCTGCCATACCCACTGAGAAGGCATACATACATACATACATACATACATACATACATATTATATATATATATATATAATGCAAAACATATTTCCATATTTGCCACACCACAAAAAAAAAGAAGAAAGTTATACTTCAATTTGCTCTCAGAGTTAATCAGTTCTGTCTCTGGAGGTGGGTAGTATTTTTCATCTTGAATCTTTTGGAAATGTTCTGAATCACTGTATTAATCAGAGTAGTCAGATCTTTCTCAGTTGATGATCATTACAATATTGCTGTTACAATGATTTCCCAGTTCTTCTCCCTTCACTTTGCATCAGTTCACATAGGTGTTCCCATGTGTGTATTTTTTTCTGAAACCACCCCTTTCATGCCTTATAGAACAAGAATACTCCAATACAATCACATGCCACAACTTGTTCAACCATTCTGCTATTGATGACCATCCCCTCTATTTCCAATTCTTTGCCACCACAAAAAAAGCTGCTATATTTTTGTACATATAGGTAATTTTCCTTTGATCTCTTTGGGGTACAGACCTAACAGTGATTATTGTTATTCATATTTTGTTTTCAAAGAGGATAAGTGACATCATGAGACAATGTCTTGACTTGAATTGAATTGGATTTAAGTGAGGCAAAGTTGCACAAAATCATCAACTTTACTCTTTCTTCAAGAGTCATTGAAGTCCAGTTGCAAGACAAAAGTCAAGATGATGATGATAGCCTGGGATGCAGTGGATGGCCTTGGTATCTTCAATATTTGGCCAAGCTAATAGTGGTTCTGCTGGGGCAAAGAAAATGCACAGTTTTATAACACTTTGGACATAGTTCAAGATTGTTCTTCAGAATGTTTATACCAGCTCCATATGCCACCAACAGTTCATTAATATACCTGTTTTCTCTCATCCACTCCAGCATTTGCCTTTTCCCATAGGTGTGAGGTGATATAATTTTTTTTGTCTGAGAGGATGATTGCTACCCCTGCCCTCTTCACTTCATCTAATGCATGATAGACTCTGTTCCAGCCCTTCATTTCAACTCTGTGTGTCTTTCTATACCAAATGTGTCTCTCATAAACAACATACTGTTTAATTCTCATTTCCAATACATTCTGTTATCCACTGCTGTTCTATGGGTGAGTGCATCTCGTTCCCTTTCACAGTTATAATCACTAATTGTGCATTTCCCTTTATCCTGTTTTCTATTTATATTTCTACTTTTTATCCTATTCCTACTCAAATGTCTTACTTTTTATGACAACTGCCTTCCCCAATTCACACTCCCCCCCCTTACTTGTGTGATCATGATTGTGGCTTCACACAATATTTGAATTGTTTTTGTTTGTTTGTTTGTTTGTTTGTTTGTTTTCCTGACTATATGAATATTTTCTCTTTGCCATGGGAGCTCTGGAATTTGGCTATAATATCCCTAGAAGTTTTCATTAGGGGATCTTTTTCAGGAAATGATAGATAGACTTTTCAGTTTCTATTTTACCCTCTGAATCCAATATATCAGGACATTTTTCCTGGAATTTTTCACACTTTCTTCTTTTGACTTTGTCCTTTTGACTTTGTTTCATTGTTTTTGATGTCTCATGGTGTCATTAGCTTCCACTTGCCCAATTTTAACTTTTAAATTCTTTTAACTTTTAAAAGAAGTTATTTTGGTCAGTGGATTTTTATGACTCCTTTACCATAAGCCCAATTCTGTTTCATTGGTTCTGCCACTCCAAAATTTGATTTGAGGTGTTATTTTAAACTGAGTCCTTATCTGTACCTCACCATCTTGGCCAGGAATCAAAACAGATTAGTAGGTATTTAATAAATTGACTATAAGAAATAAAAGTGTTTATACTGTAAGGTATGTATACTACCCATGTTAATATATGTATTTACACATGGGTAGAATAAATACAGTTCATAAGAGACATTGATAGATATATTGGGAATCTTGACTACCTTTCTTAAACAGATACTTCAAATTCCTTCCTCTAGGCAAGGGACCATGAGGTTAGCTACTGTATTCTCTAGCCTCTGAGAGAAAAATAGTAGGATAGAATTATATCCATTTCTCCCCTTATTATTGCTAGCATAGAAGTGCATAGGATCAGGACAAAGCCACTTTCCTGGCTTCTCTTAAACATTAAAGGGGAATTGTTATTCTAGGCTTACACCCACAAGTTTGCCTCCTTTTCACCACATGCTGGTAACACAAAAGAACATCAGAAGTAGAGAATAATGAAGAAATCCATTCATCCAAGTAAATAGCAAGCATAAAGCAGAGGAGTTATGCAGATTCAAATATGACAGAAAAAACAAAGAATAATTGAGCTCTTGCACAATCAAGAGAAATGTCCCAAACATACCCAAGGCTAAATTTCACCCAGTTTCTGAGGATGTGAGCTTGCTTGTTGATCATCCTTTGTTCTGAAAGATGACCAATGACATCATGAGGGTGAGGGCTTAACTTGAGATTGAATTGGATTTAAGTGAGGCAGAGTTGCACAAAATTATCAGGTAAGACAAAGTCAAGATGACTGGCAAAGTTGCATGGAGGCAAGCAGAAAATTAGGGGCATGAAGGAAGAACCAAATTCCCCTACATGACTAAAGTATCCCCTATTTCTGATAGTCTTCTATATTTCTTTTTTTTAAATTACCTAATATTAATCGCTGGCCACTTATCTAACAGGAGAGGGCTCTTCTTCTTATATACTTTTAGCAATTTCCTACATATATTTAACATCAGACATTTGTCAAAAATATTTTTCTATGAAAATTTTCCCAGTTAATTGTCTTTTCTAATTACATTGATTTTCTTCTTTTAAAATCTTGTTAAGTGTTTGTAATTGATGTCTATTTTATATTAACTACATTTTGTTCAATTAAGAATTCTTGTAGTCATTAATATACAAAATTCTACTTTCCATTTGCCTCTGTTTTTTTTAATGTGAACTTTGGTATTTATGCCACTTATATGTGGAGTTAATTGTGTTATATTATGTAAAGTGTTCATCTAAAATTACTTTCATTTCCCCCATAGTTGATGTTGATTAAGGAATTATAACATTAGTTGATATCATTGGGTTTATATTCAGTATAGTAGGATAGTGTTGCATAGTTTTGATGATACTTCTGTTGTATAGATAACAATCTTGTGAGGGTAGTGTTCTTTCATTCTTACATTTTTTACTATTATCCTCAAGATCCTTGATCTTTTACTCCTTCAAATGAACTTCATGAGTAAACACTATATGGCTAATACTATAAAATAACATGTTGGTGGTTTATTTAGTACAGTATAAAAATGTTCAAGTTATTATCATTTTTAATATATTGCTTTAGCTCTACCCTGAACAGTAAATAACTCTTCAATTATTTATCACATTTCCATAAGGAATGTTTTATAGTTAATTAATATAGATCCTAGTATAGATATAGTTATAGATATCAAGATACATATGTATATACATATATGCATATATATATATATATTATGTACATCCATCTATCTGTTGAGACATTCACACACACAGAAACAGACAGTGTAGAGTTGAACTAGTTAAATGGGTCAGAATTGGAAAGAGAGGAAAGGTAAATGAGAGAAGCCTGGGAAATCACTGAGGAATAGAGGTATTTGAGGTCACAATAAGGACAAATAATAGGTTTAGGAGAAATGAGGCATAAGAAAAAACAGAATGATATATTTTCAAACAAAGGTGTTTAAAGTATCTATGACTAAAAGGTCATATCCTTTCATCAGGTTTGAGGTTCAGCAAGGTGTAATCATTCTTAGCAGCGCTACCTGAGTAAAATCTTGACTGTTGGGACAGGAGGAGCACAATTTTAGTGCTTATCTTTTTTTCATTGGAGCTTTTTATAACTCTGGTATAGGAGCGGACAATATTGAGTTTGGGGTGGCAGTGGAAAATCTAAGTGAGATGACATAAAAAAGTTAGAAGGATAGCTTTGGCATGAATATAAGAACTCAGGGCATGAGATGAAGATTTCCCACATCCTTATTGATATTGGTTTGTGTTTGATATCAAGAAATCTTTCTTCAGCAAATGACATGTTATTTATTCAATAAACCTATATTAACTTGTACTTATTATGTGCTAGGTTCTTGATCCTTCCACTATGAAGGATTCCCCATGGGAATCACAAAGTTTGCCTACTGGAAAACATTCTTTAAGGATTGTATGGGCATTAAAGTCACTTTGATGCTTCCAAGTCATATTATCTCAAGGTTTTGATGTTAGATGTGTGCTGATAAGTAAAAATATCTACAATAAAGTTTTTTCCTAAATAAATGACACTGCAGATTCAAAGTTCACTGTTTCAATTTTGTTTATCTAGAAAATTGTGTAAGAATCCTCATTTTCAAATGTTTCTGAATAACAACAATAAATTGAATTGAAATTAGTAAAAATTGAACATCTACTTCATGCAAAGCCATAACAAGGTAATGAGGGAGATAAAAAGAGAAATTAAAAATAGTTCTTACCTTTAGGAGACTAAAACCTAGTAGGGGAGATAAAATATGTGTGCAAATCATTCTAATATTAATGAGAATAAGAAGTCTTTAATAGAGGTACACAGTTTAGAGAAAAAAAAAGAAATAAATGAATGACTCTTCCACTTTTCCTTTGGAGTTTTTCTCTTTGACTTGGACTTGGCATATGTGGACAAAAGTCTCAATATCTAAGACATGGCAACTTGGTCACTTCCTAGATAGTGACCATTTGGATATCCTGACAAGTGATAGTTGAGCGATTATATTCAAGGTTAGGCAGTTAGTTTGGAAAGTATTCAAAAAGGTCATAGCAAACAATCCCCCATTTAATGATCATCAACTTTGGAAGTTACTTGACCTTTCTGGGCTTCCATTTCCTCATCTATACAACAAAGGTATTGAAGTAGATGGTCTCTGGGGTTTCTTTCAGATCCAAACCTTGGATCCCATGCATTTGCTGACTTCATCACCCTTTTTGGTCTTTTTGTTTGCTTGTTTTTGTTGTTGTTGTTTGTTTTTCTCTTTAATCTGTATGAAACCTGGAACTTCAGAGTAAAAGGAAGGTTATAAGTTTCTGAATAGATATATGTTACATGTCCATATTTAGGATTGACTACCAAGAAAGACCAGTGATTCCCAACCTTTTGCAGTAGGATAAGCTCTTTATAATGTTAAAGACTTTTGCAGAACTCTGCATGATAATAATTTTACCATTAGAATAACATAGAATTTAGAATAACTTAGAAAGTACATCACGTCAAAATGACTTTTCCAGTGTAATTATGGATTCACAGGCCACTTGTAATTCTGCAGTGCCCAGTGGTCTGTGATCCACATGTTCAGATCCTTTGCTCTAAACAAAATACTTGGTTGCATTCAGTTCCCCCTCCCAAAAGAAGACATAAGGTGGATTAATCATAAATTGGCAAGGAGAAAGAAAAATAGAGTGAGCATGTATCTTTTTAGGCTGCTGATTTCGATTAGTCCTAAAGGAAACAGGAAAGAATTAAGAAGAAAAGAAAGATGGAAAATACGAGAGAGTTCTCCAACATGTGTTTCTTTCCACAATTTTGTTCAAAATATTGTTAATTCCCAGAACATCACATACCCATATTCAAAGCAAATGCATTCAAATTCAAATTCATAAAAAAACCATTTCAAATTCAAATGTCATTTTTGCATTACATTCTGTTTTGAATGATCCACATCATCCTTTCTCTCTATTGTCAAGGATAACAGGGATGTATACAGGTATGTATATGTACATATATGTGTGTATATATATACACATATGTATATAAATTTTAAACTATAAGCAAATCATTTATCCATCAATGAATTTTATTATTTGGCTAAATTCCAAATAATATATTGCTAATCAATATGTCAATCATCAAATATATTAATCACCTACTGACTTTTATAATGGATGATTCTCACATGTCAAGTTATTATTCCTCTTTACTTATAATGAGCTGTCAGTTTCTCAACTCCTGAATCCTTCATGACCTACATCTGGGGTCTCTTATTATATACATTTACCCCTACCCCACTATTGTAATAGAGGCACTAGATTGAAAGAACCACTATGGTGCTGATATTACAATACTTCAGTGGAACCATGATATCTTTAATGTAGTGACTCCATTCAATAATGCAAATCACAACTTGGTAAGTTCTTGTATTGTATGATTCTTGCCTATATGTTCTCATGAATCCCGCTTTGAAGGACCTACCCAGTATGCTAAAAGCTTGCATCTATGTCTTTTCATATTATGTGGGTACCAGGGCAGCATGTATTCTGCCCACCTTTTATCACTTGCCCTAAATATATAATACATGCCTTATCCAATTCCTTTTTCTGGTGATTATTTCCTAGATAAGATCTTGCACAAAAGTAATCACTGGATAAAGAGAGAGCTTAAACATGTATTGCCTATATGTAGCCTATATACATATTCTCTACCATCATACATATATGTATGTGTATGTGTATATATGTATATGTGTGCATACCCTATATTTATATTACTTCCATAATCCCATCATCCTCCTCTCCATTGATCTTCAGGTCACACACAATTCTGATTCTTCAGATATTTTGGCATTCTATGATTTCCAGCCCTACAATAGTCTACATTTATTATAGCATTTTACTCTCCATAACAATTTTGTGAGATAGATGCTGTTATTTTTGCCCATTTTACATATGGGGAAATTGAAACTGAGGTTAACAGTGACTTGCCCATGGTTACACATCTAGTAAATATTCGAGCAGAATTTGAACTCAGCTTTTCTTGACTCCAGGTGAAGCATGTTATTCACTATACAATCAAGCAGTACTTGGTACAAGTTTAGGAAAATAATGCTATTAAAATATGGAGACTTTTGTTTTTGTAAATGGAATATATTGTTACTTTCAAGGTATGCACAACTTCCTGAATGAAATCAGGTCTGTTCTCTTCTTCCTATCCAATTTATGTGATTTTCAGACAAACTTATTATTCCAGATATTGAATGTCTAGGTCACAGGGGTGGGGAACCTGTGGCCTCAAGGACACATATGGCCTTCTAGATCTTTGGGTATGGGCTTTTGATTAAGTCCAAGTCTTATAGAACCAATCCTTTTATTAAGGAGGTTTGTTCTGTGAAGTTTGGATTCAGTCAAAGGGCTTCACTTGAGGACCTAGAGAGCAACCTATGGCCTCAAGGCCACAGGTTCCCCAACTGTGGGATAATATAACAACAGACAAAATCAAATGGGCTGCTCATCCAAATGGATGTCATCATCTGGACAATAAGCATTTGTTATCTCTTTGGTTTATGTATTATAAGTTTGGTCTCTATATATCAGTATCACAATCTCTATGAGGCTCAGGGTTTTTTTTTCTTTTCTTAAATTGGGATAATAATACCCAAAGCACCAACCTCTCTCAGTTGTTTTGAGGCTCAAATATGATAAGGGATATAGATCAGAGGCATCAAAGTAAGGGCCTATTATGGTTCAAGATGCTTCAGAGTGATGCCCAAACCAGATTAAAATGTAATTGGGAAATATTTAACTCAAGCAGTAAAAATACAATAGAAGAAAAATAATGTTAACATGTAAATTAACATATAAGTCAAAATGTGACCTGAAAGGATCCTTATATACATTTTATTGGCCCCCATTTTCTATTCAATTTGACATCACTTATATAGATACATTATCATTATTATCACCATTGTATTCATATCATGAGGATTCTTTGCAGGATACTAGAGCTTGATGAAATCAATACAATAGTATCTAAAGAGAGGAGCATCTGTGGGACCTAACTATCCCAATTATCTATAGAGATTCCCTTTTCTATTTCTATACTTCAGAGAAATCTTCTGTCAGAGTGGTGAACACCTTTGGTAAATATAAAAAATCTCTTTTCATACCTCACTCCTTAATGGTAAACAAAGGGTAAATGAACAAAGTTGCTGCAACCACCCAGGGATCTTAATATGCATGGGGTAAAGGAGGATATTTTATTAAAAAGGAACTGTGATTGTCTATTCCTAAAATGTGTATGTGATCAAAAATAGTAAATGCAGTTAAAATCTATTGTTATCTACCCTGCCCTATCTATTCTCCACATCTGTTCCCCTAATCAGGGAAAATATAAGGGTTTTTACATTCTATACAGCTAACTTGGTATCAGGCCAGTAAACCTTGCTGTTAGTTTTACTTCAATATTATTCATTGGTTCTAGTACCTGATCTCATTCATTTTAACCCAGTACTTGCCCTCATTCAATAATTAGATCCCAGTCATATTTCATCACTCCTACCTTGGTTACTTATCTAGTATACCAAGAATCCCCTCCCACAGACAGAAATTCTCAACATGAGTTCCTTTGCCTAAATTTGCCACCTTGGTAATGCTTCCTATTTGGACCTCCACTTATTCCCTACTGTGAAATAGTTGCCTGTTTTGTGCAAAAGGAAATCCTTAATGTCACAACTAGGGACCTACTCACTTGTGGGTTCTAGGTTGGAATCCTCCGTAAACCATAATTCAGCTATCACCATGGATATGTATATTTTTTATTTGTCAACAAGAGAATACACTCAAAATGCATTTAATGTAATATCAGCAGTAACAATAATAGTAGATCCTTATTCCACATGAATATTTAGTTTATTCTCTCACACATATTAATATAATGAGAAGAGAAGATCTGCATGGTGATCATATAAGGGGCATTTACATGTAACTAAAGCACATAAATTGAGGAACAACTCATACCTAAGTTGTGAACTTACATATCTACATCATGCTGCAAAGTTTTCTGTGTCTTCTGCTAGTATCATTGCACCTCTCTCTGAAGGACTAGCTCTCTGTCAGATAATGCATCTCAGCTGTTCTCACATAAGCATTTCCACATTCTTTAGAATGTGTCATCTCTGCTGAAGATATAGTTCAACTATTCAGCTAACTTCAGGGTCATCTAAAATTCTGCCTACCATCCACTAGAAAAGTTCTGTCACTAGCAATGAGGAATACAGTGCTGTTATCCAAACAAATTAAAGGAAATAATGTTTGTAAAGTGCTTAGTTCAGTGCCTGGTACACAGTAGGTATTTAACAAATGCTTATTCCCTTCTCTTAATCAGCCATTTAAACCACCTCCACCCACTGAGGAGTGCTCTGGTTTATAAACCTTTGCTCATTAAGGGAGTGTGATAACACTTTCAGCATACCTTTCAACCTCCTACTATTCCTCAGCTATAGTTCTCAGCTGAGTTGCTATCTTCTGGGCCATGTGCTGCTTTGTTCTTCATTTACTGGAAATGCTGTGATTGCTAAGCCTCTCCTGAAGAGAGGGTTAAACTTATCTTTAGCTGGCCTTTTCAGTAGATGACTATGAAGCTCTTTCTAGGTCTTTTACATGAACCTCCTTAGCACACATGGAGCTCAATCTAGTATCTAGGTTGTGGGGCACCCCTAAACTAGCCTATTATGACACTCAGCATTCCCAATGCTAGAAACATCCCTTCCTCCTTTCCTTCCTCCTTCAGACTTCCTAGTCAAAGGAATAATATTGTTGCATCAATTTTAATTGAACACGGTTTAGACCATTTACTATGACAGTGCAACATCTGTCATTTTTAACTTCTAACTTCTGCACTTCTCTGCCAACAACAGTTCCAGGATCATCCCATATTCAATCAGTGATCATGCTTTTACAAATAGCACCTCATGAGAATTAGGAGAGCCCTAAATAAGAAGAGAGGAGTGATTGCCCTTCAATCCTGTCACTTTCAATGAAGCAGCTGTATGAGGAAATATACTGTGATACTCAGAGAAGAGGTGAGACCTTGAAGGAGAGCAGTTTCATTTACCACTCTTGACCTAAGGAACAGCAATGGGGACATTTTAAAACAAAATGACTTCTACAAAGGTGGAATGGCTGATTACAGCTGCTATTATGCCAAGAAAATTAAGATATCATCCAGAAAGCCAATTGAGACAAGGTTATAAGATATTCACCTAAGTGGGCCTTTAACAAATGAAACTAAATATGCTGATACAGTATATACAGAGGGAGAAAGAATGGTCAAAATTCACTGAGTAAGCCTGTTGGTAATTAAGAAACGAGTCATTGTAGCCAGTGCGGTTGTCATGATTTATTAAAATTACTGTAGCATAACAAAGACTGTTTAAGTGCTTCTAATCCATCAAGGCTGGTTTTATCAGGGGTAATTATACCTTCCTCAGTTGTCTGACTTCCATAACAAAAAGTACATAGTGCAAAGGAAAAATATAAATTTTATGAAATGTTTTGCATTTTAAGATATTAAGCAGTATTTCAGGTGAGTTTGAGTCGACAACAATAATAAAGAAAAAAAAAAGAATCATCCACTGTGTCAAGATGTCCAAAAGCAAATGAAAATAAGTTCCCAGCTAAACCATATATATGATAATACTTGGGAAAAAAAGAATAAACAATCACAAGTTGGACAAGTCTAGAAAATATAAGATTGCTATTGGTGCAATAGAAAAATCACACACACACACATACACAAGTGTGTATATATGTTGGTATAGCCTGAGGATAGTTATGATGAAAAAAGGAAAAAAACAGCAAACCTTTCAAAGTCTAATAGTTACAAAAGGCTGGATATCATTTAGCTTCCTGAAATGTTCATGGATCATTCTCCTTCCAGTACAAACTGAAATTTTCCATTATTAAAGCTGTCAAAAAATTCTCTATACAAACTCTTTAATAGTTTTCTACAACTGGTGTTTTAAGGTCTAAGAGTTTTTTTTTTTTGTTTTGCTTTGTTTTGTTTCTTACTGATCATGTGTGTGTGGAGGACAATAGAAGCAATATTCTCAAGATTTCTTGAGAAAACCAATAAACAACAATGGTACAAGCATGATAAATAGTAATGTTGGAAATTAAGAGTTAAAATGAAATGCATAATCTACACACGGTTAATATGAGAATTAATTTGCCCCAATTTGATATGTCCAGAGAACATTAAACTATTTAACCAAATGACAACATTGAGATGGAACTTGTCATTCCAGTAGATGACAAAGTCAAAATCGTTTGTTTTTTTTTAAATAAATAAGCACACTGAAATCTAAATGTTATGGTTCCCTGCATAAATCATGCATGATTGAAAAAAATTGGGTATCAAACACTGTGAAATGCATCATGCATATGATCATGGTAGTCCTGATGCACATTTTAATAGAATTAGGAAGTAATGGTGGATAGATGGAGAGATTTGGAGCCAGTTTTGAAACTTGCTTTGGACTCTTATTCATTTTATTACTTGGGTAAATCATTTAACATCTCAGTTTCAGTTTCTCCATTTGGAAAATGGGGATAATAATAACATCTACTTTGCAGGATTATTGTGAGGATCAAATGAAACTGTGTATAGTGTTTCTGAAACCCTAAAGTGTTATACACATCTATGGTTGATGTTACTGTTACTTATTTATTTTTTTTTTATTTTCATCTCACTCTTCTCAATTGGTTTGAAGGGATTGAGATTAAAATGATCCTGAAATATATCTTTATCATGTAATTATTTTTTAGGTTTATTATTTTGTGGACTATTGTGCTGGTAGCTACAAAAAAAAGTGTGCTTATATTGCTCTTGTCATTGTTCTTATTGACAAAAAGATCTTGCTGAGCAGGGACTTATACTAGAATTCCAATAGCAACTGGAGACTGATGAGGACATAACACTTCCAAGATCTGCCTGGCTTCAGAAAAAGGGAAGACACCTTCCTTGATAGGCAAATGAAAAAAAAAAAAGAAAACAAAAGAAAACAAAAACAAAAACCTAGACACCTTTTCTTAATCAATTGTGAGGACCAATATTCTCTTTCCCTAAGGCTTAATATGATATCTTAGTTTTCTTATTGATCCTTTTTCATAGTATATGTTCCTCTTAAATAGAATAATCATCCCATCATTGCTACCTCTCTTCCATTTTTCAATTTTCCTTTTAATATAGATCACTTAGCTCCTAATTCCTAGAATCATTGTTAACCTGTGGCTTTATGACCCTTGCTTTCTAAAAGTGACAGTAAATGAGAAAAAGTAAGACATATTTGGTCATATTATCTTGATGTAGTGTGCTTACTTCCCATTGCAGCCATGGACCAAAGTAGAGTACTTATTAACTATCTCAATACTATATCATCAGGAAATAAGGATACTATAGAAATAAAAAAGAACAAATCTCAGGGTTCAGAGTATTAATATGTTTATTAAGTTTTGAGCCTAGGTAACATCAAAGTATGTTCTTGTCTTTCAAAGTCAGTAATCAAATGATTTAACATTAATTTTCTATGATCTTCACTTTGACATTGGTAAAATAAGCTCCTTGTTTGGAAAAGGGGCACTTAAAAAGATAGCATCATTGAGACTTCTTGATAAATTGTAGAGATTGGAAATATTCCTGGAGATTAAAAGAGAGCCAATAAAGCAAACACAGTGTAAAAAGAAAGACGTAGACAGAAGCAGAGCCAAGATGGTGGAGTGAAAGCAGTGACTTGCTTCAGATCTCCCCCAAAGCCCTCCAAATACCTGTAAAAAATGGCTCTAAATGAATTCTAGAGCAGCACAACCCACAAAAAGACAGAGTGAAACAAATTTCCAGCCCAAGACAAACTGGATGATTGATTGAAAAGATATATTGCACCAGGCTGGGTGAGGAACACAGTTTATCATACAGGCAAAGACCAGGTTTCAGTGAACTTGGAGCAGGCCTTAGAGGACTGAATCACGGCCAGCTGTGGTGATTTCCAGACCTCTCAACTCACAAATGCCAAAGACAACTTAGAAGGTAAGTAGGAAAAGTCTGCGACTGCAATGAGAAAGAAGCTTGGTCCTAGCCCCAGGTCTGGCACAGCCCCAGGGCAGCAGCTGTTTCCTCAGCTTGGCCCACAGACTAAGGAGGAATCAAGTGACTGATCAGAAGGGGATTGCAGGGATCTCTTTGCTGGTGCTGAGGTAGAAATCTCTTGCTTTGCCCATGCTTAGATCTGGGTCACAGTTCTCAGTGGTGGTCCTAAGACAAGGAGGAGCGCTGGTATGGTGGTGCTCATAGTGGCAGTGGAGAGGGAATCCTCCTCACAGTTCTAAGGTAGAAAAGAGTGCTTGTGATCACTCATAGACCAGAGAACAGGCCAGGAAAGGAGTAAACACCTTATTCTTTATAATACAAACTTAGAAAAACTGAAAATTTGCAGGTGCCTAAAAGTATCTCTGAAAACGGCTGCACAAAACCCCTGTAGCTTGGGACAGTACGTTTTCCCCACTGGAAGCAGACCACTACTTTAACAAAGAGTTTAAAACTCAAATAGTTGGCTGGGAACATGAGCAAACTGCACAGAAAAAGTCAGACCATAGAATCTTTCTTTGGTGACAAAGAAGATCAAAACATGCAACCAGAAGAAGACAACACAGTCCAAGCTCCTACATCCAAAGCCTCCAAGAAAAAAATATGAATATGTCCCAGGACATGGAAGAGCTCAAAAAGGATTTTAAGAAGCAAGTAAGAGAAGCAGAGGAAAAACTGGGAAGAGAAATGAGAGTGATGCAAGAAAATCATGAAAAATTAGTCAACAGATTGCTAAAGATCCAAAAAAATACCGATGAAAATAACACCTTAAAAAATAGACTAATCCAAATGACAAAAGAGGTCCAAAAAGCCAATGAGGAGAAGAATGTCTTAAAAAGCAGAATTGGCCAAATGGAAAAGAAAGTCCAAAAGCTCACTGAAGAAAACACTTTCTTAAAAATTAAAATGGAGCAAATGGAAGCTAGTGACTTTATGATAAATCAAGACATTGTAAAACAAAACCAAATGAAGGAAAAAATAGAATACAATGTGATTTATCTCACTGGAAAAACAACTGACCTGGAAAATAGATCCAGGAGAGATAATTTTAAAATTACTGGACTATCTGAAAGCCATGATCAAAAGAAGAGCCTAGACATCATCTTTCAAAAAATTATCAAGGAAAATTGCCCTGATATTCTAGAACCAGAGGGTAACATAGAAATGAAAAATCCACTGATTACCTTCTAAAAGAGATCCCCAAAATAAAACTAATATTGTAGCCAAATTCCAGAGTTCCCAGGTCAAGGAGAAAATATTACAAGCAACCAGAAAGAAACAATTCAAGTATTGTGAAAACACAATCAGGATAACACAGAATTTAGCAGTTTTTACATTAAGGGATCAGAGGTCTTAGAATATGATATTCTGGAGGGCAAAGGAGATAAGATTACAACCAAGAATCTCCTACCTGGGAAAACTGAGTATAATCCTTCAGAGGAAAATGGACATTCAGTGAAATAAAGGACTTTCAAGCGTTCTTGATGAAAAGACCAGAGCTGAATAGAAAATTCGACTTTCAAATACAAGAATCAAGAGAAGTATGAAGAGGTAAACAGGAAAGAGAAATCATAAAGGACTTATTAAGGTTGAACTGTTTATATTCCTACATGGAAAGATGATATTTGTAACTCATGAGACCTTTCTCAGCAATAGAGTCATTGGAGGGAAAAAAATTATATGTATATATGGATAGGTAGACAGACAGATAGATAGATAGATAGATGCACACATACATGCATATATATACATATATGCACACATACATGTATACATGTATACATAGATACATACGTATATAGATAGAGGGCACAGGATGAATTGAAGATGAAGGGGTGATATCTGGAGAATAAAATTAAAGTGAGAGAGGATTATACTGTGAGAAAGAGAAAGGAAGAGCTAGAATGGAGTAAATTGTCTTACATAAAACAGACAAGAAAAGGCTTTTACAGTGGAGGGAAAGTTGGGGAAGGTGAGAGGGAATGAGTGAATCTTATTCTCATTGGATTTGGCTTGAGGAGGGAATACCATACACCCTCAATTGGTTATGGAAATCTATCTTACCCTACAGGAAAATAGCAGGAAATAGGATGGGGGGGTAAGGGGGGAATGTTAAAGGAGAGGGCAGATTGGGAGAGGGGGTAATCAGAAGCAAACATTTCTGAGGAGAGACAGGGTCAAAAGAGAGAATAGGATAAATGGGAGGGAGGGATAGGATGAAGGGAAATAACAGTTAGTTTTCCACAACATGACAACTATGGAAGTGTTCTGCATGACTACACATGTATAACCTGTATCAAGTTGCTTGCCTTCTCAATAAGCATGGGTAAGGAGGGAAAAAGGAATAAAATTTGGAACCCAAAGTTTTAATAACAAATGTTAAAAATTCTTTTCACATGCAACTGGGAAATAAGATATACAGTCAATGGGGTATAGAAACCTATCCTACCTTACAGGAAAATAGAAGGGGAAGGGGATAAGAGAAGGGGGGCAACATAGAAGGGAAGGCAGATTAGGGGAAGGGACATTCAATATGCATGATGTCTTGGGGTGGGGAAAGGGACAAGATGGGGAGAAAATTTGGAACTCAAAATCTTATGGAAGTGAATGTTAAGAACTAAAAATTAATTAATTAATTTAAAAATTTACAGTAAAAAAAGAAAGATGTAGTAATATATGTATCTGTAATATAAAATGTCAATACTTGGAAAATGTTAAAAGTAAAGATTCCAGAAAGCTAATTTCTAATTAATTTAAAGAAAGCACTGAACAGTCAAGAAAATCTGAATTAGAATCCTGTCTCAGACATTTACTAGCTGTAGGACTGTGGGAAAGTCATTTAACTTTGCTCCTGCAGTATCTTTATCTGTAAATTAAGGATAACAATAGTACCTCACAGAGTTATTTTGAAGATTCAGTAATGTAATAGATATAAAGTCTGATGTACAGTTATTTTAATAGTATTACCTCTAGTTTACTTCAGTCTCATTTTCAGAGTTGCTGATTTAGAACTGAGGAATATACTTCTCTGGGGATCTTTTGAATTTGAATTTAAATGCAAAGGTAAAAAAAATCAAAAGTGTAGTAGATGTGGAAGTTATAAGATCATGGCTCTTGAACATAAAGGGAGCTCAAAGGCTATTTCACTCAATCTCACTTTACAATTGAGGAAACTGAGGCTAAAAGAGGTTAAGTGACTTGTCTAAATACATGCATATATTAGAGGTGGAATGTGAACCTAGCACCCTGTAATTTGGGATCCAGTTCTCTTTGCATTCTATCATGCTAACTTGTAGTCTCCCCTCTGTTCCTTCCTGCCTATTTGTCCTTTGACAATCACTTAACCCCTTTGGACTTCAGTTGTTTTATCGATAAAATTTATTTAGATAAACTCCAGGAGAAGGAACTACCAAACCACTCTAGTGTCTTTGTCAAGAAAACCCCACAGACAATATCATCCACAGGGTCATGAAGAGTCAGACGTAACTGAATCACTGAACAGCAACAACAAAGATAAACACCAAGGTTTCTCTAGCTTGAAGTTCTATCACCTTCTTACAATAGGATTTAAATTTTTCCTAACTGAAATATCTGGGGTGAAATAACTGCTCAATGTCACTGACTACTTTAAATTTCCACAAATCTTCTTTGCTAACCCCATCACCAAAGACATAAGACAGATGACAAAAACCCATAAAGTAATCATCTGAGAGAATCAGAATAAATTTAAAAGTAACATAATTCAAAGTGTATTTTGAATATTATTATTATTAATCATACTATGTGCTTGGTGCTGAGAAAGTCACAGATTTGGTTAAGATATCACTTCTGTTCTTAAATTGTGCTTTTGTTGTTAAAATGCTAGTATGACCCATCCAGTATTTTGTTTCATATAATTCAGTCAGTCAACAAGCATTTATTAAGTACTTACTTTGTGCCAGGAACTGTACTAAGCAGTGGAGATGGAAAGGGAGCAGGGAACAGAAAACAAAAATGAAAACTCAAACCAAAAGCTTCTGCCTTCTCTCAAGGATCAGCTCTCTTTCAGGCTGACTCATCTCCACAACATATGCCCTCCTCAGCCCCCAACTACACCACCACCAACACTTTTTCAGCTCCCCTTTATTATTTTATGTCTTCCCCCCATTAAATGTAAGCTCCTTGAAGTGAGGGATGCCTTTTTTTTTCCCTCCTACTTATATTCTCAGTGCTTAGCACAATACTAGGCACACAATAAACACTTAATAAACACTAGTATACAGACTGACTGACTCAATGAGCTCATATTCTAATGAGGAAAGCAGACATTGAAATAACAAAGGAAATACAGAATATATAGAATAGAATGGAAGACAACTTCGAAAGGAAAAGCATTAGCAAGTAGGGGATCAAAGAAGTCTCCCTGAAGAAGGTAAATAGGTTGAAAAATGAAACTGTTAGAGGAGTTTCAGAATGCCTCATAAAATTGTTTTCTTCAGTGCAACCAGAGAGAAAAAATAAATAAATAAAGCCAAAAACCTAGCACCCAATGCTGCAAAACATTGTCAGATTTGTGTGTGTGTGTGTGTGTGTGTGTGTGTGTGTGTGTGTATGGCTAGAAAACTAAGAAAAATCTAATCATGTGTGAAATAAAATGGCTGATCTTGAGGTTATTGTTTTAATATCAGATAACACAAATGCGAGTGTTCATACTTTATATTCTTCCTGAAAAATAACAAATATGATATTTGGATATTTTATATTGTATTTATTCACTTATTTTTCTTTTTTCCCCTTTGATAAGATTTAAAAGTTATTGATCAGTAATGCAGTGGTCTTACTAAAATGCATTTTTTACAAGTTAAAAGACAAGTAACATCTCCTTTAAGTGCTAAACTGTATGCATTTCACATAAATACATCCCCTGTTCTACCTTAACTGTATAATAGTAATAAAATATGCCTATTCTAGCAAAAAATTTGCTACAACATTAGTGTCAAACAAATAGAACTGGGGCTACTAATCTCTATATAAGCATACCTACTAGCCACAAATATTGACAGTTTTGAAATGTAATATTATCTATTTTATTGTATTTTTGTTTATTTTGTTAAATATTTCCCAACTACATTTTAGTCTTGTTCGAGCTTCACTGGGGAGTTGTAGATAAAGTGCTTGATACCTCTGGCAGGAACACATTTCCAAGTCTTGTTGATTTTTCTTTCACAGTGTATCTCCCATCATTTCCTTTCTCTGTACTACAATAATTTCCACCAGAGTTCAGGCCCTCATCATCTCTCACCAGGGCTACCATAAAAGACTCTTAATTAGACTCTCAGCTTCTACTCTCCCCTCTTTCAAATTATCACTCCATTCAATTGTCAAATAATCTTTCTAATGCATAGATCTGACCAACAAAAAATTCATTGGCTACCAGTTGGCTTTAGGATAAAATATAGCTGCTTAGCCTGCCTGACATTTCAGGCCACCCACTACTCACCTCCAGGAATTGTAGATAAATTAGACTACCAATTATCTTGTGACCTTTAGAATCCATTTCCTGCCTATGTGCATTCACATAACTGGTCCCACTCCCTCTACTTCTCAGAATCCTTGCCTTTCTTTAAGGCTCAATGAAGATGCCATATCCTCCATTAAGCATCTCTCGAATCCTTTGGTTTTTCATGGTCTCTCCCTCCTCTATCATGCACATACTATACTGTACTTACTTGTCTATCACCTCAGGAGAAATATAAATACCTTGGGCAGGGACTGTTTCTTTCTCTTTTATTTTTTGTACTTGTATTCCAAGCACCTAATGTGGAATTTTGCAGGTAGAACTTACTTCATAAATGTTTGTTGATTTAAACTTGTTTGAATGGAATCAAATGCCTACATCTAGAGTGTACAAATAATGGTCAGTTAGGTGGCATAGTAGATAGAGCATGGGACCTGGAATCAGGAACACTCATCTTCCTGGGTTCAAATCTGGCCTAAGACCTTATTAGCTGGGCAATTCACTTAACCTTGTTTACCTCAGTTTCCTTATCTGTAAAGTGAGCTGGAGAAAGAAATGGCAAACTACTCCAGTATCTTTGCAAAAACAAACAAATGGGGTTACAAAGAGGCAGACACAACTGAAAACAACAACAACAACAAAAAGCATACAAAGCAATGAGAGAGATAACTGAGGATCAAAAACATGATGCTGTTATTGTTGATTCTTCCTTCTCAAAAGGACCAATGACATCAAAAGGGTGATGTCTTGACTTGCAAGTTTATTGGATTTAAGCGAGGCAGGGCTGTGCAAAGTCCTCAGCCTCACTCTCTCCTCCAGTATTATCAGTTCAGTGACAAGATATAGGTCAAGACAACTGGGATGGCCCTGGATGCAGTGAGAGACCTTGGCCTTTTTAAGCTAAGGATTTTCCCAGGTCTCACTTTGTCTGAGGCAATGTCCATTCAGTAATTAAAGGCTAGGTAAGAATTGAGGCAAAAGATGGTCTAGTTTTTTTTTTTTATTCCAAAAGAATCAATCTGGAAGGGGAAGACCCTCAGAGTTTCTAGCCAGAACAGAAGTAATTGCTATTTACCCTCCCTTTGAGCCTTCAAAACCCAAACAATGAGCAAGTGAGGCTTGGGCTGGGACCTATTATTGTCCAATCAGCAAGAGCCAGAGTGATTTAGATTTAAAGCCATAGTGAAGGAGTTCCCTTTAGATCACAATAGTCTTTAACAAAGCCTGGTTTTTCAGGGCTATATTTCAAGAAATTGTAAATGAAAACTACATGAGCAATAGAGTTAATTGTCCCAGTTTTAAAAAAAAAAAGATAAGATAAATAAATACAGAAGAAAAGAGAAAAAAATTTAGCCACCAAACCCCAAGATATCTTGTAAAGTATAAGCAATCAAAATTTGTATGCCTTTGGATAGAGCATCCACATGTAAGGGTATGACTCTCCATGTGCACAAAGGAAGAAGAGGAGGAGAAGGAGAAGGAGGAAAAGGAGGAAGAGGAACATGAGGAGGAGGAGATAAATAAATTTGTAATTATTTTAGCAGCAATATTGGAAGTCTCGTGTTCAAGAAAAGACACTGAAGCGGACTTCAAGTGCCTTCTTTCAAAAAAGACAAAACAATAAGGAATCTCTTTAGAGATATGGCTAATAAGTATCTCCTGTTGTTTTTTTGTTTTACTAGAGTTTTGCATTTATGTAGCAGCTAGGTGTTGTAGTAGGTGAGAGCACTTAACCTTGACTCGAGTTCAAATCCTGCCTCAGATACTTACCTCTTGCATGATCTTGGGCAATTCACTTAACCTCTATTAGTCTCACTTTCCTCAGTTGTAAAATGGAGATAATGATAGCTTCTATATCCCATAATTTTTTAATTAAAATAGATATATGGCACTTTGCAAAAATGCTTGCTATTATTGTTATTATTATGAAATGGGTATGCCTGTACTTGGAGTGTGTCTATGACATATGTAGCCTATGATGTGACAATCGAGTTGATTGAGGAAAAGTTTTCTGAGGCCCTAAATGAATGTTATATATGAAACCAATTCCAAAGTATTTGCTCAAAGAATTTGGATTTTTTTTTCCATCCCTGAGTGATGTTTGAAGCATTGTTTACAGACAGCCAGGAATCCTGATGTGCCCCACTGAAGAATTTAAGGACTATTTGTATCTCCAGTTTACAAGAGGTAACATAAAAGGGACATTGCTCACATACAAGCATTCAATCAGTGCTTATATTTTCCGTGGAAGGTGCAGTCTATCTGACTGAGGAATAGTTGAACCAATCACCAGATGCCACAAATGAGCTAATTTTATCAAAGAGTGAAGCTATAAGGCTTCATTTTCTAATGGCTTCCAGTCTGAATTTCTTTTTGATCAGGTTAGCAAAGGAAAGGGGAAAAAAAGTACTCTGCAAAACACACACACACACACACACACACACACACACACACTGTCCTCCTTTCTTGTTTTGACAAGGTTATTTTAGTTCTTGGGTTATAAATTATTATTCTACATACTGTATTATAATAAAATGAAAAAGACATAGTCTTGGGTATGTAGTAATTTTTAACAGTAAACAAAAAACATGGCCAACTTGAAGAAGGTAATAAATGGGTCACTGAATCAATCTTATACCAACAAATTAGGGAATAGCCATCATATCATAACATAAATTATCCTCCCTTCTACTATTTGAGATATGAATAACTTAACAAGAAAAGAGAGCTGGCTCATAAATCAGCTTTTAAATATAAACATTCATAGAGCTGTTCAGGGAATGGTATCAAGAAGTATTACCTCTGTCAAAAATACTAGTACATGCAAGAGGAAAAGAAAGTGAAGACATTATAGACACTATCTTTCCCTTTGTAGTGTGACAGAACTGGACTGTGCCTTATTAGCCAGCCATGTGCACTAGATAACTGACTTGAAGTCAGGAAGAGCTAAGTTCAGATTCTACCTATTAGACACTTATTGGCTGTGTAACCCCGGGCAAGTCATTTTACCTCTTTCTAGCCACCATTTTCCTTAACTATGGGATAAAAGAAATAGATCTAACATGCTTTTCAGTGTTATATAAATGTTAACTATTTTTATTTATGGACTGAAAAAATCATAAAATGTTATTTTTTCTTTTCTTCTTTTTCTCAATATTAATCCCTCAAACAAGAAGATTTCTAAAAATTAAGCTAATTTCTAAATGTCACCTCAAAATTGCAATACTAGGCTGCTGACTTAATTGAAGTTATTTGCTTGGGTGGCTGGGATTTTATTATGGAGCCTGGAAAGCTGTATATTTTACTCCCTTTTTAAGTTGTACAGAATTCAAAGTTCATTGATTGTTGTGTATTTTTTCTTCTAACTTGTGATGTTATTAATGGCAAAAACTCATGAAATCATTCTCTGATCACATCTTATGTTGATAAGGTAGGAGTCTCTTGAGTTAACATTTTCTTGGGCACCTGATGTAAATTGTTTTACTTTATATCTTAGCCCCATTTTGGTTTTAGAAGTAACACTTCTATTCTTGCCAATTAATTGGATTTTGGGAAAGGTTTACACCTGTGATTTCATCTAAGTGGTAAACTGCAAGAGTGGAAAATCCATTCACCTAGGCAGTCTCACAACTTATTTGTAACTTATAATCTTAGAAGTTATATAAGCTAAAAAACTTAATGTGGCCAAAATAGGTCTTGAACTCATCCTTCCTAACCTTGAGGCCAATCCTCTTTACATTATGCCATTTTGCTTCTAATTTGCACCTATTCTTGATATTATTATTATTATTGATTATCCCCACTTATCATTTGAACCCATAAAAGAACATAGATAATAGATCTGGAAGGTTTAGAAGTTGTATAATACTTCACTCTCAAATTAATAGATGAAGAAAATGAGGCTTGTAGTAAGGTTAAGTGATTTGTCCGGGTAACAGAAGTATAAGTGGTAGGGCCAAAATTGGAACTCAGACTTCCTGGCTCCAGGGCCAGGACATTTTTAGTGTATGGCATTGATTTCATCATAACAATTCTGCCAGGTAGCAAGTGAAAATATCAGCATCTCCATTTTATAGAAGAGTAAATAAGCTCAGAAAGGTTATGTGATTTGTCTAAGGTCAGACAAATGGTGGCTTTGCCTATTATGGTATCAGTTGAATTAATGGGGGATGTTTAGCCTGAAGAAGAAACTATTCAGAGTAAACATGATAACTGACCTCAAATATGTGTGGGTCTGTCATGTGGAAGAGAAAGTAGATAGATTTTAGGAACATTAATCTCAAGCTGGAAGGGATGTCAGAAGTCAATAGCTTACTCCCCTCATATTAAAGATGGAAGTCTCAGGCACAAAGAAGTTAACTCGCCCATAGTCACAGAGGTATTTAGTGAAAGAAGTAAGATTTTCATTCACACATTCTCTCATACTCTATGATCTAGTTATACTCAGCTACTTGTAGTTTTCTTTTTATTTTAACATGACAACAAATTTTCCATAACCATATCTTTGTATTGGTTGTCCCCCATGCTGAAAATACTCTGTCTCCTTTTTATCCTATTCATTTTTCTCACTTCTTTTAAGACTCAGCTTAAGTCCCATGATCTTCAAAAGATCTTTATCCCCCACTCCCACCCCAGCTACTAGAGTCTTCCCCTTTTAGATTAGCTTTACATATTTATATGTAATGTATAAATGTAATGTAGTCATGGTCATAAAGAATCAGAATATTGGAAATGTAAGAAAACACAGTGATCATCTAGTCCAACATCATTTGACAGTTAAAGTAATCAAGATGTAGTGGGCTGAATTGAATCTAGACTACAGTCAAGTATAAACTATGTCTCCTGATTCCCTGACTTAGGCTTTTTGGGGGAAACTTCACACTTGTTAATTCTTCTCTACTCTCTCATTCAAGAATACTGTCTACAAATTGGCCCCCATGAGCTTGCCAAATATCACAGAAAAAGACAGACTTGTTGTTAACATCATTTCATATTTAGAAAAAATGGCATTATTCAATGAACCTTCTAGTATTCCTCTTTTGTTACTAAGTGCTACATTCATCCCTGGGAATTTATATTGTAGGAAAATATCATCAACTTCAAATATTTGCGTATACACATATATTGAAGTACAAGAAATGATTACCAAAATAGTTAAGAAAATCCTGGAAATACTTGAATGAACTGATATAGATTGAGGGGAGCAGAACTAGGAGAACAATTTATGTAACAACAACGTTGAAAAGGCAAAAAAGTTGAAACACTTGAGAATTTTGATCAATACACTGATAAACATGATTCTACAAGAGTGATGATGAAGAATGTTACCCATCTCCTGACAGAAAGATGGTGGACTCAAGATGCCAAATACGGTACATATTTGTGGAAAAGGGCAATGCAGAATTTTTTTCTACTTGAATATCTGTATTTGTTACAAAGTTTTTTTTTTCCTTTTTACATTGGAGGAAGGTGGAAGGAACAAAATGATAAATGCTTATTAATTTTAAAAAGTAAAATAAAGATTGAAGATTTTTGTTTCAATTAAGTAATTGAAGGATAGAGCAGCAATAATTCACCAAGGTTAACACAATGTTTTCTGCCTTCCATTAGCATTCTATCTATTAATCAATCAAAAATCATCTATTGAGTGTCCATTGAACATAAGCTTATAGTAGACACACTGTGAAATAATAAGACTTGAACCTTTAAAGACTTCTGAAAGCCTCAAAGTGAAGACAGTTATATAAAGTGTTTTAATAGAGCATATGGCAGATTTGAAAACATGCTTCTAATCATTAGAAGATGAGCAAATAATAGTAAATTACTTCATAGAGCCAAGAATATTTTAAATCATCTTTTTTTTCTTTTTAGGTATAAAAATATTCTATTTTCACTTTCAAAGTTGTCCAAGAATGTAAGTAGACATATACACAGATGTATTATATGCTATCCACATATATGAGTGGCTACATTATGATTAAACTATAGGAGTATTTTGAAATAGCCTAAGTAATACAGGCCTAATCTGGGGAAGCTTGTTAAAAAAAAAGCCTTAGGCAGAAATTGGAAAGTGGTAAGGGAGAATGGTGGATGATGGGAGGTGGGGAGATACTCAATTAATAAATGTTGCTAATTACCTAAAACATAGACTCTTAAACTTTTTTTTTGGTCATTATGGACCCTTTTGGCAATCTTCTAAAGCCTATGGACCTCTTCCCAGAATAAAGTTTTTAAATAGTTGAAGGAAATGCTAAATTTCACTTTTAGGCATTAGTGAAAATAAATGCATTGTTTCTCCCATTCAAATTCATGGAAACCTTGAAATCTATCCATGGACCCCTTGAAGCTCAGGGAATTTGAACCTCATGTTAAGAATCTCAGATCTCAATAAATTAGGAAGGGGCAATGGGAAGGGTAAATCCCCTTCCCGGTCCTGAAGGAGGAGCCAAAGTCCCCCTCATAGAGGGATGTTTCTGAAAGTCTAAATAATAAGTCCCTAAGCTACATACAGTTCTCCATTCAGTAGTCCCTCAACTATGCTGCCAGAACCTTCTGAACAATGATGTGAGCCTTGCCCTCAAAGAACTGACATCAAATTTGGGAAGGAATCTAGTGAGAAGTACATGGGGAGATGAATAAAGCAGTCCAGTGAGTAAGAGCATCAGCCCAAGCCTGCATGCCTGAAAATCTCTGTGGAACGGATACAGTGGTTAAGAAATCCATTGACTTACCTACTTGCATATCCTATTAAATTCCCAGGGAGTAGAGGTGGGGAAACTAAAGCTCATTTATATTTTCTGCAGTGCTCTGGGCTGCTAAATCTTCAAAGGTAGGAAATTAGGCAGCTGTGCTGCTGCAAGAGCTCTCTACTGGCCCGTTGGTTAGTCTTTTCTTCTCCTCTAAGACTTTTTTGCATTACCTTTCTTAAGTGGTTAAGAATATTATTCCAGCTTTCCTTATATGAAAATGTGGGTTCAAAGTACAAATTGGGGAGGTGCAGGTAGGGGTTGAGGGAGGTCCAGACCAATGATGTCAGCAAGGCAAAGTCTCTGCCAAAGCTGATTTGCATGTGTTCTGCAATTTTTAGTCTTAGAAAGTTGACTACAGCCACTGAGAGGTCAAGTTCCTAGCCTTGTCTCAAAAAAGGCAATTTGTGTCAGATGGGTGGGCCTTAAGCCAAAGTTTTCCCGATTCTGAGGCCAGTTCTCTGTTTGCTATACTATCCTGACTCAAAATTCCTTGTGATTGACTATTTTTTCACCTTTATCTCATCTGTAGATGGGTAGAAAGGCTTAAGCTGAGTGTGCTGGCACACCCTAGGGGAGCTTTCCTATTAGCCTTTGCACACCTATGTTCTCAATTGAAGTGAGCTGTGAATATAACACTGTGGCATCTACCTCTATTTTGAGATGTTCAGGAAGAACTGAGCACCTTGCATGCTGCTTTATTGCAATCAGGTGGGTTTTACCTACAGTATTTCTAACTTAAAAGCAAGGAAACTGTCTCTAGCCCACAGCACTTTAGCAATACAGCAGGTCAGACCTTCTTCAGGGATCCTCATTAAGCACTCAGTCAGTGCAGCAGGCATGATAAACACTTAAAAATCCCCTTGCATGCCTGAATATTGATTTGAGGGCAGAATGAGGACTTGTTTTCCACCATCTGCAATTTATTGAGCCTGAAGGAGTGACCACAGGCTGAGAAAAAACAAAGAAATAGATTATGCTGTCTTTTTTCCTTCATCTTGTTTAACAGCAACCACAATGGAAACATCCCCATCTGCCTACTTTGAGAATAAAAAATGTTTGACCTAAGTTTGTTACTTCTCTCATTGGTTAGTATGTTCTAGAGGCAATTTTGGAATGATCTGAAAGTGGAATAGAGGGAAGAATGCACAACATACTGAAGAAGAGAATATAACATAAGGCAACAGAAATTGTTTCATCATGGAAACTTTTTAAGGAGGTACCAAACTGTGTTAACCATTCTGCACACAGAAAACATGCCATTATTCTACTGTCTGAGTAGATATTAGCATCTTTGGAACTTAATCATCTCTGTGTTTATTTTTGCTTCCATTTTTTAATATGATATCATTGTATGTTTTTAAAAGCCATGTTATATCTACATAAGAAAAATATACATTGCTTCTAGTGTCTATTTTGATCTGGAGAATCTTGGATATTTCAACTGATGCTAAAAATGTAGAATGATTCTATTAAAAGCTATGTCACAACTGTTGGTATTGGACAAATGTCAAAGTGAATGAGGGGTGGAGGGACAGGGTAAGTAAACCCTGGAGACCCTTTAAAATGTGACTGAAAGCCAGAAAACTAACAAAGATGACCCCCCAAAAATGAGGAAAATAGTTATTGTTGGAATAGTTGTGGGAATGCATGCATAAAACAGTTTGGAATTACTGAAAGGGGAGTTACTTAAATGATCATTAGCTGTTTACTTAATGATGGATCCTACAGATAAGAATACACTGGAGACAAAAAACAAAAACAAATAAGGAGTGGTATATTTATGTGTGTGTGTGTGTGTGCGTATGTGTATATATATATGTGTGTGTGTGTGTGTGTGTGTGTGTGTGTGTATATATATATATATAAAATGAAATTTTCATGGTGGCATTTTTGGTTAAAAAGAACAGGAAACAAAATAGTTATTCAATTGATCTGTGAAACTCTAAGTATTTATTAAGCACTTAGTATGGGCCAGGCTTTGACCTTGGATGCAAGTACAAAGAAACAATCTCTATTTGCAGTGAGCTAACATTCTAATGAGAGATATAGATATAGATATATATGTACACAGGTAGATAGATTAGATAGATAGATGATAGATAGATATACATATCTATGTGTTGTTGTTGTTCAGTCATTAAGGTTATGTCCAAATTCTTGAACCTGATTGGGCTTTTCTTGGCAAACATACTGGAGTATTTTGCCATTTCTTTCTCCAGTTCATTACATAAATGAGGAAACTGAGGCAAACAGAGTTACATGACTTGCCCAGGATCTCATAGCTAGTGAGTGTCTGAGTCCAGGTTTGAACTCAGGAAGAGGAGTTGTCCTTACTCCAGGTGAGGCATTCTATCTGACTTGTACAACCTAGCTGCCCTCTACATATATATGTACGTGTATTTAAACATACATGTATATATTTATATATATATGTGTGTGTGTGTACATATTTTATACATGTACACACATTTACATATATGCTATATAAAACATAAATCAAAACATAAAGTTAACAAGTGCAATTATATACAAAGTAGTTCAACGCAAGGTAGTATGAAAGGGAGAGCATCTGGGACAATCAGGAAAGGTTGCATGGAGAAGGTAGTGATTGAGGTGTGTCTTAAAGAGAGGAGTTCTTTGAGGTGGACCTAAGGAAGGACTTCAACCCAGTCATGTGGGGTGGACAGCACAAAGGTGCAATTGATTATCAGGAAGTCAAATGATCAGATCTATGTTGAAGGAAATTTACTTTGGCAGCAGTGTATAAGATGGACTGCATCCTGTAGTATACATCAAAACTGTTGCAATAATCTAGGTAGATGAGAGGTAATTTGGGTCTGACCAAGGTAGCAGTTGTGTGGTTGGAGGGAAAGAGTCATATGTGAGAGATGTCCTGAAAGTAAAAAAGCTAGCAAAATTTGGCAAATGATTGTACGTGCAGGATGAGAAGTCAAGCATAATGCAACGTTTATGAACCTAAAAGGCTGGAAACTTCAGTTGTTCCTCAGATAGAAATAGGGAAGTTTGGAAGAGGTGAAGGTTTGGTGGTAGAGACAATGTGTTTAATTTTGAACGTGTTGAATTTGAAAGGTCTCTGGGCACCTAGTTTGAAACATTCAATAGGTTAATTGCTGATGAGTAACTAAATAGCTGAAAAAACTGTGGTATGCGAATATAATAGATATTATCACTTCATATGAAATGAGAGCTATGAGGAATTCAGAGAAACTTGGAAAGACTTCTATGAACTGATGTCAAGTTAAGTTCTAAGAACCCAATAATAGACTGAAAAGAATACTGAACTCTTGATAATCTAATGATCAATTTCAACCCCAGAAAACAGATATTGAAATATATATATATATATATATATATATACGTCCTTCTTCTTGTTAAGGATCTACGGTGATACGTTACATACACTGTCAAATGTTGTCATTGTACAGCACTAGGAAGTTGCTTGTATCCAGAAGTAACTGGTATGTAAATGGAAAAGGTATCAATAAATCAATTTTTTTAAAGTTATCATTAGATGTGCTCCAAAATCTATCATGAAATATTGGAATTTCAAAGAGTGTTCAAATTCTTCAAGGCTCATAAAAAACAGTGTTAGTTTTACCATGGCTGCTGCTATTGGTGGCAGCTTTTAAACTCTTGTAATATATTCCTATTGTGAACCCCA
The DNA here is from genome assembly GCF_900497805.2 of Vombatus ursinus. Classification (NCBI taxonomy): domain Eukaryota; kingdom Metazoa; phylum Chordata; class Mammalia; order Diprotodontia; family Vombatidae; genus Vombatus; species Vombatus ursinus. The sequence goes on from NW_020954599.1 coordinate 25,341,063, forward strand.
ATTTACTCCATGAACTCCACAAACCCCAATTTGAAACAGAGTCTCCTCTAAGAAAGAGACAAATGAAATCAGGACACATGTCCATGGTTTAATTTCTCTCAAGCTGGCTTAACATGCATTGCATGGGAGTTCAGTTCAAAATTGTGACTCCCTAAAGGGACCAGTTCAGAACTGGCTCGATGCGGGATATTTGGGGTACATTATATGACCTTAGAAGACTAGGTATTCCCAAGGGGTGTCAGTCAACTGTGATTGTTCAACCTTCCAGGAGGTGGTTTATATATTAAAATGAGGTTTGAATATATGCTTTAGATCACTTAGTCCACAGGGGCCAAAATCCCTGCCATCAAAGGAAATACCACCCCCAGTGTTGGGAGTCTGTCTCCACCCAAACCTGAATAGGATAAAATCAATTCAGGCCTGGGTTGGAGTTTGACCAGGATGACAAGATTCAAAGCAATCTCATTATCAGAGATGTCCTTCTGAAGAACTTTGGTCAGAAGGCTTGTAGGTGGGGAGCTCTGAGTTTCCAAGACACAGATTACCAAAAGAAATCATTTTTCACACTTTACAGTGTCTTGTGCCAATGTAAGTTTAACAAATATTCAATTCAACAATTGAATTGTTCAGGATGTGCTCAGGATGCAAAGATTCACTGACTGCAAAGTGTTTACATTGTCCTAGATGGCATAGATGTATAGCTGAAAAGGAAAGAATCTCAGATATCATCTTATCTAAGTCCTTAATTTTATAGGTGATGAAAGTGAGGCTCAAAGGGGTGAAAGGACTAGCCCAAGGCCACATAGGCATGAAAAGGAAGAGCCAAGATTCAGACACAGGTTCTCTGACTTGAAATCATCCAGCCTTCACTCTACTGCCCCACGAGATGCACATGAGAAACAAAATTCCAGATAGAATATTGAGGGATGAAAGAGAAGCATAGTAGTTAGGACAATGAAAAAGGTACCTACCTTTAGTAGAAAATACCAGGGAAAGTGACTCCTGAACTGTGATGCAGAGCAAGACAACAGATCTGAAGAATAAATATGCAAAAGAGGCAGTACCTTTAAGGCACAGTGGTAGGACAACCTGGAAGAATGTACAGAGCGGCAATAATGCCAGACAAATAGAAGGAACAAGTAGTGAATGAGTCCAGCTTGACCAGAAAAAAGAGTTGTGAAGGAGACTAATGTAAAATAATCCTGGAAAGAGAGGTTGCAGACGAATAGTGGAAGTTTTTAAAGGTCAATCTAAGGAATTTGCATATTATCCTAAAGGGAGTCAGTATATATTTTGGGTGCCCATTGGCTTTGGAAAATTATTTTGGCAGTCATATGAGAAATAGATTAACAAACAGAGAGACAGAGAAAACAACTAAGAATCTAGGCCAAGTGAGAGGTGATGCCAACTTCTGCTTTCTCCCCAGTAGTCCATATCCATCCTGTCCTTTGAAGTGTAGAATACGATTCTCTTCCAAGGAGCCATTCTAGTCCTAATCTAATTATTTCTTTATTCTGAATCCCCTTTGCACACAATCACTTTATCTATACCATATTACTTTTAAGCTCTTATAGAAATGGGTTGTTGATTTATAGCTTTTCCATTGCTCCCAGTTTGCTTCCATTACCTTCATTTTATTTCCCAAGCTTCTTTTTAAAGAGAAATAACTTTATTTCTTTTTGTGCATCTCCCAAGTCAGGGCTATCCGCATAGTTGGCATCAAAAACAGTATACCATGGTAGTGTCCTGGATGAGTAGAAGGCAAACAGAAAGGAGAGATAGCAGGGCTCAGTGATTATCTATAAACTAGACAGTCAGTTAAAAAGAAAAGAAAAATCTAATTTGTAATTAATTTGAAAATAAAAAAGAAACTGAAACCCTGGTGTATAACACCTGAGGAAGGTAAAGAACAGTGATGAATAGCATATCTAATTAGTAATATATATATATATATATAATGTGTGTGTGTGTGCATATATGTGTTTGTGCATGCATGTATGCACACATATACACATATATATATGAGAGAGACAGTAGCACTAGCAAAAAAAAATCTATATTTCTTTATTTAAATTATCAAGTAGTTTGTTTATGCTTGGCCCATGGAAATATATGTCATTCTCTGGGACTGAAAGTCAATTCCCCTGGTGCTGTACTGCATAAAAAGCTAGTCCCATGCAGAGGGAAATGATGCTTTATATCCTTGCAGAAAATGTTTTATAATATCACCAATGGAAGTTTTAGTTGTTATCCTAGAACCCCATAATGTCAGTTCCTATTCCTCATGATGAAATTTAGAAACAATTTATACTAGCCAATTAAAAAAACATGATATTGCTATATTTTGTTTTTATATTACATGATTTCTGACTGTATACCTCCCTTCCAGTAAACTATCTATTGTAAGAAAGAATGAAAATGAAAAAGAAAACAAAAATAAGCAAGTCAGCAAAATTAATTAACATACTCACCAAATCAGCTAAAATATACAATAGTTTATACCTGTAGTCCCTGACTTCTGGAAAGAGGAAAAGGACAAACATTTTCCAATTTCTTCCTGGGGGCCAAAGTTGGTCACATGATATCTTATTTATTTAGGGCTTTGCAGTTTGCAAAGCTCTTTTTATGCCTTTATGCTTTTATAAATGAGAAGACTGAAACTAAGAAAATTTAAGTAATTCTCCCAGAGTGAAAAAAAAATAGTACAGATATGGAAATTGAGCTGTATAAAGATTCAAGAGTGATTTCCCCAGGATTACCTGGCTAGCAAGCATTGAAGTTGGGATTCAAACTTAGGACTTCTTGATTCCAGATCCAACAGTACACAATAGTGCTTTTTTCCAAAAAAAATGTTCTGAGTCAACTAATACTCAAATCTCTGTCAGTTCTTGTTATACTAACTTCAGTTCTTGTTGTACTTTCAAGTATAAAACTCAATATATGCATCATAAACACTTTAGTATTAGGAGGACCTGAAGCATCTTCAGGAGTTTGGTCTCTCTCTCTGTCTCTCTCTGTCTCTCTGTCTCTCTGTGTCTCTCTCTTTCTCTCTCTCTCATTTTATTTTATTTTTTCTCAATTACACTTGCTTTTTTTTGATGTTTGTTTTTTTTTAATTTTAAGTTCCAAATTCTCTCCTTTCCTCCTACATCTCCTCCCCTCCTTGAAAGGCAAGCAATTTGCTATATATTATACTTGTGAAGTCATACAAAGCATTTCCATATTAGTCATGTTGTAAAAGAAAACACAGGGAGAAAAAAGCATGCTTGGATCTTCACTCAGACTCCATCAGTTCTTTCTCTGAAGGTGGATAGCATTTTTCATCAAAAGTCCTTTGGAACTGTCTTGGAGCATTGTATTACTGGGAATAGCTAAGTCATTCACAACTGATCATTGTACAACATTGCAACTACTGTGTAGAATATTCTCCTAGTTCTTCACACTTCACTTTGTATAAGACTTCCAAGTTGTTGTTTTGTTTGTTTTGTTTTCTGAAACCATACTGCTCATTATTTCTTAGAGTATGATAGTATTCCACTAAAATCATATATAACAACTTGATCAGCCATTCCCCAATTAATGGGCATCACTGCAAAATTCTTTGCCACCACAAAAAGACCTGCTATAAATATTTTTGTACATATAGGTCCTTTACCTTTTTCTTTTATCTCTTTAGGACAAAGACCTAGTATTGGTTTTGCTGGATCAAAGGGTATGCACAGTTTTATAGCCCTTTGGGCATAATTTCAAATTGCCCTCCAGAAAGGTTGGCCTAGCTCACAACTCCATCAACAATGCATTAGTGTCCCATTTCCATATTCACTCCAACATTTTTCATGTTCCTTTTATGTCATATTAGCAATTTGATAGGTGTCAAGTGATATTTCAGGTGTTTTAATTTATAGTTCTCTAGTCAACAGTGATTTAGAGCACTTTTTCATATGACCATAGATTGCTTTGTGTTCTTCTTCTGAAAACTTTTGGCCTTATTTTCAAATTAATTAAACATTTTTAACAAATAATTAATACAAAGAAAAGATCCTATTATCATCCCAATAAATTATTTCACTTGCTAATTATATACACACAGAGGTCAAATTTCTTTTCATGCTGATTCTCTAAGAGATATACAGAGAAACAGTAGGTCATAATGAATGAAAGATTGGCCTTAAAGTCAGAAAGCCCTGCAACATGACAAAACAGGAAAATGATTAATGTTAGAAAAGATGTGGGAAAATTGGAACACTAATGAATTGTTGGTGGAGTTGCAAAATGATCCAACCATTCTGGAGAGCAATTTGTAACTATGCCCAAAAGGTTATAAAAATGGGCATACCTTGTGATCCAGCGATACCAACTCTAGAGTTGTATCCCAAAGAGATCTCACAGATGGGAAAAGGACCTACACGTACAAAAATATTTATAGCAGCTCTTTTTGTGGTGGCAAAGAATTGGAAATTGAGGGGATGTCCATCAATTGGGGAGTAAGTTGTGGTATATGAATGTAATAGAATACTATCATGGTATAAGAAATGATGAACAGGCTGACTTCAGAAAAACCTGGAAAGACTTGTATGGTCTGATGCTGAGTGAAGTGAGCAGAATCAAGAGAATGTTGTACACAATAACAGCCATGTTGTGTGATGACAATATTGATAAACTTAACGCTTTGTGGCAATACAAGGATCTAAGACATCTCCAAAAGTCTCATGATAGAAAATGCTATCCAATCCAAAGAAAGAACTATGGAGTTGGAATGCAGATTGAAGCATACTATTTGCTATTTTTTTCTTCTGTTTTGTTTTGATTCCTCTTTCTGATGCTTCCTCCTATTGGTTCTAATTCTTTCTTACAACATGACTAATGGGAAAATATGTTTAATAGGAATGTATATGTATAGCCTATATTCAGATTGTGAGCTGTCTTGGGGAGGAAGCGGGGAGGGAGAGGGAGAAAAAATTAAAACACAAAAGCCTATGGAAGTGATTGCTGATAAATCAAAATAAATTATTAAAAAAAGTTTTTTTTTTTTAAAAGTCAGAAAGACCTGGATTGGAGTCTTACTTTTATCATTTACTGTTTATGTGACCATGGGTGAGTCACTTTTCATTGTCCCAGTCAAATTTCTTAGACTATAAGATGTTAGTGGTTGCTTAATTGTATAAATAGAGTGAGTTGTTTCACTAATAGTTGTCTATACTGATAAAATTGCTTAGATAGGTAGATAAATAGAGAGTTAGAGATATTAAACAAGGTCTTAGGGTCACCTCCACAAAAATAATGTAACAGTATAAGTCTTTCCTAGAGAGTGCATATATGTGTTTGTGATGTGTGTGTTAATATGTGTTTCACATTTCCTCTTTTCTGCGTGAGCAGAGGGAGGTTTTTACAGAGAGTTCGCTCCCTACATTAATCTATAAAAATTCCCTCTGTTCACAAAGAAATCAGGCAATACAACACACAAGCACACACATCATCTGGTGTTAATAAAATCACAGGTCCAGTCAAATACATATACATTACACATGTATACATGTGTGTAATTTTCTGTGTTAGCTTGAGTAATTTTTGTGGATTTTAAGCATGCCCTAGTGTTCATGGGACAGAGTCTCATACAATGTGTTGGTAGCCTCAGTTATCTCAAAATAGTGTTGTAATAATCTTGTCTGAAACAGAAAGCTGATCCCTGGCCACAGGGAAAGGATTAAACATTATCAAAACAAGTCACCTACTCAAGAAAGTAGAAGCACTCACAGTTCACTGCTGCCCATAGTTTGGTCTATTTGGAGAAACCCATAGAGACATACACACATTAAGAAAGTGTCTCAGGGATTCCAAACAAGGTCATCATGTACCTTCTCAGCTCTATAGGCTTACCTGAATTTGTAACTCTAGTAGCAAAGAGTATCACATACTGCACTAGACTACAGGGTCACAAATAGAGAGCTGGAAAGCATCTCAGAAGCCATCCAATACAACCTCCTCACTTTTCAAAATGTGAAAATTGACACAAGGAGGATAAGTGACTTACCCAAGAGGATGTAAGTGGTGCAAGTGGTGTCAGAGGTGGGATTTAACCCCATCTTCTCAGTCCAGAGCAGGGGTATACTGGAGCCACCTTGTACTTAAGAGAGTTAATTGTTAAATTTTTATTGTGAGAATTTATACTGCAGAAATTGACAGAACGTACAAATCAGGGCTTGACATTGTTTTGTTCATTGTATAGACTTAAGAAATTGATAGAGAAAATTTTAATAACATAGATTAAACTTTAAAATGTATCATGTATACTTTTTTTTTCAGAGAATTGTTTGTCAAATATTTACCGGATTTTCCCTAGTTCAGACCCTGTACTCTTTCTATTATACCACATTTCCTCCTCTAAGGCACTACAGTTATCCCTTCCACATCACAACTTTGGCCATCATGGTTTTGAAATGTCATGGACTGGCATAAGAATTTAAATGGGAATTTTGGGGGAGTTTTATGTTAGCTGCAAATCACACACACACACACACACACACACACACACAAAACCAAAGACAACAGAACCTATGACCAAATACTTAACCTAAATTTTACAATAAGTTACCATAAACACCCCATAAAAGAAAAAGAAAAAATAATCCAGACTTCTTCTCTGGTATAAAGGGAAGGTCAAAAAATTTACATGGAATTTCCATATCACTGCGGTACCGTGCCCCTAATCCTCATGATATGGAAGGGATACTTGTACACTTGTGTTCAGTCTAACTTTCTTCTGACAATTTCTACCTCTTTTCTTTCTTATATAAAGGAGCAGGAAGCTTGATAATAAAGTCTCTTGTCATTGTATTCTCAGCATTCTGCATAGTGCTTCGTATATAGTAGATTAATAAATGCTTGATTACTTATTAATTGATTTGTTGGCCATGTATACATAATGATGACAGCAATTTGGCTAGTCATGAAGGGAAGATAAAGACCTTGTATGCTGGCCTTATTTTTTCCCCTGTGTTGTTTTTCTTGCCCACTCAAATATGTGGGAGAATAGAAGAGGTTTGATAATTAAGAAAGTAGGGGGTCACAGACTTCAAGAAACCATTGAAATGTAATGCTCCAGGAGTATGCTGACTAAATGTAGTCTAGAACGGTATCAAACTCAAATAGAAATGGAGTGCTGCCAGGTTGCATATTGACTTAGAAAACAACATATTAATACTACCTATGTCCTATCGTATTTTTATTAATTTTGTTAAATAGATACCAGTTACATTTTTATCTGGTTCCAGCAGCACTCAGTAGTGTTGCAGGTTGTGCAGGCTGAGCATTTGATGCTTCTTCTGCAGCATAGGAAATGCCCCCATTAACTAGAGTCCTATTGAGTCCTAAGTCTTGCTAACTACAATTTTAAATTTAATTAAACAAAATAATTCCTGGCTAGGGGCCTAGCAAGATATCTCCAAATGACCTTATTTTGCCTTCAAAATAATCAAAATATTGGGCTGACTCTCCATTGGAAATTAAAATAATGTTCCACTTAGGCTCTCAAAGGAACAGACAGGCTACTTCTCAAGGGGAAAAAAAAAGAGAAGAAACACACTAACACCATTCCCAACCAAGTTTTCAAGTTAGATATTTGAGGTATTAAGGAAAGCTGCTCCAGAAATGCTATGAGAAACCTCATGTCTTTCAACTAAAAGGGCACAGCAGTGTCCACTCTCCTCATAAGGAAAGCATAGCACAAATGCCAAGGATTCTAGTTGAGGTAAAAACAAAATACAGTAAAAAGGAAAGAAAGCTCTACAACTACATGCACAATCTAACAATGCCTGGCAGCCACCAGAAAAGGCTATTCCTTCAGTGAGCAGTGTCTGGTATAAACACATCCAGAAGAGACAACATACAATAAAAACTAACAGATAGCAAGCTCATCTGGAATGGTTCAATGACATCACCAGAAGATATCAGTGACCCTCTAATATCAAAAATAAAAGTTATTCCTCCACACAGTTGTGCTCATCTGTGGTATGTGCCCTTTGCATATCTCTCTAATGATGGTGTGTTTATTCATGGGTATTTATTTAGATGTGGATTTATGTGTTTATTTTTGGATGAGTATATACAAGAAAAATGTTTTATTGCTACCTTTTTTTTTTACTATACTTGTCACTAAATGCATTTGCATAAAGTTATGTGTGACCTTCAACTGACTAATAAAGGTAAACACATCAGTCAGGGTTTGTAAACTATTATTTTGAGTGAATTGGTATCCACAGGATCCCTGGACCCTATACACTCTTACCTCTGGACACACTTTGTGATTTGAGATATGCCCTTCAGGCAATTGATATACTTAAATTTCCTAGCTGCTTTAATCTGCCACTAATGAACATCTCTACTCCAGTATGTTTGTAAATATAAATAATTAATAGCAATAAAGTAGTAATAATAGATGGTTATTAAATTAAATGAATTATTAATGATAATAAATAATGTCCTATCTTTATAATGATACTTGTGCATGTATTTTCATATATTACACTTTTTTTCTAATTCAGAAATGCTACAAATATCTGTGCTGCTTCAGGTAGATAGATGTTCATTAGCTAAACATGAGTCAAATGTGTGACTTACAGTCATTTCTGCATTGAATACATGACTATTTTGTCCTTGAGTCATTGGCAATAGTCACAATTTGAATGGCCAATCATTCCCAAGGCAATAGATTGGTAGAGTACCATGGTACTCTCTGGGTTGCAGTTCAGACCTACATTTGCAATAGATATTATAATAGGTACCTAAATATACTTCCTTGTCATCTATCTCTGTTCTTTTCTAATTCATTCATCACTTCCATATTTTGACAGATCCATGATATCATTAATATATATGCATGTTCCTTCCAAAGAAGTACATATGAAAGGTAGACCCTTTCATATTCTAATCCTGTGCCATTCTTTTTCATGTTCTTCATCAGTTTTGGAGTATGCCTAAAGTACTAGAGGCCTTCTTCTAGATCTCTTGATATTATATTAATATCAATGGAGCACATAGGCTATCAATTACCCCTTGTTCTTGCTGTTATCAGGAGGACTAATCTATAGACTGTCAAAGAAATGAAATTATATGAGGAAGAACAGGAGGTCAGTGAATAGATAAGGAACTAGGAATTTGTCCCTACGTGGATAGGAGGCTAGAAAGAATATGGTCAAGAGAACTGATCCTAGGGAAACAATGGGTTTCTATTATATTTTTTAACTGCACAAATATATCAGCCAAGGAGTACAACATCTGTTAGATAAATTGCTCAGCTGCATATTCCAAAATGAATTTTTTTCTAAAATGATTATATATAATTAATTATATGTTACATATGTATTATATATGTATGTATAATTTCACAAACTTTCAAAAAAACAGAAATTTCAAAAGTAGAAGGTATACCCCAACATGACCTGAATTTCAAATGAGGTAGAAACATCTTGGGCAGATGATTACATAAATAGAAACAAGAATCTGAGAGGATTCAAAATCTTATCTCCACCCAAAAAGATCTCAACCTGAAAACATGGGTGTTGCAAGGTATCAGCTCTGAAATTAGACAGAACCACATCTGGCTCTTATGTCACAGCTCTTGAATAATGAACTGCAATTTCAAAATTCATATTTGGAATGAGAGGGTGAGCTTTTAATAGCTCCGTTATAGCTAAAAAGCATACCTATTATGTTTATCTATACTTCATGCAATAGTTTAACCAGAGATTCCTGAATGACAGAACAGATGGAAACCTTATTTAAATTTAGAAGGAATGAATGCCACATGCTGAGCTCAATAGAGCAATTTAAGTCAGTTTCCCATCTTACATGAATTTTATTTAATGCCGCCTTTCACTTAGAATTTTTTTTAATAGCATAAACACCAGCTATAAAACATCCTACCCTACCTATGATTATCAGGAAGGAGATAATCTAATGCTTTGCCCCTCTATGAGCGTGAAAATGTGTTCTGGGAAGATCAAATTTCCCAGCTTGTTGTCCAAAGGACATTAACCCTCCATTATTTATTAGGTCCATTATAAAAGAAAGTCCCCCATCGTCCCCCAACAGAAAAAAAATGTCATGGTTCCCAGGGGGAAAAAAGTGGGGATTAACCATGAAAGCAATCAAAGAAGAGAATTTTTTTTTTACCAAGTTGTCAGTGAAGTTGCCATGGGCACCAGTAGGAGCCCGGGTTTAAACATCAGATTTCTCTTCATCTACTATCCTTTGCCCATTCTTTCTTTGTTTTGGTTGGGGTTCAATGATTTCCCCAAGTTCTTGTTTTAGAATCCACCTCAATATTATCATTGCCTCTCAGTCCGCTAAGTAACAACTCCTTTTCTCTAAAGGCAAAGGGGGAAAAAATTTGTCTTTAAAAAAAAATGAAAATAAATTGCTAGAGTTTGTTTCCAGGCAAAAAGGAAAAACAAATTTCCTAAATGCCCTTTGTTATCATTTCAGCTCCTTAATATCCATATCAGATAATGAGGCAAATCATTTTGAAACATAGAAAGCTGCAGATACATATGAGATTCAATTACTATTTATTTATTGTTATAATTATTATGTTCAGTAAGTTAAGATTAACAAGGAGAATAAAATTAACTTTAACAGGTTTTGACACATTAAATGTGATCATACTAAGCTGTTTTGCAGGACATATTCTCTATTTCATTATTCACTTGTAGTTGAGGAATGGGTCTTTTTTTATTCATTTTGTATATTCATATGCAAGCAAAATATTGAATGAAGCAAAGTGAAAGAAAAATTAATCAATCAACAAATACTATTTAAGTGCCTAGTATGTGCCAACTACTTTGCAAAAGAAGGCAAAAAAAAAAAAACCTGAGTGTTATGGGGAAAAAAATCTAGATATATTTTCACATGAAGATGAATGAATGTATCTCAAATCCAGTAAAGATAATTTAAAAGGGTTTTAGGAAATATTAAAGAAAACAAAATGATAATTCATGGCCTTGAAGCTGGTCCTAGATGAGTGGGACTGTCCTTGTTTTAGTCTGATGGGGAGTAAAGCTGGCATGTTGGTTTCATATTTTTAGGTATTCACAATTAAAAAAAAAAAGAGGCCATCTGTCACCCACCCTACATCTCCCCCCCCAAAAAAGCCCTTTCCAACACACACGTGCACGCGTGCATGAGCATACATGCACACACACACACACACTTTTAAAACATGAGAATCTGTATTTTGGATACTTTGTAATAATGTTAGCATGCAAATAAACATAACTGCACTATAAAGTGAGCACTCTGAATAGCTGGGGAGGAATGCACACCTCTATGGCTGTGATTGTGTCCCTGTGTCTAGCTGTGGCCTCAGCAGGAGTGCATTCATTTACATAAGTGAAGCCTGGCTTCCAGTCCACAAAAAAAGAATACTACATTTCTCTTTAACTGAAAGGTTGTGGGCTGAAGCAGACTGGGAAAAAAAAAAATCCATGTATTATGTGTTTGAATTTGAATAGCCTCTCTAAAGAGGAGCAAAACAGAATTAGTGAATAATCCCTTTAACTTCCCCTCAGACCAGCCACATGGCCCCTTTTTCTTCCTATTTAAGTCAAATGTCTTCAAATTAAGGGACTTTTAGGTATTATTGTTAGAGTGACTAATATACTATTACTTTATGGGGATAAGATGATCTGATAGTTACTATGAAAGAATACCAGAAGACTTGAACAAATCCTGGGGAAATCCGCCACAGAGTTTTATGATTTTCCTGCAATGGGAGGCAGCATAGTATAGTGGGAACAATAATAATAATAATAATAATAATAATAATAATAATAATAATAATAATAATAATATAATTAACACTTATAAAACACTTACCATGTGCCAGGTAGACTAGATGGTCTCTAAGTTTACTTCCACCTCTAAATCTATGATATTAGAAAGATGATACTTTACTTAATTAAAATAAAATTGCATAAGTATATATATATTTATTTGGTTTTTGTACTGAACCTTTCATTTCAGCTCTTTATGATAAAACTTCTATTGATACAGATCATTAATTTGTAATCTTAGGTAGTTGTTTGGAACAACTGAGAGATTAAGTCATTTGCCCAGAGTGATATAGTCAGTACCTTTCAGAATTACAGCTTGAAATCAGATCTTCTGGACTACAAAGTTTATACTCTATCAATTCCTGAACCATATTTAATATATTTAGCAATCTTTCCAATAATATAGTAAAGATGATGATAATAATAAAACCAATGTTTCTGCCCATCTATTTGATTCATCTCAAGTCTTTGGCTTGAGGAAAAGCCATGGAAGAGAAAGGGTTCACCAAAAGTAGAGGCCCTTTTGTTTGGACATCTTAAGTTGAACAGTTGCCCAGCATTGTGGGAAGCACCTTTGACCTGAAGTTCTTTCAAATCTATTTAGAGAGATAAGAATAATAATTTAAAACAAACATGAAATATCAATGAAACAAAGGACATTTCCCTTAGTGAATATTGGAAAAATTACTGTTCAAAAAAGGCCAAGATTATTAAAAACTAAAGTTGTCAAGATGAATCTGTAAAGGAATGACTTAAATCCTAATGGATAAGAGGGGGTTAAGGGTGAGCCTGATGAGAACATTGTACTAATTCAGGTTTGATGTTGGGATGAAATGAAGACTGATAGATCACTAAACAGTTAATCAAAGGAAGTTTACTTAGCCCTAAATAGCAAAGATATACAGCAGCAATTAGCTTGAGTGGACAGGTAGACACAACTCACCCACATCAGCATATGAAAATGTGTTTGATCAGTAAGACAAGGTATGGTGATTTGTGTTGTCTTCAGGAATCTACAAAGTCTGAAGGGCCCTGATCTCAAATGGTGGGACTTTTTATTCCTCTGGGTTCCCAGGAAGTCATATTGATAAAATCAGAGGCCACCAAGAAGCCTTGCCCTATCCTTAGGCTATTTGAGTCCTGCCTTTGTCACTTTTATTACAGAAAATGTGCCCTAATACATGGTGGTGAGGGAGCAGCATATTGGTTAGGGGATTAAGGTTTGGTTAGAGGGGGAGAGGGAATAAATTCCATAAGAGAGGAGAGACAACAAAGACTGTATCATCAGAAGTGAAAGGACATATTGTTCTTGGGACAGTAAAAAGACTAATCTGGTGATTTTGTAGAGTAATAAATATATGTATTTAAGTTTATGCTTTATGTATTTAATTTTAAAAAAATTATTTGTTTTAATCTACCAAGATCTACTTTCTCACCCTGCCACCCCACCATATATATATATATACACACACACACACACACACACACACATACATATAATATATATATACACATATACATACACACACACATACACATATATATACATATACATATATACACACATATATACATACACACACATGCACACACACATAACTTCATTTGCATTCCAAGTACTTTTACTCTCTATCAGGATATGGATGGCAAGGTTTTATCATTACTCCTCTAAAATCCTGATTTGTCATTATTCTGGTAAGAGTTCAGCACAATGGTATTCCATCACATTTCTATACCATAATATGTTTATTGATTACCTAATTTATGGGCACCCCCTTAGATTCCCATTCTTTGTCACCTCAAAAAGAGATATATGTATTTTTGTGCATCTTTACAGTTGTTTCTCTTAGGAGTTATTCCTCCCTTATGCTACCTTCCCTCTCATTTCCCCTACCCTATTTTTTTTCCTTTCCCTCCTCTTTCTTGGTTAAGATGTCTTTCTATACCCAACTCTTTCTCTCTCCCTCTCTTGGTGTGGGTGTGGGTGTGGTTGTGTATTCTTCCTTCTTTTGACTGGTTTAGATGAAAGTGAAGTTCAAATATTAGGTACTTCTCCCCAACCCCCACCTTTATTTGTACAGATGTAGTGAGAGTCTGTGTCAAAGTATATGAACTTTCCACTTTGAACTCTGCTTTGGAGGTTGTCTATAAGTGGTTTAAATGTTCCCCAGGTTTGGGAAGAGCCCTGGGCACAGATACTTTTAGCAGCTGTTTGGTTTTGTTTCCCATTATGTGCGTATAGATTTGGAGCTGGCAAGGACTTTTGAGGTCTTCTAGTCCATTCTACTCAGTCTATTTCCAAAGGTGATTATGGAAAAAGAAAAAAAACCAAATATTCTAAAATGCATATATCAGCTCTCTTTGTGGTGGCAAAGAACTGGAAATTGTGGGGATGCCCATCAATTGAGGAATGGCTGAACAAGTTGTGGTATATGATTGTGATGGAATACTACTGTCATAAAAATGATGAGCATGATGATCTTAGAAAAATATGGAAAGACTTGAATGAAATTATGAAGAACAAAATGAACAGAACTAAGAGAACAGTGTATAAAATAACAGCAATATTGTTTTAAGAACAACTATGAGCAACTAAGTTATTTTGACTATTACAAATGTCCAATTTAACTACAAAGGACAAAAGGAAGACACTATCGGCATCCAGAGAAAAAAACTGATAAATAGAAGTATGTATAGAATTAATGTTTAATGATAGCCATCTATAGGGTGGGGGAGGGAAGAAAAAAAGGGGAAATTTTACATATTAACTTTAAAAGGAATGCCAAGTTGTACATAATAGATTTGCAGTTCTATGTTCAATCTGTTTTTTTTTAATTATACTATGCCATGGACATGCTTATTTTATGCCAGAAATTAAAAACAAAGTAAATATTTCTTTTTAAAAATCTTTATACAGAAAAGAAAAGAAGAGAATCAAAAACTTAAGGAAGAAAATAACTCCTTGAAAACTAGAATTGGGCAAGAGAAAGATTAATGACATCATGACACCAAGAAATAATAAACCAAAATCAAAAGAATGGAAAAAAAGTAGAAGAGAATGTGAAACATCTCAATAGAAAAACAACTGGAGAACAGATAAAAAAGAGACAATATATGAATTATTGGACTACTTTAAAGTTGTGATAAAAAATCTTGATACAATATTACATCAAATTATTAAGGAAAATTGATCTCAATTTCTAGAACAAGAAGGCAAGGCAGAAATTAAAAAAATATTAACTGATCACCACCTGAGAGAGATCCCAGAAGGAAGACCTCCAGGACTACTACAGCCAGGTTTCAATGCTCCCAGGTTAAGGAGAAAATATTGCAAGCAACAAAAAAAAAAAAATCAAACAAAGCAGAGCTACAATCAGAATCAAACAAGGACACTATATTTCAAAGAGCAAAAGAGATAGATTACGACCAAGGGTAACTTACTGAGTAAAGTATAATCTTGAAAAAATAAAGGACATTTAATGAACTGAAAGGCTTTCAGGTTTTTGTGACAAAAGGACCAGAATTTAATGGAGAGTTTGATATATAAGATCCTGGAGAAAGATAAGGTAAACATTAAAGACCAAATATAAGGGATGCAATAAGGTCAAACTGTTTACTTCTTATATGTGAAAATGTTATCAGTACTCTTATGATTGTCATCATTACTTGGGTAGTTTGAAAGAGGCTTGAGCTGAGCTGAGTATGATGGTGTGATTCTTAAAAACAAAATTGGATAGGGAGAGGTAAAAAGGAGCAATTCTCTTATGCAAATGAGGTATGAAAGGAATAACTGATACAGAAGAAGCAAGTGGAGAGAAGGGCTGGTGTGGCTAGAACCTTATTCTCATCACAAATGGATCAAAGAAGGATTAGAAGAGTGGGGAAGAGGATAAAGGAGGAACTCTTAGAGGGGTAGGTAGATTAAGGAACAGAAGGGCAAGGTAAAAGGTAGAAGTAAATTGGAAGAGTGAGGACAGATAAGGTAAATAGGGAAAGAAGGATAGTGAGGAAAAATAGGATGGAGGGAAATATACAATAAGTAATTATAACTTAGAATGTGAATGGGATGAATTTAGTAGAATGAATTAAAAATGTGAATTTGACAGTACATTGCTCACAAGAAATACAATAAAAAAAATAAGAGATATACATAGAGTTAAAATAAAAGCCTGGGTTGGAATTTATAATCTTTGGCTGATGTTAAAAAAAAAGCAGGGGTAACAATCATGATCTCAGACAAAATTAAAGCTAAAATAGATTTAATTAAAAGAGAGAAATTGGGAAATTACATTATGTCACCAATATTACTCAATATTGTTCTAGACCATTTAACATAATTGTAGACAGCATAAAATACCTGAGAGTATACCTTCCCAAACAGACCCAGGAACTATATGAATAAAATTATAAAAACATTTTTTCTTACAAATATAGTCAGATTTAAATAATTAGAAAAATTATTAATTATTCATGACTAGGTGAAGCCAATATAATAAAAATGGCAGTTTTACCCAGCTATTTATTCTATGCCATCCCAATAAAGTTACTAAAAATTACTTTATGGAATTAGAAAAAAAAATTTAATTGGGAAGAATAAAAGATCAAGAATTTCAAAGAAACTAATGAAAAAAATGCAAAGGAGGGAGATTTCAGCAGTACCAGACCTTAAATTATATTATAAGGCAGTAAATATCAAAGCTATCTGGTACTGGCTAAGAAATAGAAAGGTAGATCAGTGAAATGTAGTACATATGCAATTCACAGTAGTAAAGGACTATATTAACCTTGTGTTTGACAAATGTGATGATTTAAGTTTTTAGGGATAATTCACTGCGTGGTAAAAGAAAAATTGTTGGGAAAGCTGGAAAGCAGTCCAGCAGAAATTGGGCATAGACCAATATCTTAAACTATGTACCAAGATAAAGTCAAAACGGATGCATGACCTAAATATAAAGGGAGATATCACAAGAAAATTAGAAGAACTTGGGACATATTGCCTATCAGAATCATGGATAAGAGCATAATATATGAAGAAACAAGAGATAGAGAGCATCTGATGTATAAAATTGATAATTTTGATAATATTAAATTACAAAATTCTTTTCCAAATAAAACCATACAGCCAGGATTAAAAGAAAAGAATAAATTTAGGAGAAAACTTCCATATATAATCTCTCAGATAAAAATTTCATTTCTCAAATACATAAAGAACTTTGTCAAATTATAAGAATGTAAATCATTCTCCAATTGATAAATGACCAAAGGATATGAATAGGTAGTTTTTTGATGAAGATATCAAAACTGTATATATAGTCATGAAAAGGTACCCTAAATCATTATTGATTAGAGAAATGCAAATTAAAACATCATTGAAATATTATGCTACGTCTATCAGATTGGCTAAAATCATAGATGCCCTTCAATTGGGGAATGGCTAAACAAGTTGTGGTATATGACTGTGATGTGATACTACTGTTATGTAGGAAATGACAACCTGGTTGATTTTAGAAAAAAAATTCATGAAAACACTTGGACCAATGAAGGAAGATGCTATTTTCCTCTAGAGAAAGAACTCACAAATAATAAAAAAAATGTATAGTATAGTCCCACATATATGTATGTATGTGTACATGTGTGTATATATATGTAAGTGTGCATGTATGTGTATATATGTATAGGGTGTGTGGGTATGCATTCATGTTTAATTGTAGCCTTCTCTAGGGTGAGATGGGAAAGGAGGGATAAAAAATAAAATAAAAAGTACACAGCAGAGAACAAAAGAAAACTTAGAAGGAAGCACAGAAAAACTAGGTAACTTTGAAAACAATGTGTAGCACTTATTACATAGGTTTTCAAAAAAAAGTAAACAGTTTGAAATGGAAATTTGTTTTATATTGAATCATCTCTTTATGTTTTGCTGTATATGTGGAAATGTTTTGTTTTTCTTTCCTCATTTTGAATTTAAGTTCAAAATTAATTTAAAAATTAAAAGCAAAAACCACTTTGCAAATGAGTAAGTGCTATATAAATATCAACATCATCATCATCATTATCATTATCATCGCTATTGGCCTAGAATCTAGATGACTTTTGAGATCTCTCATAATTCTGAGATTCTGTGATTCTGTGTATCCTTTCATTGTTCTATTCCATTAATGAGTCACATATCAACACACCTAATTAAGATCTCACACAATATTGCTTTCTTGTGTTACATTTTAAGTTCACTCGATTTATTACCCCAACCCTTGACACTGGTTTTCACAGGTACCTAAGGACATAAATATTATTCTTTACACATTTCTCTGTTATTTTGTCCTGAAACTTACCAGAAAACCACTGCTACATTACTGTGTTGACCTCTGTAGTGTCGAAAAGCATTGTTTTGTCTGATCATATTTCCTTTGAATTTCAGTTTAAATCCCTCCTTATTACCTTTCTGAATGACCTTCCAAACATGTAATGACCCCCCCCTTTTCTCAAAGATTTATTCCACTCCTTGTCAGTCATCCATTTATTCTGATACCAAAAGCTTTTGTTCCCTCAAAATAAAAATAACATTTTTCAATGCCATCTTCATAGTCACCTATTAATTCCCCATATTCCTTTATTTTTCCTGTTTTAAACTCATACCCTTCAGCTAGAAAAAGGGATAAAAATGCCCCCACGCCATCAAATTCTACAGTTTCCTAAATAGGTCATTGGAAATATATTGCATCTATCTCTGTGTCATTTATTCTGGAATAAGTTACTAAAATGAGTATTAGTCAGTTTAATTGGGAAGTGTGAAGTTTCAAATTATGAAGATATGATTCAATATTCTAGCCTGTCAAGATCTCTTTAGAACTAGACTTTGTTTCCCAACATGTTACTTATTCCTCCAACTTTCTGTCATCTGAAAACAGAGAGCCTTTAACACAGTGGGAGCTTAATAAAATTTTACCAAATTAGGTCTGCTGTATTGAATCACGTACCAGAAATGTGATTAAAGGCTTCTGGTCATTTTTTTTCCCTGGATGTCAATCTCTCTGCTAGTCTGCTATAAGTTAATAACATAAATCCATACAGTCCGCAAATATCTTAATCCCAGCCCCTTCACAAAAGTCAGATTCACAATGGTACACACCACCATTTTACAGCAACATTGTGAATTATCAGATTCACCCTTTCCATTCTCTTTTGTCTGATCTTTATTCCACTGACTTCCTAATCATAAGATAATTCTTAGAAGTTAAGCCTCTTTCTTCCTTTGTGTACCTTACAGTGTCTAACATTTTGTTCTGAACTTATAGATATACAGATGTACACACTTACACATGAGTATATATGCATATACATATATATATATATGTTCATTCAAATGAGGAAAAAATCATTCTTATTTTATTAAGTCACACTTCTTAAATAGCATATTAAGCCATTAAGTAGTCAAGTGAAAATACTGCACCTTGCATCAATATTCCTCTCCTAATAAAAAGGACTTAAAATAATGGATTAATTGATTTCTGTCATCTGAAACATTTGCTAAAATGATACCAATTTTGAGACTTTACAGCAAGTGAAATATATATGTATATGTGTATTACAGATACATTCTTATTAGCTACTTCTTTCCCTTTCTCTTAAAAACAAAACTACCAAAAAAATACTCCCCCAAGAAAAAAAAAATTCAAAGGTAAATAAAATCAAAGGAAGCACACATTTTTGTTCTTGAGATTGTAGTCTCTTCTCTGATCAATAGAGCCTGCTCGTTAAATCCAGGACATGTCTTCAGATGGTATTTTCTATGCTCAGCAAGTCCTAAAGGATCATGAGAGCCACAATGGCAGTGGGAGTTAAAGGGCATTGCTCGACCTTTAGTTTCTAATCCTGGTAAAATATTACAGAATCCCAAGCTACATAATCATTTGTTCTTGTTGGACAAAAGAAATAAACTTCACTGCTATCTTCCCTAAATTTTTCTAGTTGAGCCAGATTATAGTAGGATTCTGATATTGATTTTGACTTTCAAAATATTAATGAATCCATTGTCCTATTGTTGAGTTATCCTTTCTACTGCTAAATTTAGAAACGAGTTCCCTTTGTAATTCTTGTTTTTTTTTTGAAAATCTTACAAATCTTTCAAAAACCAGCAAAATTGCCTGGATGCATCAAACCTATATAGTATATCTTCTGAATCTTCTTTTCTGTGGTCTGAAAGGCCATTTTCCCCCTTGTGTTTGATAAACAGCTATTACATATATTGGGTATGAATTAATATCTTTCAGGACCATAGAATAATCTATTAACTAGTACAGTAAGTGATTTATTTGTTTCAATTATTAATAAATTTTAATTTTTGTACTGAATTTTAAACTTACTTTCTATGTAACAATTCATATGTTTTTATAACATTTTAAAAATATCAAATATCTAATCAAAAAGGTTGACAAATTAGTTTTTCCTCCACTAAGGAGAAAATATTGCATCCAATGCTTATTATATTTGCTGATAAATTATTATGTTAAAAAGTATTTTAGATCAATCATTTTCATTATTTTAATTTTTAAGTATTATTCATCAACAGTTTTATTTTCTACTCTCTAATCATATTAGAATACTTTATCATGAAAGAAGAAATTTACATATTAAATTGTCTATTAATTTTCAAATGAACCTCAAAATCTCTCCTAGATATGATCTAAGAATAGCTCAGATGGAATTTTCAACATAAAGATTGATATTTCTCAAATGAAACCTATTACAAGATTATAATATTCACTCAAAATGACTATTTTGATTCACTAATTAAAGCAGACAACTTGACGGAAGTAATAATGGCACAAGGTTTCAGTGGTTTTGTCAGAGGACTCCTTGAGATGATGTTATCAACTCTGAGATCTCATAGGAAAATATAATTTATAGTAAATGGTGATTTTTAAAAGACAGTTTTTGGTTGCACTGCAGCTATTTGAGGATCTGGAATTCTATCCATGTAGGTGCTCCATCCTCTGACACAGCTCATGATTTCTCTCCAAACTGAATGCTTTTCATAAATGACTTGAAATTAATACTACTAATAATAACATTAATAATTAACCTTTGACCAACATGACGATGTCTCCTCAAAGGTAGCTAATCTGGTCCTTGGATGCTGTCACTAGGCCCATACTCAAAGTCTTTCTAGGTTAGTAAAGGCTAAGCACTATACTTTACTGTCATAGCTTTAAAGGATCACCTTCATGTCATAAGTAGGAATTGAAGAATGATTGTAGTAGAACTTCACCATTACTCATAATGACAACTGAAGCACAGCTTGTGAGACTGTGCTAAAATAATAAGAATAAAAGTAATATAAGATAATGCCATTCTTTGATCTTCTTTATTACAAAACAAAATCACTTATAGCAAATAATAATATTAATTCAAATAAACAACCTCATGTTCACTCTAATGTAGAACCAAGTCTGAATTATTTTGTTTTCTTCTCCTTCTTCTCTCTTTCCATCTCTCTATGTCTGTCAGTCTCTCCTCTCTCTCTCTCTATGACTGTCTGTCTCTCCTCTCTCTCTCTCTCTCTCTCCCTCTCTCTCTCTCTCTTTCTTCTTTTCTCTCTCTACCCTGCTTTCTTTCTCCTTAGCTATTTCCCTCCATTTGCCAAAGTCTAAAACTTTCTGCACAGAGTTCTCCTAGTCAATTTCTCCAAAAACCAAGAATTAAAAGTATTATTATATTACAAGAGGAGATGAAGTTGGGGCCGTTTTCCACATTGGTCATACTTCCTGTCTTCCTTTTCAATTCTATTTTTTATCACTGATCTTTGTAATCATGAATCCAATGCCACTTTCTCAGTTATTATTCTTTTTTACTTCTCTCCAGTGTTTAACACTATTGACTTCTTCCTTCTAGACATCTTCTCACTGAGTTTTCCCAACACTGCTCTCTCCTAGTTCTCTCTATCCTATTTTGACCAATCATTCTCAGTCTCTACTTCCAAATTATAATTTATATTTCATCGCCCATGTATAGCTGTTAAAGCTCTATTCCTAGCCTTTCTCTTTGTATCTGTTTCTTTTTCCTTTTATCTCTGTCTCTTTCTGTCTTTCTCTTTCTCTGTGTTTATCTTTATATGTCTGTCTGCATTTGTCTGTGTCTCTGTCTCTCTCACAAGCTCTATCTCTCTCTTTTTCTCTTGGTCTCTGTTTTGCAGTGATCTCATCAACTCATCAGTTCTGAAAGATTTAATTATCATCTTTAGGAAGAATTCTCCTCAATTCTAGGCCTGGAATTTGAAACCACTTGTTGGACATTTCCACCTAGATTTTCCAAAAGCATCTCAAATTTAATTCATAAATGAGAGCTTATCTTTTCTCTCAAAACAACTACTTCTAACAGCCCTATTTTTATTGAGGAGATCTTTATCCTTTCAGTTCCCCAGTTTAATAACCTGGGAGTTATCTGCAATTCTTCATTAAACTTCAGTTCCTATATCTAATGAGGGGGACAAATCTTGGCACTTATATCTAAAATTTCTCTCTGACCTTTGCCTTCCCTTCTACCCAAATGATAATCACACTCATTCCAGGCCATATCACCTCTCATTTGGACTATCTTCATGGGGTCCCTACATCTAGACCCTCACTTTTCTATTCTCCACACAATTGTCAAAGTTTAATTACTAATGTGTAGATCTGGCCATGTCATTCACCCTGCCCTCCTCCCCCACTCCCGAGGAATATCAGTGGCTCCCTACTGTTTCTAGGATGTCACACAAATTTGAAGCCCTTAACAGTCTAGCTCCAAGCTATCTTTCCATTGTAATTATTCTGTGTTGTTTCCCTTCCCCTTTATACACATCCTGAGTTACCCTCCATTTCATCACAAGTGACCTATTTGTTCTTCTCCATATATGGCATTTATCTCTCTTGAGCCTCTATTCTTTGTCATAGCCTTCCTTCCATACCTTGAATATTCTCCCACTTCCCCTCTCCCTCATTGAACTCTAAGCTTCCCTCAAAGATGATTGCAAGTGTCATCATCCTTACTGATTCTTCTCATTGTTAATGCTTTTTCCAAACACAGTTGCTTTGCATATGTATTGAGACTATTACCACATGTAGCATGAGGTAATACATATGTGTTCATAGAGAGGCCACAACAAACATATTTAGAATCTCCTTCTATAAGGGAGACTTTAACTCCTGCCAAGAGAGGGACAAGGAGGTTGGGGCCAGAAGTTTAGCAGCTCTGCTCTTCTCCGAGAGGAGATGGGATACTGGAGTACTAATTGTCTGACCTGCTCCTTTACAAGTTGTTAGTCTAAAAGATAAAGTTTTCAGGTTCAAGATAAACTTCTCAAAACTATTCTAATGTGGGCAAAGGAGACTTCAGGTTCTATTTCTAAGACTTAACTCCCTTCCCAACACATAGCAGTTCTGCAATGAACACACTCATAACAAATAACAAAGCAAACCCATTTTTCTAAATCAATAGCAAAAAAAAAAAGAATCAGTGAAAGTGTGTGTGTGTGTGTGTGTGTGTGTGTGTACCAGACAATGCAGAATTAAGGACTTCTTTCATTGGAAGTGAAGTAAGTCTGCTCACCCAAAAGAAATTTCCTCAAAATCTCTAGTGTGGCAAGATGGAGCTAGGTATAAGATGAGATTATTAGCTCCTCCCATGCTGACTTCTTCACAATTTTGTTCTCTATTCAGCAACCTAAAATGGGGTTGACATCTTTTATCTTCTTTCTTGACAATGGAAGTAAGAAGCAGTCAAGGGGACTGGAGAACCCAGAGAGATTTCCAGGACTTAAGAGACTGAGAGACTGAATCTCTCCTTTCCCACTCTCACCAACTTTACCCTGTCTCCATGTAGGCCTTTGATCTTCACTGAGGAGAAGAAAGTGTCTTACCAAATGTGCTATGGAAGTTGGCTCACATATATACTTTGTGTTCATTTATTTGAGTAAATGTTGTTTCCCCCAAATAGAAGGTAAGATCCTTGAGGAAAGGCTATTTCCTTTTTGCCTTTGTTTTATCTATTGCATGGTAAATTATTTTAAGAAATACTTGTTGAAATTACATTGAAATAGCTTTCTCTTTTAATAGTGGGTGCAGTAGTTGATGAAGTTATGCTAAATTGGTTAAAGAATGGTATCACTTAGAGTGAGTTTAGAATTTAGGTCAAAAATCATCACATGTGACAATATTGTCTAGTTGCTTGAAAGATGAAATGAACATGACCTTCACAGGGTCGGGAAAAGTCACAGGCTCAAGCCAGGCTAGGATGAGTTTGAGGAAAAAACTGGAGAAGTTTATGTTTAACAAGCTCCTTTTATGACTTCTTTCACTTTTGTAATTTTACATTCTGTGTCCTCAAACAAAGCAATGAGGACTTAAATGCCCTTAACAACACCTTTACCATGTATTTTGATAGTGATCACAGTGGGGTGGATGAGAGGGGACTAAGGCAATACAGGGAAGTTTGGGGTGATAAATAGCTACTGTAAAACTTTCCCTGATTATGAAAGATTTATTGAAAGATAATTTCATTGCAATAATAGATGAAGAATTAACACAAAAGACAATTTATAACAAATACAAAAATTGTGTGATTGTATTGATATGGGAAATTCCTAGGTGAGGAAATTCCTTCTGTCAATCTAAGTATAATATATAGTCTAAAGAGTGTCACTTAGAATTTTTGTACAACCTTGGTTTTTAAAGAGAACCAATGACATCATAGGGTAATATCTTGACTTCCACACAAATTAGAATTAAGTGAGATAGAGTTGCACAAAGTCATCAGCCTCACTATTCCAGAGTCATCAAAGTCTAGTAGCAAGACAAAAATCAAGACAACTGACAATGACCCAGGATGCAGTGGATGACCTTGGTATCTTTGATGTCAGACTAAGTTCTAAGCACTTCACAGTAATTGCTTCAGCTGCCTTCATGGCTTTGGAACAAATTGTTTTCATCCTCCCATTCCACTGGAGAAATCTTCACATTCTTGGGATAGACATCCCCCTAACTCACTGACATGTTTGAGGCCTGTCAGTTACCCTCAATCTGTTTTAGCCCATTTGCTGAGATGGTTTTACTGCTGTGTGGCTGCTGCACATGCTACAGCTTCTTGATGCCATAAGTGAGAGTTGGGTAAAAGGTGGACACCAAAAGTGGATGAGCAGCCCTGAAAATGGCTCAGCAAGTCCTCACACCAGAGATGCTGGGCCTCTTTGAGCACCCTACATCCTATGTCACCTAGAGTATTCATACATTAAGGGACTTAAACAGGGTCATATAGCCAATATGTATTAGATGTGGGACTTGAAATGACCCCAGGTTTTTCTGGCTTTGTGGCTGGCTTTCTATTTATATTCTCTCTCTCTCTCTCTCTCTCTCTCTCTCTCTCTCTCTCTCTCTCTCTCTCTCTCTCTCTCTCTCTTTTCTTAAGACAAATACAAATTCAAAAATTGTCTTCTGTGATAAAAACACAACTCCCTTTTCCATTAAATATTTTTCTTTTTTTCTTTTCTTATAGTAGACCAAAGCAAGATAAAGTTCATAAATACATCGATTAATACTTTGTGAGGACTGAAGAAGAAAGGATATGAAATTTGAGAAACAATAAAGAAATATAAACAGAAAAGAATCCACAAGCTTAACTAATTTTATGGAACTTCCCAGGAGTCCTCAGGAGGATTTTCAAAGTCACTGAAGTTGGACAAGATCTATAAGCCTACACTTGTAACTGTTTGATAACTGGAAAGGAACTATAATGCTATATAATACAGCAAATATTGAAATTCCTAATTCAAATAAAGTACCATGGTCAGTGGTGGTTGGAGAAGATTGATATTTAGGTAAGATTATAGGCCCTTTGCCCAAGGAACTTTCAATTGAGTTCTCATTAATATTTGTGGCTATAATAATGAAAAGTGCGTTGAATCTAGAGTCAGAAGACCCTAATTGAAATCCTGATCTGCTACTCACTGCATATATGACCTTAGGCAAGTAACTTCATTCTCAACCTCAATTTCTCACCTGTGAAATGAGGGATTTTATATAGATGGCCTCTAAAGTAACTTCAAATGCTGAATATGGGATTTTATATTTTAAAAATAAAAAAGGAGAAAAATGCTATATTTTTAAGAGAGAAAAGACATAAGAAACAACCTAAAGATTGGGACATTTAATCTATTCCTGGTAGCAACCATCATTAATGCCTAAAGATTATTTGACATGGGGATTTTCACCTATAACAGATTAAAGTTAGAAAAATAATCCCTTCTGTAAGAAATTGGCAGATCACATTCTTGGTAATTAATAAATCAGTATAAAATATCATAATTAGAAACTCAGATTATAATCAGAAAGCCAAACCATCCAATCAGTTCTTCATACAATTCTAGAATATACATATGGATCTGGTAAGGATACTCCTCTGCTCAAAAATCTTCCCTGGTTCCCTACTATCTCCCAAGAAAAATCCATACTCCTCTACCTGGCATTGTTTTACCTTTTCAGTTTCATTTTATGCCATTCTCCTCCTCATACTCTATACCCAAACCAATCTGACAGCTTTCTTTCCCTAAATGCATATTGCAATCTCGTTCTATCTATGTTCTGACTTTTCTCTAGAAATCTAATTTCCTCATTTTACAAATGAAGAAATGAGGCTAAAAGAGGGTAAGTGACCTGCCCAGGGTCATATAAGTAATAAATAGGATTTAAACACAGGGCTTCCTGAGTTGAAATGCAGTTCCTCAACTTTCAAGCTACCTCTATAATCAAAACACCCCCTCTCCCCAACTCCTCCTATTCAGTTTTGAAATCTTCATGACTTTTAAGCCAAATGCAAATACCACCTCCTTTTAAGGAGGCTGTTCACATCCATTGACAATGATTTTTCTCTTATTCCTCATACCAAAATTTGTTTTGTATTTCTACTGTATTATGTAATATTATATAATAAAGATTTCCTTTGTTAATGATTTATCTCCCAACTAGATTGTAAATTTCTTGAGGGAAGGAACCATGTATTATATTATCTAAACTTTGGATTCCCCCCACCACAATGTTCTGTACACCCTAGTTACCTAATAAATGTTTGTTGTTTCATTGAATTGTTAAATAAACTATTAAAAAATTGACTCCTAATTAAAAGCAATTTATTTTCCAGAAGTTGCATTTACCTGTATTCTAGAGCCATCTTGTAGCTTTGATAGATACAACATTTCTGTAGTGTATTAAGATTTATAAAGTGCTTCATATGTATACTATCTTATTTGAACCTCACAACAATCCTGTAAGGCAGGTGCAGATGAGGAAAGATAAGGCTGATAGATGCCAGGTGATTTATTCAGAGTCACATGGCTAGTAAGTGGATGAAGCAGGATTTGAACTTTTCCTGATTCCAAGGCTAATGCTCTATCTATTTATACTACCTACAAAGAGTTTTTGCTTGCTCACATAAATAAAGGAGTAGCTTGTGCTTCATAGAGATGAAAACTTCCACCATGGTCCTAATCTGAGAATTCATTACGGTCTAAAGGTGAACAATCCTAGATTTTCAAAAACTATACCCAAAGTACAAATTCAGACAGGATTTACTAAACTGGAGAAGCTTCAACATATGAGACTGCTGATGGGCTGAATGGCTGTCATAGAAAGACCAGGCAAGGTAAAGAATCTTATTACCAGTCTAGCTAAGTAGCAATGGTGTGTTTTGGTTTGGTTTTGTTGGGGAGCAGAAGAATTGGAGAAGCAGCAAGTCTTGATAATTATCTGCCAAGCCATAGAAGGTTGATGATCAGCATTGGTGGGAGGAGTAACCTTGCAGTGAAATCACAGATTTTAGATATATTGGAGTAAATTTTAAAGAAAATTTAAAAAAAATTATTTATTGCCTATGTATTTGTATTTTTTAGAGAAAAGAAAGGAGAGCTGGTTAAAAAAAAAGTTCATGGTGACTGGTAAGTTTTGTACATTTTTTTTAGCCTGGAGCTTCTCAATGGAAAAATAGCCTAATTTTGATGAATCATAGAAATATCTCTTCTGAAACAAACAAACAATGATGGAATCCTAGGCAACATGAAAGAAATGGGTGGTTAGAATAAGACTGTGTCTACAATGGCTCATAAGTAGAAGAACTTTGAAAGGGAATGGTCTACCAAATAACTTCAACTGTTCCTGTAGCCCATACCCATACAGAAATCAATAAGCACAGAAAGGAGACTAGAGTAAGGAAATTCAAACAAGGATGTGCCCTGGAAGATTTGGCTACTCTTTTCAGGGATCCTTAATTGCTCTTCAAACCTATTCTTTCTTTTTCCCCTTGTTGACAAGCAAAGCTTGAAACTTGTAAGTGCTGCATGAATTAAATAGATCACACTTGACTGATTAGGAACTATGGGCTGGTACTTCTTCAAACCAATCTGTGTTCTATCAATGTGCCTCTATTGATTTTTTTTTTACATTAGCAGGGCTAGCTGAAAGACAAAATACACTGAAAAAATTTCATAGAAAATTTGGTATTTATGTTTTAGCTTCCTTCTTTCCAATCTGCCACTTTTAAAGCTCATACACAAGGTTTGTTACATATCTGTCAATAAATTTTAAATTCTTAGCCTGTTTTGATGCAGACAACTGCATCTACTTTTTTACCATTTAAAAAGGCATTTTAAAAGAATTATTGACAGCCAAACAGCATGCTTGTTACTCTTGTCTGCCTCCAGAGGAGCTATGTGAAAAACCAAACAAGGTCCCTACTTCCTATTCAGGTGGCAACTGAAACAAGAATATAAAAGCTAACACTTTGTAACTTTATTGGAAAGAAGTCTTCCAAAGCCTGCCCATGAGTGGAGAGGCTATACAACTTGTGAGGGCAAAGAAATCTGAAACAGAGACAGCTTTTTTCACGTGCTGTTCCTCTCAAAGAAACACTGTCACCACTCAACATAAAGAGGATGTTGATTCTTTGAAACACATAGATTCTTCCTGAAGTTGAAAGCTGTTCTTTGGAATCACTCTACCCACTGGGGAGGAAATCAAAGCAAAGAGTCTGGTGTAGTATTTTTTTTAATTGAACCCCTTCCCTTGAAAAACAAACACAAAAAAACAATAAAATCTCTACCTTGGCCCAAGCTATACAATCAAAGAGGGATAGAACAATTAAGTTTATAGAATTTGAGGGCAATGGAAATAGGCATAGCAAGAATAGCTATTTTATATTTGCCTTCATAGCCGCATTGCTTGGTAAAACAGGTTACATATAGTTGGGTTTTAGATACTTATTTTATCATAGACTCTATAGTTTGCTTACCTACAAACTGTATTCATGGCATCGGTCCTTTACAAGTCTTGATTTCCTTTGACTATTTTTAAGGAAAATCAATCTTCTACAGGTAGTTTATTAGCTATTTATGCTTCACTATTCCTGATCACTCAGAAGAGAAAAGTTATGTGCATGAACAGCTCTTTTTAATGCAATTTGATAAGAACAACCATGTAGTTCCAGGTTACTCTATAGTCTTCAAAATAGCCAGTAAGAAAGTTGACATAGGCTTGTTAGCTTATCCAGAACTGTCCTAGTATTTGGCTCCAGGTAGTTTTCTGGTCACTACACTGCATATGGTAACCCCTAAAAAGACAGCAAAGGTACTCCTTCACATTTCCTGTCTGTCCCAGTTTCATAGCCAAAAGGATAGGTCAGAAGTGGGAGGGGGATTGATTTATAGTATAATATATTATACCATATATTGTTATATATGTTACATTAATATATAATATGTAACATATGCTAACATAACATATAATATTATATTTATACCCTATATGACAGAATATATATGTGTGTGTGTATAGAGAGAGGGAGAGAGGGAGATGGATAGATATAGATATGTAATTGTATATTATTATATATTGTTTTACATTATTTATTCTGTCATGTTTGTTACAGGAGGTAAGATCAGTTATTATAGCTCTCCTGGAAACATTTTCAACTTTTATTAAGCCTAAACTGGAAGCCTGAATATATTCTGTGAATTATAGATGAGCTTCGAGGTTTTAGATAAATACTTCAAACTTTCTGAAGGGTAATCACTCTTTTGCTTATTTTCCCATTTTCATTTCCTTTTTGTCTTTGCTTAGAGAGGTATATCCCATGATTTAAAAAATGATAAAAAATAAAAATTTTCTAAATAGGCAAAGGGGCATTTATTCACATTTGTAAAATGACTTCTGACTTTACAAAATAGATTTGAAACTGGTGTAGTGCTGTTGTGAATTTTTCTCTTGAATTTTAAAATGTGATGTTATTTACATATAATATGTTAAGAAGAAATCTACTGCAAAGAGCAAAATTGCATTACTGTGTGCCTTTTCTTCTCCTTTATGCATCTTTCCAATCCATGACCCATTATCTGTGCTTTTAATGGGGATGAGAAGGGATCTAACATATGAAAGTCAACATTAACCTTACACCTGGGGAAAAAAAATTGATGCTGACAAGAAAAAATATTTAATTTAATTTTAATCCATCCTCTAACATTGATGACCATGACTCTTAAGACCACTGGCGTTCACTTCAATTCATCATGATATACCATCACTCTAGCCCACTTAAGTGTAGAAAGAACTAGCAAAGCTTTTTTTTTTCCCCTCAGAAACCATGTACTGTTAGCCTGCCTAAAATGATATTTTGCTTATCATTTAGCTGTTGGTTGAGAATTGATGAAGAATCCACAGGACAATGTGAGTGAGAAATAACACTCAGTGTCAAATCCATTTTTTGAATGTTATAGTCAACCAGAGTAATTGAAATTTTAGAATGTTGCTGTGTAAATTACTCCCACAGACTCATTCTCCAAAGAATGTTTAAAATATTTCAAATGCTAAATCAGGAGAAATCCACATCAGAATTTTCACAATTGGCTCCAAATATAAAAAAATATCCTGAAAAATTAAGCATATTTTTTGTGAAATTTATCGTCGTTCAGACATAAGGGATCACAAGGTTTCAATATTGAAATAAAAGCAAGCAAAAATTAATATTACAATCATTTTTTCCACAGGGAAGGCAGCTGTTTTCTTGGGATTGGGGATTGAGGAAAGAAAAGAATTGTGACAAAAAGGCTATTTAAAAGACTCTTGTAGTGGTTTAATAGAGAGGTCATGAAAGCCTGAGCTAAGGTGGTTGTTAGGCGTGAAAGAAAAGGAGACAGATGCAAAAGCTGTAGGTTTGGCAAAAGAGAGCATTTTGATACATGGAGTGGGGAAGTTGAGTCAAAAATAACACCAAGGTTCTGAACCAAGGTATTGGAATGATGGTGGTATCTTAAACAGAAATCAAAGGTTTTGGGGAAAGATGTCATGAGATCTGTGATCTGTAATCCTCCCCACCCCCATTCCTGCTTATTCTATGTAACACAGTCTTCTACAACTAAAATATAAAGAGGTAAAACAGGGGCTTTTGTATCCATCAGTTACTGTCCTGTAATTTAGAGACCATTCATTATAGCCATGAGGTGATATGGAAAAGAAACGATGGATTTTCCCATGGTACCTATGCAGCAGCTGCTATAGGCATCTAGCTAGTGGTTAGGGTTGTAACTGCCTTGAAGTCTGACACCAGACTCAGAAAGGAGGAGAATGATAACTTTGCAAAGTGGCAAGAGAAGGTAGAAGGAGGGAATGTTGTGGTTAGTCATAGTTGTGTTGGAGACAAATCTATTATTGGCTATTGCTCACAAATTGGAATGCCATTTATCTTCCCACCCTTCAACAGGTTGATAAAATGCTCCATATGGGGTCAAACCATGTCTTCCAAGGAGCCCCAGGCCCTACTTTGGAAACCATTGACTTAGAAGAAACTTCTTCATTAATTCTCTATATCTCTTGGAAAACAGATTTGCAAGTGGACTGACTCAGTGTTCAGAAAAACTAGTTGTCTCTGAATATTTCCCTAAGAAGATAATCTTCAATTAATTCTGTCTGTGTTTCCCTTTATCTTTCTGTGGGAATTCTCACTATTTCTTATGTGTAGGAGGCTTAGATATTGTCTTTCTTTCTCTGCTCAAAAATGAGTTTCAAGGCTTTAAAAAACAATCAATAAAAAGGACCCTAGAAAAATTACCTTTATTATCCTTTCCTCTTTTCTTAGAGGGATTTTTTATTGTAAATTTCAGTTCTCTTACAGGCACCATGCATCTCCTGCCCCTATGGATCTTATAAAGCATGAATCATTTTCCTTTTATGTCTGTGCCTTCATTGCCTACTGCCATGTGTGAGTTACATTTAAGTTATAAAAGTTCCTCAAGCATTGTAGCTTTTCTCTTTGAGCCAATCCCATTTTCATAAACAAGAATTTCCATTGTTGTCTTTGAGCTAAAATTCTGTCAAAGTCATCAAGGTACAATTTCATTGCAATGCTCTGATACTGGACAGTTGTCTGTTCTTATGAAACACTCATTCTACCAGGGCAGATTGCAGCCCATCCATACTTTCTCATTCCATCTCATTCTTATTCATGTATTTCCATACTAAGAGGATTTATCCAATGTGGTGGAAGTATGCTCTTAGGTTTTTTTGTTTTTTAAATTTGTAGACACTCAGAATTTAGAAAGATACATACATTTTTGGATGTAGCTAATATGGGAATATGTTTTTCAAGAAAATGTAGATAAGTAGTCAGGAATTTGTTTTCCAGAAGATTTTTTTCTCCTTTTTATTTGTTCAAAAAGAGTAGTGGGAGTAAGAGAAGAAAAAAAATTGTGTTGCTTAAAAACTAAAATAACAAATTAAAAAAATATTTTGTGGATGCCAGTGCAACACTTGGGCTTCCTGGGATGAAATGAGAAAACATATGTACAGTGTTTTACAAACCTTAAAGTAATACCTAAATGTGAGCTGTTATCCTTCACTTTCATCATAAAACTAACCCATTGAATATATGCCTTTGATGATATTTTATACAACTTCTTGCATGTAAATGTTCAGTAATATGTAGAAGCCCATTTATGCTCATCACACATATTTCCATTGTCCTTCAGATCACCTGTAATCTTGATCTTTCAGAGATTGTGGGACTCCATAATTCATTATGATATAGTGTAAGCAGAGGTATACTTCTATTAAAAAAAAAAAAGATGTGCTTTGTTTGTTTGTTTTGGGAAGGGAGGTCCAGAACCTGGTCTCTCCTATTCCTTTTACATTTAGGACCAAGAACATTGTCCATCTGCAGTTCTTTTCCAAGAAGTTCATGTTGGGGCACAGTGCCAAAATTCATTACAATATCTTTACAAATGACAGATGCTTGAATTCTGGAGGGATTGGTTTGTATTAAATGAGATAGGATGGGGTGAGATTGAGGGATCCCTTCCTTACTTCCATCTCTTAAATTTTCTGGTTTCTATCAATTCAGCTCAAGTGTTATATCCTATATGAAGTCCTTCCTGATGCCCCTAACTGGTAATACCTTCCCTCTCCCATTCACCTAGAGAATTTATTTGGTATATGCCCATGCTAAAACCCAAATCACTGTGGCTTTCACTGATTGCCAGTGATTGGTCCCTGTGCAAGTCTCACTTGGACTTTGGGTTTTAATGGCTGAGTGAGTGTAAATAGCAATTGTTTTTGTTCTAGTCAGAAAGCCTAAGAGTCTTCCCCTGCCAGGTTGAGGTCTTGTTTTTGTTTGTTTGTTTTTAAGAAAGTAAAAGAGGCCATTTTTTT
This sequence comes from Vombatus ursinus, assembly GCF_900497805.2. Taxonomy (NCBI): domain Eukaryota; kingdom Metazoa; phylum Chordata; class Mammalia; order Diprotodontia; family Vombatidae; genus Vombatus; species Vombatus ursinus. The sequence continues at coordinate 25,374,604 of NW_020954599.1, forward strand.
GCCTCATTTCTTACACAGCCTTAATCACTGAACAGGTGTTGCCTCAGACAACCTGAGACCTGGAAAAGACTGTGGCTTACAAAGGTGAAGGTCTCCCACTGCATCTGGGATCATTTCCAGTTGTCCTGATCTATATCTTGCCCCTGGACCCAGATGGCTCCAGAGGAGACAGTGAGGCTGGTGACTTTGCCCAGCCCTGCCTCACTTAAATCCAATTCACTTGCAAGTCAAGACATAACCTTGCTGATGTCATTGATCCCTTCAAAAATGAAGGACAAAAAACAACAAGTTCCTCAAGAGCAGATAATGTTTTACTTTTGTCTTTGTAGAGCTAGTGACTATCACATTGCCCAACACATGTTGTTGCTTTTCAGTATGACCCTATGAACTGAAACAAACCAATACACTCCATGGAGTTTCTTGGCAAAGTTGCTGGAGTAGTTTGCCATTTTTTTTCCAGTGAATTAAGGCAAACAGAGATTAAATGACTTGCCCAATGTCACACAGTTAGTAAGTGTCTGAGGTTGTATTTGAGCTCAGGTCTTCCTGACTCCAGGCCAAGCACTCTATCCAATGGGCACCTAGCTGCCTGACACATAGTAGGTGCTAAATAAATTCTTGATTCGATTGATTGATTGAACTAATTCAATTGGCTAGCCATCTAACTGTATGTCACAATCTGGGTAACATAATCTTTCATCCATTTGTTTCCTTATGTGTGGATTGCCAGGCTAATTTGTTTGAGATCACATGTCACACTGAAGAAGCATTTCTGAAGCTTGACCTTGTCAGTACCACGATATCTACAAGCAGAGAGAATCTTCCTCCATTTGTAATCCATTTTCATTTTACACTGTGTGCAGGCTACCCTCCATGACACTAACAAATAGTTTGATGAACATATTTTACTATGTTATGATTAATTTGATATTGATAATCAAAGAATTGCTAAACCAGGTTATACCTTTATTTGGAGTCATGAGAAAAGCTTGCATGATCTTTACAATCCATGGGGAGACACTTCGTTGAAGAACCTGTAAAACTGAGCTTTGCTCTACCAAATCAACTTTGTTTTGGTAACTCATATCCATAAACAAGACAGTCTTTTATTATTTACAACACACAAATTATTATATAACTATGAGTATGACAATGTGGCACAATGAATATCACAGAGACTGTGAACATTTTGACTTCTGTGGGAAATCCTCTATAGATTCTATTTCTTCTCTTCTCATATTTTTATCAAGGATATCCTCAGTACATATGTAGGTCATTCTCACAAAGATTTCATAGATGAAAAACTAGATGGATGAGTAAATTTTCTATTAAACTTACTGAGGCATACATTCACATTCAGAATCACAGTTTGGTGGGTTCTGCTTGAACACTCCCTTTTTATATATAAGGACTCTCATGAGCTTAGAACTGTGTTCTTCAAATTTGTTATCTGCCAAGAGTTGATCCTCACACATCCCAAACTACTAATATTCATCTGAAGAGTGGCATGATCACTCAAAGCAGGCCCTATTTCTGACTAGCTGCATGGTCAAGGAGTTCCCTGATCTTTCTTGCCCAACAACTAACTCCCTTCCTACTCAGTAAAAAACAAAAACAAAAACAAAAACAAAAACAAAAGCAGAAACAAAAACAAAAACGTTCTTAGTATCTACACTTGAACACTTTCTTACAATTTGAGCTTTTACAAACAGAAAACTTGGTCAAATGATCGAGCCACAGATGATTTTTTTCTCCATTTTACTCCTCAGATATTTAACATCCGTCCAATACACATTATCAATGCTTAATTCAGGCACCATTCTCTTTCTTTCTTACCCTACTCTACTGTACACACTCAATAACTTCCCTGTGCTCCTGAAGAAGATAAAATCTCTCTCATCCAAGCCACATTAGATCACCAGTATCGAAAGTATGTAATATAATTCTTTCAACAGCCTAGAAATTGCTCATCACAAAGACCTGTATTCTTACAGGTCTTAACTTTCAGGCACAGCTATTCACCTTCTCCCCTATTTTCTTTTTAAATTAAACATCTTTTATTGATAGTAATACTATCTGGTGACTTTCCATTCACTCTGAATTTTTACAGATTTCTTCTTGATGTTCTTAATTAGGTTCAGTCATTTGCTTGAATTTCTTCTTTTCAAGTGCCATTTTCAGTTCATCACATAACCCAGAACTGAGATGTTAGGATTTAAATGCAGTGGTTCTGACTTCAGCATTAGATCTCTAAAGAAATAGTTGCAACTCCATAATTGTGCACATTTTTGTTTTTTTCCCAGTTTCATCTAAAAATGTACTTGGTGTGATTTGACTTTGCTGGCACTGATGGCAAGCTTTCTGCAGGGTCCTTTTCCCCTCCAATTCCCTTTTATGTTTTATAACATAATGCTCTTGGTAATCCCTCATCTTCTGCTGCATGGTATTTAGCAAAAAATAGCTTGGATTCTAATTCACTATACTTGGCTTGCCATGTCTCAACTAGGTCAAGCTTTCAAGGATTTATCAACTGAGTCAATTTCTGGGCCTACTCACTCTAGTGAGTGATATTATTCAAATATGTTTAAGAAATGGTGAAAGTTAGATTCAATATCTTTACTTTTATACATTTCTTATTTTCCAGCTTCAATTGTTTGCTTAAATAGGTCATTAGAGTTGTAATTTCACTCACTTTCTTCTCATCTTTATTTCTACATAAAACTTGATATTAACTTTGACCTTCATTCTAACTACTTGATCTGATTGCATACAAGCAGTACATTCTAAAATAATGCTTATGATGGTAATTTCTTATTCCCTATTAAGACAAAAATTTTTGCTGTGTATATGTTTGGTACTTGCTTTTTTTTCCTCTTGAGAAAAGTATTCATAATATATGTGTATAATTTAAAAGTCTTTGGTTTCTTTCATTTCTTAATCCAGAACTGTTTTTTGACATATTTTTTTTCATCATTCACCCCTGTGAATGACTTGTGAATGTCAAAAGTGAATCACTGTCTTTCCATATAAGTCATCAAATATCAAAGTATATGTTTCATTTTTGGTTTTGTGACTCCAAAGGCATGGTATATCTGTCTCAGTGCCTAACACATAGCAAACACTCAATTCTTATTTGTGATTGTTTAGCTGGTTGACCGGGTTTGGAGGACCTTGACAAAATCAGCCTTTCCAGTGTGGGAAAACCTGCCAGATCTTCTTTTTGGTAGCCATATTTCCATCCCTTTCACCATTGAGCCCTCACTTGTAATAAGAATGGCTAAATAAAACAAACCAATATATTTTCCATGTCTTACAATGTGTCCCCAAATGAATTTAGTTTTCCTTAGAAACACTGTCATATATTCCAGGCAAGGTCTGTGGCATCAGGAACTCTATGGACTAAATTAGCTTTTCTGGCCTGTACTGTAAAACTAATGACCAGATATGACATTGTTTCTATGAGAAAATTCATTACACAGTTAGTTCCAAACAAACAGATTTATGAAGGGGCTTTTGAAATATAACCTGTTTGTAAGTTGGGGGCTGCCTATAGTATTTTTTGAGATTTATATTGTCATCTCAAGCAATCAAGAAGACATTGAATTATGTTCAGTAGAGAGAGCTTGTAGTAGATAGCCAGATTTGAAGTCAAGAAGACAAATTGAATTTTATATCAATTAGAAGAAAATGAAATCTGATTGATAGAAGCTCAGGTGCATTGTTTAAATCAAATCAATAAGCATTTATTAAGTACCTACTTATTATGTGCCAGACACTGTACAAATTGCTTAGTATACAAAGAAAGTAACCCCTCCTCCACCCCAAAAAAATCTGCTCTCAAGAAGTTCACAACATAATGGGGAAACAATATGAAAACAACTATTCATGAAGAAAACATATATATATGTATATATATATGTAGGATATATTGAAATCAATGCTAGGGGAGGCACTACCTTTAAGGGGGATAGATAGGAGTGTTTTACAGAAGGTGAGATTTTAGCCAGAATATGAAAGAAGTCAAAGAAGCTAGAAGATGGAGATAAAGAGGAAGGACATTGAAGGCATGGAGTTGAGTTAGTGAAATTGCTGGGAATAGAGAGATGGAATGTTGTTTACAAGGAACATCAATCAAGCCAATGTTTTTGGATCAAAAAGCACATAAAAGCAAGTAAAGTAAAAGAAAAGTATAATGGACAGAATGTTAGAATGAAAGTTCTAACCAAATTTTAAGACTGTTAGAATTAAAGGTGTCCACTTGTAGTAGTTGTTCACTAGGGATTCTATTAGCTTTCCCATGGGCGATAAGAGAAAAACACCACAGATAGTTGTTACATTACATCTGAAAGTTCATTCTTCAATCTTCAATAGAGCCTAGTATGAGACTTTGCTCTCCAGTGGAGTGTAGCATTAAAAGCAGTCAGGTTAGAACAAGAACTAAATAGATAGATAGATGAATAGATAAATAGATAATTGACTAAATAAATGAATGAATAAATAAAATCCTCTTCTTCTGAATTTTTATCTCAGTAATAATAATAATAGGAAAAATGTGTAGAATACTTTAAAATTTGCAAAGCACTTTATAAATATCATCTTTTCTTCTGACATATATCCATGGGAGTTATAGACTATTATCCTCCTCATTTTACACATGAGGAAACTGAAAACAGCAGTAGTTCAGTGATTTGCTTAAGGTCACACAGCTAGGAAGTTTCTCAGGCAGGATTTGAACTCAAGTCTTCTTAACTCTAGGTCCAGCACTCTATCTACTTTGATACCTAGCTAAGGAAAGGTTGAAAAACAAAGTACTGAAAACATTGGGTTAATCTTTCACCTGCATCTTCAGAGTGTTAATGTGTATAAGTATTTAAAAATAGTTCTAAAATAGCTTTAAAAATATTTTAAAGCCTCAGTGAACCAAAATTTTATACTATGAGTTCATTCTAATTGTCATTCTGTAGCATAGGTGTGCATAGAATATGAGTCAAGCGTGCCAGCATTATATTTTGGGCACATTGGGCACATTCAGTTCAAGTTTTACATTCATCTATGCTATGGAAAAATGATTAGTGTTGATGCTAAAAACTGATAAATTCATTAAAGCAGCAAGATATTTCTAGTGTTAAAGTTTAATCAAAGAGCCTGTAATAGTATTTTTTTCAAAAACTGGAAATTGAATTTATACAAATCATTTCTAGTACATTTAAAATAACCCCTCATTTTATCATGCGTTTTACCCTACAGGATGATCACTTAGCCATGCATAGCCTTCCATTCCTTAAATTATACACTATAGTCAGTGATGATTATAAGTTCTTTCATGGCCTAACATCAAGCTGGAGCTCTTTACTATAAAACTTTCAAATAGTGTTACAGTTCATTTTTATCCATCCCTTGCAGTCAAGATAGATGTACCTTTTGGAATATTAAATTTTCACACACTAGAAGACTGCAATTCATGTTCCTATCTTAAGCTTGATAATAGTTCCTCAGGTAATTTTCCACTGTGTTGAAATGTTCTAAAATTGCTTGCTACTCTTCCCTTCCTCTAAAGCCCTTCAAATTCCTATAGGCATACTATTGATTATCCTAACTTCCAGGTTTCAATAGACTAGACCTGGCTAAAGGGTTGGAATGAACTCTTGTTTGACCCTAGGCATGCTTTGATTTAAAGTTTCACCTCAAGGAACCTGTAAGGGTGGGTTGGAGAGGAAGTCTGGCATCAGACTCTGTATCTGAGACTTACGTAAAGTAGGAGTGCTAATTGATATTTTTGTCAAGTAGAACTGACAGAAGGGAAAGGAAACAATTTTTTTTTCAGATAGCAACATTCTTGATAAATGGCATATTATTTAAGGTTCTCCTTGGGGGATGTTATTTGGCCTTCCTCTGTGCAAATAATGACAGAACAACTTTCTGTTACTACTCACTTGGTTCCCCAAATGAAATAGTATCTGACTTTTGACCTTTTCCTGTTTAGCTCTTAGGTCAAGCAGTCTTTGGGGAATAATAAATCTACTAAGGAACTAGCAAGGGTTGGAGTATGGTCATGACCAACCACATAATTTGTAGGATACACTTGACATTTAATAACTTCTTTCATTCCTTTCTTTCAGCACCAGAATTCTCTCCACTTAGTCATTGACTTCTCTCAGTGAAACTCAAGGATGAGCTCAACTGTATTACTCGTAGGGTCACTTGGCAGGATGATGAAAATGGAAATGGAAGGTCTGTAGTACTGTGGTAATAAGAAGGTTAACATTTCTCAATTTTATCCTGTCAAGGATGGATTATCATGAACTGATAACATTGCCAAGTACGGGCCAAATAACTGCTCATGAACTTCCTTTGGTGGGGGATGTTTAAGTTAATGTTTAAGCCAACATTAACTTTCTGATAATTAGGCAGAGCATTTCTAGTTTCATAGAACTAGTGATGCTTATACAGATGATACTCTATCTGGCATGTAGTAGCCAATTATTTAATATTTGTTGATTTGATCACTAAATTTGGTGAATTAATCATGGATGAGAATCCAAGATTATACAGCCTTTAAAATTGCAAAGCTGGGGCCAGAAGAAAGCAAAGTAGAGAGCAGATTAAGGTTCATATATTTTAATCCTAGGAAACTATTTTTTCTATTGCTTGAAGACATTTACTTTCTATATCAATTTGCATGTTTTAGAATATAAGCTGGAAGACTTGAGAAAGCAGTGTTGGTGGGGTCTGCAGTTTGTAGACTTTGCCTAATAAGTGGCAAAAATGTCTTGTTGCACCAACTCTGCCATTTTATCATTGAAATTATGAGAATTTCCGCATTGTGGAGGTCAGGGATGTGGGTGGCACACAAATATGTATGATACAAGGTAGAATGTAATAGAAACAAAGGAGAAAGCCATAAAAAATCTTCTAGAATTATTTGAGAAGGGAAAGATGATTTTTAACTTAGAAGTCATGAAAAGCCTCATTCAGCACCTTCACTCTGTTGATTATTTCCAATTGTTACTTCTTTTTGGTGAGGCAATCGGGGTTAAGTGACTTGCCCAGGGTCACAAAGCTAGTAAATGTCAAGTTTCTGAGACTGGATTTGAACTCTATCCACTGTGCCACCTAGCTGCCCCCTCTCAACTATTGTCATTTCTATAGCTTGCATAACTGCTTGTATGTTGTCTCTCCCATTAGAGGTTGAGCTCCCTGAGAGCAAGTACTATCTCTTACCTTTCTTTGCATCTCCAGGCTTAGAACAGTGTCTGGCATATAAAGCAGGTGATTAATAAAAGCAGCTAGGTTGTACAGTGAATAGATCTCCAGACCTCAAGTCATAAAAGCCTGAGTTTAACTTCTGCCTCAGACACTTGCTAGCTGTGTGACCAAGTCATTTAACCCTGTTTGCCTCAGTGTTCTCATCTGTGAAATGAGCTGGAGTAGAAAATAGCAATATCTTTGCAAAAAAAATGGAGTCACAAAGAGTCAGATATGCCTGAAACAACCCAACAACAACAAAAGTGCTTTATAAATGTTGGTTGTTTTTTTCTTTTTTTTCAGCTGACTGTAGTAGCCAGATTTCTTATTGCAGTAAAAAGTGCTGAACCTTGAGTCAAAGAATCTACATTCAAAATGCTTTATTATAATAAGAACCTTATAAGGTTTCTTATTTGGGTAAGTCTCTAGGCCCACTTCCCCCTTTTTTTTTGACATACAGGGTTAGCCTAGATGATTTTTGAAGTCATTTTCACCTGTAAATCTATGACTCTATGATTGGATGTTACCAGAATATTTGGTCTATCTTTTTCTCCCCAGTGCATTATATTGTGTGTCTATAAACTGGGAATACTTACCTTGTCAAAATATACTGGGAGTGAAAAAAATTTCTAGTAAATTAGGTCAGTGACTTCGTTATTCCTAGTTCTGTTAACACCTATTCTAAGACTTAATGTTCATCTTTTTATATAGGTAAGGGGGGGGGGCAGAATTCTTGAAGGAGGAATAGGATTTCTTAGTGGACTTTTGTAAAATAAGAGGAAAGTAAATTTTAGAGAGAGAAAAAAAAGAGGATTAGCAAAATATTACTAAAATATATTCTTCCCACCCTTCTCGGTAAAGTCACATTTTCCCACTGTGAATTCTCTTAGAAACAATTCATATGGATATCTTCCCAAGGCCCTGAAACTCCTAGGCTCTGGATGCCTTTTTCTCTCTGACTTCATTTGGAATGACTCTAATGAACTTCATGACTTGATTAAATATCATTAGGACTGACTGGCTGTGAAAAGACTTCAGTGGTTTCATGCATACCTGAGGGCACTGGGTCCTAAGCAGCTCTTTGTTCAGACCCTGGCCTACATTTAAAACTTCAATATAGTTTTTACTTTGGAGGTTGTGGTCAAACTCTAGGACTTAGAAGTTAGGTCACCTAAATGATCTGGCTCCAAGTTGAATTGCTTAGTATACAAAACCATATCAAAGGACTAATAAATAATTTGAGGGCATAAATATTATAAATATGTAAGTTTTATATTTTATGTTATACAAATAGGCCTATGTCTGAAATTATATGGATTTCATTAGTAGTATACTAATATAGTGTGTCATGGCTTGACATGGAGTTAGTGTTGGTGGTGGGATTTAGGGACCAAAGCAAAGTCTTGTCTGCTCCAAGAAATCTTACCTGCTGCCCTTCAATAGATCTGCCATCTTTTTTACCTGACTTGACTATCATTATTACTCTTTTGGATTAGACAACAGATGTAGGGTTGCTGAGTCTGTCAGATTTGATACTCCATTAATTGAGAGATGCCTCTCTAGATTTTCTAGTTGTTGTTGTTGTTGTTTTTCCCACTTAATGGAATTTTATTTTTCCAGTTACATGTAAAGATAGTTTTCAACATTCACTTTTATAAGATTTTAAGTTCCAAATTTTTTCTCCCTCCTTTCTCTCCCCCTCCCAAAGACAACATGCAATCTGATATAGGATATACTTGTAGAGTCATATTAAACATAGTTCCACATTAGTCATGTTGCTAAAGAAGAATCAGAACAAAATGGAAAAAGCAAGAGAAAGAAAAAAAAAAGAGAGAAAATAATATGCCCTGCTCTGCATTCAGACTCCATAGTTATTTCTCTTAATGTGAATAATATTTTTCATCATAAGTCTTTTGGAATTGTGTTAGATTATTGCTGAGAAAAGCTAAGTCTATCAAAGTTGGCAATCCCACAATGTTACTGTTACTGTGTACAATGTTCTCCTGCTTCTGCTCACTTCACTCAGATCAATTCATGTAATTCTTTCCAGGTTTTTCTGAAATTCACTTGCTCATCATTTCTTATAGAACAAAAATATTCCATTATATTCACATACCATAACTTGTTCACCCATTCCCCCAATTGATGGGCATCCCCTCAATTTCTAATTCTTTGCCACCACAAAAGAGCTGCTATAAATATTTTTTGTATATGTTAATCCTTTTCCCATTTTTATGATCTCTTTGGTATGCAGACCTAAAAGCAGTATTGCTGGGTCAAAGGGTATGCACAGTTTTATAGCCCTTTGGGCATAGTTCCAAATTGCTCTCCAGAATGGTTGGATCAGTTCACAACTCCACCAACAATGCATTAGTGTTCCAATTTTCCCCCATCTTCTTCAAAATTTGTCAATTTCCTGTTCTTTCATATTAGCCAGTCTGAAAGGTATAAGGTGGTACCTCAGAGTAGTTTAGATTTGCATTTCACTCTTCAATAGTGATTTAGAGCATTGTTTCTTACAATTATTGATAGCTTTAATTTATTCCTGTGAAAACTGCCTATTCATATCCTTTGACCATTTATCAATTAGAGAATGACTTGCATTCTTATAAATTTGATGCAGTTCTCCACATAGTTTAGAAATCAGGCTTTTAAGAAATGCTGGCCATAAAAGTTGTTTCCCAGTTTTCCACTTCCCTTCTAATATTAGTTGCATTGGCTTTGTGCAAAAACTTTTTTAATTTAGCGTAATCAAAATTATCCATTTTGCATTTCATAATGTTCTCTATCTCTTGTTTGGTCATAAATGCTTCCCTTCTCCATAGATCAGACAGATAAATTACTGGTTGCTCTCCCAATTTGCTTATATCACCCTTTATATCCAAATCATGTGCATATTTTGATCTTATCTTGGTATATGGTATAAGATGTTGGCCTAAGCCAAATTTCTGCCATATTGTTTTCTAATTTTCCCAGCATTTTTTTTTGCTAAATAGTGGGTTCTTATCCCAGAATCTGGAGTCTTTGGGTTTATCTAACAGTAGATTACTATAGCCATTGACTATTGTGTCTTGTGTACCTAACCTATTCTACTGATCGACCACGTTAGTTCTTATCCGGTAGCTAAAAGTTTTCATATTTGCTACTTTATAATACAGTTTTAGATCAGGTATGCCTAAGCCACCTTCCCTCCTATTTCTCTTCACTAATTCCCTTGATATTCTTGAATTTTTGTTTTTCCATACAAATTGATATTTTTTTTTCTAACACTATAAAAATGTTTTTGGTAGTTTGATTGGTGCAATTGAATAAGTAAATTAATTTAGGTAGAATTGTCATTCTTATTATATTAGCTTGTCCTACCCATGAGTAACAGATATTTTTCCAATTATTTATATCTGACTTTATTCATGTGAACAGTGTTTTGTAATTGTGCTCATATAGTGAGTGGGATTGTCTTGGCAGAGAGACTTACAAATATTTTCTATTGTGTACAGTTATTTTAAATGGAATTTCTCTTTCTATCTCTTTCTGCTGCTTAGTAATGTATAGAAATGTTGATGATTTATGTGTTTTTATATTCTGCAACTTTGTTAAAGTTTTAATTATTTCAAGTACTTTTTAAGTTGATTCAATAAGATTCACTAAGTATACCATCATCTCATCTGCAAAGAGTGATAGTTTTGTTTTCTCACTGCCTATTCTAATTCCTTGAATTTCTTCATGGACACCTTTGTTTCACCCCAAATCTTATTGGGAATGCTTCTAGCCTGTCCCCATTACATATAGTGCTTGATGTTGGTTTTAGTTAGATGTTACTTATCATTTTAAAGAAAACTCTATTTCTATGCTCTCTAATGTTTTCAACAGGAATGGGTGCTGCATTTTGTCAAAAGTTTTTTCTACATCTATTGAAATAATTATATAATTTCTGTTAGTTTTATAATTGATACGGTCAATTATGCTGATAGTTTTCCTAATTTTGAACCAGCCCTGTATTCCTGGTACAAATCCTATCTGGTCATAGTGTATTATCGCGGTGATTAAATGCTGTAATATCTTTGCTAATATTTAATTAATTAATTAATTAAACAACTAATGTTTAATTTAGCTTAATTTTTAATATTAATTTAATTGGGCTTATCCTTTAAATATTTGGTAGAATCCACTTGTACATCCATGTGGCCCTGGAGACTTTTTCTTAGAAAGTTCATTGATGACTTATTCAATTGCTTTTTCTGAAATGGGGTTATGTAAGTATTTTATTTCCTCTTCCATTAGTCTGGGCAATTCATATTTTCTTGTAAATATTCATTCATTTCACTTAGATTGTCAGTTTTATTGGCATACAGTTGGGCAAATAGCTTCTAATTATTGTTTTAATTTATCGTCATTGGTGGTAAATTCACCTTTTTCATTTTTGATACTGGTAATTTGGTTTTCTTTTTTTTTTAAATCATATTAGCCAAAAGTGTATCTATTTATTTTTTCCATAATATTGAATCTTAGTTTTATTTATTAGTTCAATAATTCTCTTGATCTCAATTTTATCAATCTTTCCTTTGGTTTTTTGAATTTCTAATTTGGTATTTAATTGTGGATTTTTAATTTTTTTCTAGCTTTTTTAGTTGCATGTCCAATTAATTGATATCCTCTTTCTCTATTTTATTCATGTGAGTATTTAAAGATATAAAATTTTCCCTAAAAACTGCTTTGGCTGCATGCCATAAGTTTTAGTATGTTGTCTCTTAGTATGTTGTCTCATTATTATCATTCTCTTGAATAAAGTAATAACTTGATTGTTTCTATGATTTTTTGTTTGACCCACTCATTATTTGGGGTTAGATTTTTTAGTTTCCAATTAACTTTTACTCAATCTTTGCATGGCCATTTATTATATGTAATTTTTCTTGCATCATTATCTGAAATGGATACATTCAATATTTCTGCCTTTTTGATTTGGATTGTGAGGTTTTTAATGCCCTAATATATGATCAGTTTTTGTATAGGTGCTGCTGAGCAAAAGGCATATTCCTTTCTATCCCCATCCATTTTTTTCCAGAGGTCTACAATATCTAACTTTTCTAAAATTTGATTCAACTCCTTAACTTCTTTCTTGTTTATTTTGTAGTTAGATTTATCTAGTTCAGAGAGGGGGAGGTTGAGGTCCCCCACTAGTATAGTTTTGCTGTCTATTTCTTCTTGTAACTTCCTTAACTTCTAATAGTTTGGATGCTATCCCTCTTGATGTATATATATTTAGTATTGATATTACTTCATTGTCTATAGTATCTTTTAGCAAAATGTAGTTTCCTTCCTTTTCTCTTTTAATTAGATTTATTTCTGCTTTTGCTTTATCTGAGATCAGGATTGCCAGCCCTGCTTTTTTGTTTGTTTTGTTCTGTTTTGTTTTGTTTTTACTTCAACTGAAGCATAATATATTCTATTCCAGCCTTTTACTTTTACTCTGTGGTATCTCTGCTTCATGTGTGTTTCTTGTAAACAACATATTGTAGGATTATGGTTTTTAATCCACTTGCTATCTACTTCCATTTTATAGGAGAGTTCAACCCATCACATTTATGGTTATGATTGCTAACTGTGTCTCTCCAGCCTATTTCCCTCCCATGTTTGTACTTTTTTCCTCTCCTTTCACCCTTTCCCTACTCATCAGTGCTTTTCTTCTAATGACCACCTCCTTTAATCTGCCATCCCTTCTCTTTCCCCTTTCCCTTACTAGTTCTTCCATTCCTTCTGTCCTCCCTTGTATCCACCCCCCTAACTTTTCCTGTCTCTTTTTCCTCCCACTTCCCTATAAAGTAAGATATCTATAACCAACTGAATATGTATGTTATTCCCTTTTTGAGCCAAATTCAATGAGAGAGTAATGTTCAAACAATACTGAACTTTCTCCCTTCTTTACTTCTGTGACAGGTTTTTGTTCCTTTTCATGTGACATAATTTACCCTATTCTGCCTCCCCTTTTCCTCTTCTTCCAGTACAATCTTTTTTTTCTATCCCTGAATTATTTTTTTATCATCACATCAAAGTCAACTTATACACACACCATCTGTCTATGTACATCCCTTCTAAATGCTGTAATAAAGATAGAGTTCTCAAGAATTAAAAGCATTATCTTCCCATGTAGGGATGCAAACAGTTTAACTTTATTGAATAACTTGTTTGTTTTTTCTTTTCTTTTGTGTTTACCTTTTTATACTTCTCTTGAATCCTGTATTTGAAGATCAAATTTTCTCTTCAGCTCTGGTCTTTTCATGAGGAATAATTTAAAATACCCTTTTTGATTGAATGTCCATTTTTTCCCCTGAAAGATTATGTTCAATTTTGCATGGTAGTTGATTCTTGATTGTAATCCAAGCTTTTTTTGCCTTCCAGAATGTAATATTCCAAGCCCTCCAATCTGATGTAGAAGCTACTGAGTCCTGCATAATCCTGACTGTGGCTTCTTGATATTTAAATTTTTTCTTTCTGGCTGTGTTCAGTATTTTAACTTTGATCTGATAATTCTGAAATTTGGCTACAATATCCCTCGGAGTTTTCATTTTGAGATGTCTTTCAGAAGATGAATTCTTTCAATGACTATTTTACCCTTTGGTTCTAGGATATCAGTGCAGTTTTCCTTTGTAATTTCTTAAAAGATGTTGTCTTGGCTCTTTTTTTTTTTTATCATGGCTTTCAGGTAGTCCAATCATTCTTCAATTATCTCTCCTGAATCTACTTTCCAGGTCAGTTGTTTTTCCACTGAGGTACTTTACATTTTATTCTACTTTTTTTCCATTCTTTTCATTTTGTTTGATTCTTGATGTTTCATAGAGTCACTACCTTCTACTTATCCAATTCTAATTTTTAAAGAATTATTTTCTTCAGTTAGCTTTTCCTTTTCCATTTTGCAAATTTTCCTTTTTAAGGAGTTGTTTTCTTCAGTGGATGTTTTTTTCCCCCAATTTGGCCAATTGTATTTTTTAAAGAATTGTTTTCTTCAATCATTTTTTTACCCTTCCTTTTCCAAGCTGTTGATTCTCTCTTGCTTACTTCTCATTTCTTTTCCCAATCTTTCTTCCACCTCTATTTGACTTTTAAAATCCTCCTTGAGCTCTTCCAAGAAGGCTTTTTGGGCTTGAGTCCAATTCATATTACCCTTTGAGGTTTCAGATGTAGGTACATTAACAATGTTGTCTTCTTCTGAGTTTATGTTGATCTTCCCTGTCACCATAGAAGCTTTTTACTGTCAAGTTTCTTTTTTACTTCTTTTCATCTTTTTTGCCTATTTCCTAGATTTTAAAGTTGAGCTCTCCTGCTGGAGCACAGGGGGCACTGTCACAAGCTTCTTCTGCAGGGAACCAGGGGACAGGTCACTGGCTTTGTGGACTTGGGACCTCTGGTGCTGGCAGTTGGAGCCTGTAGAAGTCTGGCAGCTTACCTTGTGCTGAGCTGGGGTCCCAGTGGTGGTGTCTGGTATGTGCTAAGGTCAGGTGGGGTTTTTCTGCATTTCATCAGGGCTACACTGAAGCATGTGGAGGTCTGGCACCTGGAGGATGCCTGTTTGTCCTGGGCTGCACCGAAGCACCTGGAGTTCCAGCAGCCAGAAGATGCCTAACTGCCCTATGCTCCAATAAAGCACATGGAGGTCCAGTCATTGGAGAACATCTGCCCACTAGGGGCTGCACTGAAGCTCATGGTGATTCTTCAGGCTGGAGTCTGCCAGTTCCCCTGACTATGCTAAGGCATGTGGTAGGTCCTGGTGCTGGCATTTACTTCATCCAACACACTGGGGCTCAGTGTCTCCTGCTTGTTTTCTGAGGTGGGGCTTGTTGCTGGCTCACTGGGACTCTTTCCATCCTGAAATGTGCCCCCCCACCCTTGCCTGAATGAGACAGACATTCTTTGCTGATCCTCCAAGTTTCCTGGGTTAAAAGATTGCTCCATCTTTCTGTTCTTTTCATCAACAAAACAATACAAGACAAGTTCAACCGACTCAGGAAAGAAAATACTATCCATATCCAGATAAACAATTGATAGATTCTGAATGCAGATTGAATCTTATCTTTTCACTAATTTTATTCCTTTTTCATGTATTTTTTTCCTTTTGATGTGTTTCTTCTTTCACAATTGTGACTAATACACGATAGCACATGTCTAACCTATATCAAATTGCCTCCCATTTTCAGGAAAGAGAAGGGAAGGGAGGGAGGAAGAAAAAATTGATACTCAAAACCTTGTAAAAATTAATGCTAAAAATTATCTTGATGTGTAATTGGAGAAAAATAAATTACTATTAAAATAGTAGAAGGAGGAGTAAGATAACTTTTTAATTGAATTTGAGGGACTTAAAAGTCAGATGGTTGACTTAGGTTCTCAGATTTATTTCCTTTTTTTTATTTAAAATCTGTTTATAAACAGCATTTCTTAAAAACATCATTTCAAAATATCACAATTGGCCGTGTTTTCCTTTAAGTAGGAACAGTCTCATCTGCAATAATATGCAAATATAATAAACTTGACGTATTTCATGACTATGTATGACCCATACAGACTTAAATACAGTTGTTTCCCTCTTTATGCAACACAATATAATAAAGTAAAATGAAGTCATCAGAAAAATAAAGACTTTCAGAAACTTATTTAGAATTCAGGTTGATACATAATCTAGATATTATGGAACACTGGTTTATTTTTACATATTTTTAAAAATCATAATGAAGTATTGGATATAGTGCTTATTCTGGCTAAAATGCAAAAATGTTATGAATTTAATACCACTTTAGAGTAAAATAATGTTATATACTCTGCAAGTGTTTTGATGCACAGAATTTGATTCTGTGAACTAGGCAAAAATGTAAACAGTAGAAATCTGCAGGACTCTGTCAATTCTTAGGTCCTAGCAATTTAGAAATCCTAACACTAAGCCCTTAACACATTTGTTTTAGAGATTTACATCTTAACATCTTTAATAAATGCTTAAAAAGCCTCTGACAAAGTACAACACTCTTTTATGCTTAAAAACCCTATGAAGTATAGACATAGAAGGACCTTTTTTTTCTTCTTTTTTTTAGAAGATTTTTTTTATTATTGTTTTTCTTGTCTTTTTTAAAATAAATTTATTTATTTTTAGTTTTCAATATTTACTTCCACAAGATTTTGAATTCCAAATTTCACCTCATCTCACCCCTGCCCCCACCCCAAGATGGCATGCATTCTGAATACGCCTTCCCCTAGTCTGCCTTCCCTTCTATCTCTCCCCCCCTTCTCTTATCCCCTTCCCCTTCTATTTTCCTGTAGGGCAGGATAAATTTCTGTACCCCATTTCCTTTATTTCTTATTTCCCAGTTGCATGTGAAAATTTTTTTTTAAACATGTGTTTTTAAAACTTTGGGTTCTGAATTTTCTCCCTTCCTCCCTCCCCACCCACCTTCATTGAAAAGGCAAGCAACTCAATATAGGTCATACATGTGCAGTTATGCAAAACACTTCCATAGTAGACATGCTGTGAAAAACTAACTCTATTTCCCTTAATCCTATCCTGCCCCCCCATTTATTCTATTCTTTCTTTTGACCCTGTCCCTCCACAGAAGTATTTGCTTCTGATTACCCCCTTTCCCATTCTTCTCTCCTCTCCATAATCCCCCTACTCTCTTGTCCCCTATCCCCCCCATTTTCCTGTAGGGTAGGACAGATTTCCATGCCCAATTGAGTGTGTATGTTATTCTCTCCTTAAGTCAAATCCTATGAGAATAAGATTCACTCATTCCCTCTCACCTTTCCCTGTTTCCCCTTTACTGTAAGAGCCTTTTCTTTTCTGTTTTTTTTTTTGTGAGATAATTTACCCCATTCTACCTCTCTCTTTCTCCATCTCTTAGTATAATCCTCTCTCACCCCTTAATTTTGTTCTCCAGATAAAATCATCCTGTGCCCTCTATCTATCTATCTATCTATCTATCTATCTATCTATCTATCTATCTATCTATCTATCTCTCTATTTATATGCATACATATAATTTTTCCCTCCAACTACCCTTATACTGAGAAAGGTCTCATGAGTCACAAATATCATCTTTCCATGCAGGGATGTAAACAGTTCAACCTTAATAAGTCTCTTATGAATTCTATTTCCTGTTTATCTCTTCATGTTCCACTTGAGTCTTCTATTTGAAAGTCAATTTTTCTATTCAGCTCTGGTCTTTTCATCAAGAATGCTTGAATGTCCTCTATTTCACTGAATGACCATTTTTTTCCCCTGAAGGATTAAACTCAGTTTTGCTGGGTAGGTGATTCTTGATTGTAATCCTTTCTCCTTTGCCCTCTGGAATATTATATTGCATGCTCTGTGCTCCCTTAATGTAGAAGCTGTTAATCTTGTGTTATCCTGAATGTGTTTCCACAATACTTGAATTGTTTCTTTCTGGCTGCTTGTAATATTTTCTCCTTGACCTGGGAACCCTGGAATTTGGCTACAATATTCCTAAGAGTTTTCCCTTGGGGATCTCTTTCAGGAGGAGATCGGTGGATTCTTTTAATTTCTATTTTGCCCTCTGATTCTAAAATATCAGGGCAGTTTTTCTCAATAATTTCTTGAAACATGATGTTTAGAGTCTTTTTTTGATCATGGCTTTCAGATAATATAATCATTTTTAAATTCTCTCTCCTGGATCTATTTCCCAGGTCAGTTGTTTTTCCAATGAGATATTTCACATTGTTTTCTAATTTTTTATTCTTTTGGATTTGTTTTACAGTGTCTTGATTTCTCATAAAGTCACTAGCTTCCAATTGCTCTATTCTAATTTTTAAGGAAATATTTTCTTCATTAAGCTTTTGGACTTCCTTTTCCATTTGGCCAATTTTGCTTTTTAGGGCATTGTTCTCCTCATTGGTTTTTTGGACCTCTTTTGCCATTTGGATTAGGCTATTTTTTAAGGTGTTATTTTCTTCAGTATTTTTTGGGGTCTCCTGTAGCAAGCTGTTGACTTGTTTTTCATCATTTTCTTGCATCACTCTCAGTTTTTCCTCTACTTCTCTTACTTGCTTCTCAAAATCCCTTTTGAGCTCTTCCAAGGCCTGGGACTGATTCATATTTTTTTTTGAAGCTTTGGATGTAGGAGCTTTGGCTTTGTTGTCTTCTTCTGATTGTATGTTTTGATCTTCTTTTTCACCAAAGTAAGATAATATAGTCTGACTCTTTTTGTGCTGCTTACTCATGATCCTAACCAATTACTTGAGTTTAAACTCTTTGTTAAAGTAAGAGTCTTCTTCCAATGTGGAGAAAGTACTGTCCTATGCTTCATGGTTTATACAGCTGTTTTCAGAGATAGTTCTAGGGACATGTAAATTTTCAGTTTTTCCATGGTGGTATGATAAAGGGTGAGGTGTTTCTTCTTCACCTGCCACAACAAGCTCCACCACACCAGTGCTCCTCCTCACCCCAGGACCGCCCCTCAGAACTGTGACTCAGATCCAAGCACAGGCAAAGCAAGAGATTCCTGCCTCAGCACTAGCAAAGAGATCCCTGCACTCCCCCTCTGACCAGCCACTTAATTCCCCCTCAGTCTGTGGCCCAGAAGCTCAGGAGGCAGCTGCTGCCCCAGGGGTAGCTGAGACCTAGCTTCTACCTCTCACCACAGTCACAGACTTTTCCCACTGACCTTCTAAGTTGTTTTTGGCTTTCACAG
The DNA here is from genome assembly GCF_900497805.2 of Vombatus ursinus. Classification (NCBI taxonomy): domain Eukaryota; kingdom Metazoa; phylum Chordata; class Mammalia; order Diprotodontia; family Vombatidae; genus Vombatus; species Vombatus ursinus. Next base: position 25,393,533 of record NW_020954599.1, read on the forward strand.
GTTGAGAAGTCTGGAAACTGCCTGCGATTCAGTCTTCTGAGGCCTGCTCCAGGGTCACTGAGGCCTGCACGCCCACACCAAACTGCGCTTCTCTCCCCGCCCAGTGAGATATACCTTTCCAATCAACCATCCAGGTTGTCTTGGGCTGGAAATTTGTTTCACTCTGTCTTTTTGTGGTTTCTGCTGCTTTAGAATTTGTTTATAGACATTTGTTTTTTACAGGTATTTGGAGGGATTTGGGGGAGAACTCAAGCAAGTCACTGCTTTCACTCTGCCATCTTGGCTCCACCCCCCTCAGATTTATTTTCAAAAAAGATGGAAGAGGACTTTCACCTCTTAATAATTTTTTTCACTACATTAAAAATAATATATACCACAGCTTGTTCAGCCACTCCCCAAGTGATGGACATCTCCTCAATTTCCAATTCTTTGCCACCAGTAAAAGAGCTGCCATAAATATTTTTATACATATAAATGCTTTTCTTTTTTTTTATCTCTTTGGGATATGTAGCTAGCAGTGGTATTGTTGGATCAAAGAGTATGAATGGTTTATAGTCTTTCGGGCATAGTTCCAAATTGTTCTCCAGAATGGTTGAATCAGTATACAATTTCACCAACTGTCTTGATTTTCCCACATTCCATCCAACATTTATAATTTTCTCTTTCTGTCATATTAGTCATTTTGATAGGTGTGGGGTAGTAGCTCAGAGTTCTTTTCATTTGAATTTTTCTAATCAATAGTAATTTAGAGCATTTTTTTTCACATAAGTGTAGAAGCTTTGATTATTTGATTATTTCTTTTGAAAACTGAAAAAAAAGTTCATATCCTTTGACTATCAATTGAAGAATATGTCTTATTTTTATAAATTTGACTCAGTTTTCTATATATTTGAGAAATGAGGTCTTTATCAGAGAAACTTGCTGTACATTTTCTTTCATAGTTATGACTACTATGTATGTCTTTCCATTCTATTTTCCCCCATTATCCCACTCTCGTTCTCTCTCTCTCTCTCTCTCTCTCTCTCTCTCTCTCCTTTCATCCTGCCAATTCTTAAAAGTCTTTTGCTTCTGACTTTTACTTTCCCTAATCTATCCTCTATTCTATCACTCTCCTCCCCCTTTTCTTTTCCCCTTTTCTCCCACTTCTCTATATGGTAAGATATATTTCTATACCTAACTGAGTATATATGTTATTTCTTCTTTGAGTCAATTCTGATGAGAGTATGATTCACGTGCTCCACCTCCCCACTTCTCACTTCTTCCCCTACATTGTAAAAGCTCTTTCAAACCTCTTTTTAGTAGACAATTTACTCTATTCTACCATTTATTTTCCTGTACTCCCAGTTCATTCCTATTTCTCACACCCTAATTCTATTTTTCTTAGCTAATTATTACATCATATTTGATTCACACTCATGCCCTCTGTCTATGTATACTCTTTCTAACTGCCCTAATAATGAGAAAGTTTTTAGCAGTTACAAGTATCATTCTCCCATGTAGTAATGTAAATAGTTTAACATTATTGAATCCCTTATGATTTCTCTTCCCTGTTTACCTTTTTATGCTTCTCTTGAGTCTTGTATTTGAAAGTTAAATTGTCTATTAAGCACTTGTTTTTTCATCAGGAATACTTGAAAGTCTATTCTTCTCCCTGAATGATCATACTCAGTTTTGCTGGGTAGGTGATTCTTGGTTGTAATCCTAGCTCCTTTGCCCTCTAGAATTTCATATTCCAAGCTCTCTGATTATTTAATGTAGAGATTGCTAAATCCTGTGTTATCCTGACTGTGGCTCCATGGTATTTGAATTGTTTCTTTTTGATTACTTGCAATATTTTTTCCTTGACCTGGGAGCTCTGGAATTTGCCTATAATATTCCTGAAAGTTTTCATTTTGGGATCTCTTTCAGGAGGTGATTTATTGGTGGATTCTTTACATTTCTATTTTACCCTCTGCCTTTAGAATATCAGGACAATTTTCATTGATAATTTCTTGAAAGATGATTGTTACCATGTCTTTCAAGTAGTCTAATTTTAAATTAGAGCTCCTGGATCTATTTTCCAAGTCAGTTGTTTTTCCAACAATATATTTAATATTTTCTTTTTTTTCATTCTTTTCATTTTGTATTATTGTTTCTCGATGTCTCATAAAGTTATTAGCTTCCACTTACCCAATTCTAATTTTTAAGGAATTATTTTCTTCAGTGAACTTTTGTACATCCTTTTCCATTTTGCCAATTCTATTGTTCAAGCAATTCCTATCTTCACTAGATTTCTGTGCCTCTTTTACCATTTAGCCAAATCTGCTTTTTAAAAGAGTTCTCTTTAGTGAATTTTTATATATCTTTTTTTCCCACTTGACCAGTTCTACTTTCCAAGGCATTCTTCTCCTCACTTGATTTTTGTACTTCTTTTCCCATTTGATCTCTTCTGTTTTTTAATGTGTTATTTTCTTCAGTACTTTTTTTTGTGCCTCCTTTACCAAACCATTGGCTCTTTTTTCATGATTTTCCTTGCATTACTCTCATTTCTCTTCCCAATTTTTCCTCTATCTCTCTTTTTCTTTTTTCTTTTTTTATTAATTTATTTTGATGTAACAATCACATCCATATGCTTTTGAGTTTAAAATTTTTCTCCCCTTTCCTCCCCACCACCCTCTCAAGCACAGCACATAATCTGATATAGGCTATACAAATACATTCCTATTAAATATATTTTCATGTTAGTGAGGTTGTAAGTAAAAATTAAAACCAATAGGAAGAACCACCAGAAAGAGGAAACAAAATTCAACAGAAGAGGAAAAAAATAGCAATTCAAATTCCATAGTTCTTTCTTTGGATGTGGATAACATTTTCCATCACGAAGCCTCTGGAGATGTCTTAGATCCTTCTTTGCTGGGAAGGGTTAAGTTTATCAATACTAGTCATCACACAATGTGGCTGTTATTGTGTACAATGTTCTCTTGGTTCTACTTGCTTCACTCAGCATCAGAGCATACAAGTCTTTCCAGGTTTTTCTAAAGTCAGCCTGTTCATCATTTCTTATGGCACAATAGTATTCCATTACATTCATACACCACAACTTGCTCAGCCATTCCCAAATTGATGGGCATCATTTCAATTTCCAATTCTTTGCCACCACAAAAAGATCTGCTATGAATATTTTTATACATATGGGTCCTTTTCCCATTTGTATGATCTCTTTGGGATGTAGCCCTAGAAGTGCTATTGTTGAGTCAAAGGGTATGCACATTTTTATAGCCCTTTGGGCACAATTCTAAATTACTCTCCAAAATGGTTGGATCATTTCACAACTCCATCAAAAATGCATTAGTCTTCCAATTTTCCCACATCTTCTCCAACATTTATCATTTTCCTGTTTTGTCATGTTGGCCAATCTGATAGGTGTGATATGGTACCTCAGAATTGTTTTGATTTGCATTTCTCTAATCAATAGTGATTTAGAGCATTTTTTCATATGACTATAGATGTCTTTAATTTCTTCATCTGTGAACTTCCTGTTCATATCCTTTGACCATTCATCAATTGGGGAATGACTTGTATGCTTATAGATTTGAATTAATTCTCTATATATTTTAGAAATGAGGCCTTTATCAGAGAGATTGATTGTAAAAATTCTTTCCCAATTTTCTACCTTCCTTCTACTTAGTTGCATTGGCTTTATTTGTGCAAAAACTTTTCAATTTAATGTAATCAAAGTTACCCATTTTGCTTTTCGTAATGTTCTCTATCTCCTGTTTGATCATGAATTTTTCTGTTCTACATAGATCTGATAGGTAAATTATTCCTTGCTCTCCCAGTTTGTTTATAGTATCAGCCTTTATATCTAAATCATGAACCCATTTTGACTTTATTTTGGTGTATGGTGTGAAATTTTGGTCTATGCCTAGTTGCTGCCATACTCTTTTCCAGTTTTCCCAGCAGTTTTTTTTCAACAAGTGGGTTCTTATCCCAGAAGCTGGGGTCTTTAGCTTTATCAAATAATAGATTACTATAGTCATTGACTACTGTGTCTTGCTTATTTAACCTATTCCACTGATCCACCACTCTATTTCTTAGCCAGTACCAAGCAGTTTTGATGATTGCTGCTTTATAATACAATTTAAGATCTGGAATAGCTAGGCCACCTTCCCTTGCATTTCTTTTCATTAGTTCCCTTGATATTCTGGACCTTTTGTTCTTCTAAATGAATCTTGTTATTATTTTTTCTAACTCTATAAAATAATTTTTTGTTAGTTTGACTGGTATGGCACTGAATAAGTAAATTAGCTTAGGTAGAATCATCATTTTTATTATATTAGCTCAGCCTACCCATGAGCAACTGATGTTTTTCCAATTATTTAGATCTGACTTTATCTGTGTGAAAAGTGTTTTCTAATTGTGTTCATAGAGTTCCTGGGTGTGTTTCAGGAGATAGATTCCTAAATATTTTATAATGTCTACAGTAAGTTTAAATGGAATTTCTCTTTCTATCTCTTGGGCTTTGTTGGTAATATATAGAAATGCCAACTATTTATGTGGGTTTATTTTATAGCCTGCAACTTTGCTAAAGTTGTTTATTATTTCAAGTAGTTTTTTACTTGATTCTCTAGGGTTGTCTAAGTATATCATCATGTCATCTGCAAAGAGTAATAACTTTGTTTCTTCTTTGCCTATTCTAATACCTTCAATTACTTTTTCTTCTCTCATTGCTAAAGCAAGTGTTTCCAGTAGGATATTGAATGACAGTGGTGATAATAGACATCCTTGTTTCACTCCCAATCTTATTGGCAATACTTCTAGCTTGTCCCCATTACATATAATGCCTGTTGAAGGTTTTAGGTAGATGCTATTTATTATTTTAAGGAAGACTCCATTAATACCTATGCTCTCTAGTGTTTTTAATAGGAATGGGTGTTGTATTTTGTCAAAAGCTTTTTCTGCATCTATTGAGATGATCATGTGATTTCTGTTAGTTTTGGTATTGATATGATCAATTATGCTGATAGTTTTCCTAATTTTGAACCCTCCCCACATTCCTGGTATAAATCCTATCTGTTCATAGTGTATTATTCTTGTGATAAGCTGCTGTAATCTATTTGCTAATATTTTGTTTAAAATTTTTCCTCTACTTCTCTTATTTGATTTTTAAAATCCTTTTTGAGCTCTTCCATGATCTGAAACTAATTCATACTTTACTTGGAGGCTTTGAATGTAGCAGTTTTGATGTTGTCTTTTTCTGAGTTTATGTTTTGATCTTCCCTGTTATCATAGTTACTTTCCAAAATCAGGATATTTTTCTGCTGTTTTCTTATTTTTCTAACCTATTTCTTGACTTTTTAACTTTATGCTAAAGTGGGGCTCTGCTTCCAGAGTCAAAGGGGCAGTGTCCCAAGCTTCAGGATATTTTGTGAAGCTATTTACAGAGATAATTGTGGGGACCAGTAAGTTTTTAGTTCTTCCAAAGTGGTAATGAACTTGGGAGAGATGTGTTTACTACTTTCATGGCTTGTATTCTGATCTGTGAGTGACCACAAGCCCTGGTGAGCTAGTGTTCCTCCTTGCTCTGTGACTGAGACCTAAGACTACAAACCAGATCTACCCCCAGTGCCAATATAGGGATCCCTGTAATCCCCTTCTGACCAGTTGTCTGACTTTCTTACTATCTGTGGGCTGAAAGGTGTGGAAACTGCCACTGCTACCACTGATTCAGTTGCCCCTAAAATCTAGTGCTGGTCTGCTAAGGAGTGACCTGTGCTAAAATGCATTCCACTCTTTTCCAAGTACAACAGAACTTTCCTGATGACCTTCTAAGTTGTCTTGGGCTGGAAAATTGTTTCACCTTGTCCTTTTGTGGATTCTGCTGCTCCAGAATTTGTTGTGAAGCATTATTCAATTTTTGGAAGTCTTTTGGGAAGAGTTCAGGCAACTTTCTACCTTTTCTCTATCATCTTGGTCCCCCATCCTGACCCACACCAATTCTACTTTTTAAGGAGTTCGTTTCTTCAGATATTTTTATGCCTCTTTTATCATCAGACCTATTCTGTTTTTTTAAGGTAATATTTTCTTCAGTATGCTTTTTTGCCTCTTATCAAGCTGCTAATTCCCTTTTCATAATTTTCTTGTTTCACTCTCATTTCTTTTCTCAATTTTTCATCTACCACTCTTGCATCTTTCTTTAACTCTTATAAGAATTCTTGATGGATGGCCTTGGGTCCAATTAGCTTTTTTTTTCTTTCACACTCTGCTTATAAAGGTTTTCACATTGTTCATTTTTAAGTTTATATTTTCTTCTTCCCTGCCAATATAGTAGCATTTTGTGGTCAATTTATTTATTGCTTGTTCATTTTTCCAGCTTATTTCTTAATTTTGACTTTTATGGTATAGTTGGGCTCTGCTCACTTCATGGTGAGGAGGCATTGTGCCAAGCTTCAGCCGTGTGTGTGTGTGTGTGTGTGTGTGTGTGTGTTGCTATTTTCAAAGCAGGTTCTGGAGTTCTGCAAATTTTCAGTAATTCTAAGGTGGTATTAACCTGGAAGAGGTAAGGAAACTGCTCTCCTGGCCTATGCTTTGGTCTTTGCACAAGAAGGGTCCCCTTCTTACAGCCACAACTGCTAGTCTTCTGCTTTGCTTTGGAACTGTGACCAGGGCCCCTCTCTTTTGTGACCAATCACAAGTGCTCCACTCCATCCTGGAACTGTGACCAAGAACTGCTTATGAGCAATAGAGTTGCTAATGAGCATCAGCTGTATGCAGTAACTGCAAATGGTCCCCTGTAATCTGTTTCTGCTCAGTTTTTCAGCTCCCTTACTAGAGCTGACAGCTTCTAAAGCTGTTGCCACTGTTGCAAACAGCTCCATAGGCCACTGCTGGTGCTGCTGCCACACTTTGGGACTGTGTCCACACTAGTGTTGTATATCTCTCCTTCAGACCTGTTAAGTTGTCTTAGGTTAAAAAGAATTCTCTATTTCATTTTTTGTTATCTCTGCTGGTCCAAAATTTGATTTGAGGCATTATTTTAAAGTTGTTCGGTGGGGAATGTTGGGAGAGTTCAGCTGGCTCCCGGCCTGTACTCTGCCATATTGACTCTGCCTTTCTTCAATAAAGCATTAAAAAAATGTATATCATCTTCAAAAATTGAGTTTTCTTTTGTTTCAGGGAGAAGCTTGGGATTAAAAACAGTGTGTAAATAATCCCCCAGGCATAATATAAACTTCATCTCTTCCTCCTATTCCATTTTGCTCTAAACTGTAGAGGGTTGATGGATAAATTACTTAGGATAGGTATCCAAACCCATACAATGGTGAAAACAACAGGAATTATTCATTAACTTGTTGTTTGTTTTTGTTTCATTTTGTTTTGTTTTGTTTTTTTCCCCAGCATATGCATTCATCAGTTTTGTTTTCTTCATTGTCAAGTTTCCCCTGGAAAGCTAGACAACACAGTGGATAGAGTACTAGGCCTAAAGTCAGGAAGATTCATCTTCCTGAGTTCAAATCTAGCCTCAGATACTTACTAGCTATGTGACTCTGTGCAAATCACTTAACCCTGTTTGCCTCAGTTTCCTCATCAGTAAAAATGAGCTGGAGAAGAAAATGGCAAACCACTTGAGTATCTTTGCCATGACAACCTTGAATGGGGTCACAAAGAGTCGGACAAACCTGAAAAACAACTGAACCATTGAAAAGTCTTCCCTCACTGCCTCTTTTCATGGGGATGACACCCCTCGTGCAATGAATAATATTTTTAAAGTATATGATTCATTCTTTCTTTTTTACACATAGATACTCATACACAAAGATATCATAAGTACATGTAATCTAGATATAGTAACCCCCAAACTGAATCATCTTTTCTTTCCCTGCTCCCCATCTGGTGAGATCATCTAACATGAATGACTATGTACATATTTGTCTTTTCTTCCTTGGAGCAACTGACATCTGTGGTACATAAAATATGTCCTATTAAATTTCCAGAAAATGTCTAAATTAAAATTTTGGAGTTGATTGGCTCACTGAGCAAATGAAGAAAAATCAAGTGCCTGTGAAACTTTTAGTCTTGGGAATCTCTTAACACCTCCTGGGATTGGGCCATTAAGAGTAGTTAGTAACTAGTCCCAGAACTAACATGGGGCCTGGGCTGTGAATTCCATAGACAAAATTTCTGGGACTTCTTCTGTAAGTTCTTTTGTAAAGACAAGGTTTTGATAAAGGTGCTAAGTGGCTCAGTAAATAGAGAGCTTGGTTTGGAGTCAGAAAGACTTCACTTAAAAACTTTGAATCTATGTCTTGGGGAAGGAGGTGAGGAGGAAGGTGGGGAGGGGGGGAGAGAAAAATTTAAAACTCAAAAGCTTATGGAAGTGATTGTTGATAATTCAAAATAAATTAATTAAAAATTAAAAAAAAACCTTAGAATCTTAACTGGATGACCTTGGGTAAGTCATTTAACCTCTGTTTGCCACTGGAGAAGGAAATGGCAAACCATTCCAATATCTCTGCCAAGAAAATCCAATCAACATAGGTCCATGGAAGCACAAAGAGTGGGATACAACTAAAAATGATTGAACAACAACAAAAAAGGTTTGAGAGATGTCTACTAAATCTCTGGCCCTTTGATGGAAGTGTTATTGGACTATGAAATGAACTATTTAAGGAGATGGAAGGAAGGGATGGAGGAAGTGGAGATGTTAGGAATAAAATACTCTGCAAATTAGCTGAGTAACTCCCAAATTAAAAAAAAAAAACTGCCCTATTTGCTGTTCCTTGTACATGACATTCTATCAGTGCCTTTGTGCTTTCACACTATCTTCCATGTCTGAAATATTTTCTCTTCTTATTTTTCCTCTTGGAATCCTTTTTCCAATTTCCACTCCCATTCCAGTGGAAATTGTGTTGTATTTACTTGCATGTATTGTATTTACTTATCTAAATACACGTTGTTCTATTTCCTACACACTCCACACCCCTATGTAACCTCTTTGAGGACAGAGATTCTTCCATTTTTATGCCCCAGCCAGTGATTAGCAAAGTGACTCAAATGTAATAGTAGCTTTAAAAATGTACATTAAGTTATTTGAATTGGATGGCATATTTCATGGAAGAGGCAGCTGTGGTATAGGGGACAGAGAACCAACTATAGAGCTAGATTTTATAATACATTCTGGCTTTGTGACTCTGAATAAATCATTTAACCTCTATGTTCTAGACAATTCTTTAGGTCTAGAAGATGCTAACCTGCATTAGTGGAGGAATGTCTACCTCATCCCTTTACCAATAAAATCACAAGATTAGCTCTCAACTCTATTCCATAAAATTCTAGTTTTTAAATCAGTGGGTGTAGAAAAATGGTAATATTTTGTGATTTATAAAACCTCATACAGAATTCATTCTTGTAATTCTTAATCTTTTATGTGTAGTAACACACTTGATCTTCATAACATCTCCAAAATATTACCAGAACATCATCTTCAAGTTCAAATTAATTCAGCTCTAGATAAGGAGACTGTGAAATCACAGCACAATAAAAAGAACCCTGAATCTGGAATCTGAAGTCTCAAAGATTATCCAGCCTCAGGTTTCATCTTCCTCTCCCATGAAATAGCACACAAAATATACAGCAGAAAAAAAATGCCTGATTGTTCTCTGGATGAGGCTCTGTCACTTAATATCTTTGTGAATTTGAGCAAGTCACTGGATTTCTCTGAGTTCCAGTTTCCTCATCTGAAAAATTAAGGGATTCTATTGAATGGTCCTCTAAAATGCTATGACCCAGAGGCGATACGACTTGCCTAAGGTGTCACAGCTATTTAGCAAGAGATCTGAGACTAGAAACGAATCTTTTACAATTCTTCATGCAATACTATATGACCTCCAATAGTACTGAAACCTTTGAAATTCTTAATACTTACTTGAAACCTAGCAGCTTTTGGAAAGCATATGGTCCCAGTTAGAAAAAGACTCATTTCTGGATGAAGTTCCCAGAGAGCTTATTTGACTTAATGAGATGTCAAGATTGACCTGAGGCTCCTTTAGGTTTTATTTCCCTGCCTCCCCAGTAGTTGGAACTGATTTTGTCTGATCTGATTAGGGAGGCATCTTCCCCCTACCCCTTAGGTTATATTAATTGAATCCTTCTACTAGCTCGTTGTACTAGTTTTCTCTCCTCTCTCCTCCCTCCACCACACCCCCAACCAATCTCCAATCATTTCCAAAGGTTCACTGCAGACCTTCTATTCACCCAAGAGTCATGTGTGAACCAGGATTGAAGACGGATTAATGACTTTGCACTTGGCTTGGTGTGAAATAGGATTGTTGGCATTTCAAATCCTATTAGTTTGTTTTGAATAGCTGAAGCTTGTTTTATTGGTTAATTCTTGAAATTGGCCCTAACTGTGTATAAATTATGTCATTTAAAAAAAAGTGGAAATGATACATCTATGAGGCAAGCTGTTCTTCTGTTCTCCAAGTTATTATATCCTCCTCCACCACTTCCATAAATTAGAAGCCTGGCTTATTATTGCCCAGAGCACGAGCTACCTGGTTGTACCAAGGATGCTTTGGACATCTGCCAAAAAAACAGAATTGAGTCTCATGAGGGATTGAATTATAAATCCAGACTTCTTAGGGACAGCTCCCCAGAATTAAGTCAGAATTTCCAATGGATTTAGTTTTCTCCCCACTGTTCATTTTGCATTCTCAAAAGTCTAGGCTTCCATTTAGAAAACAATAAGCTGTTAAACATACAGAAATAGGAGATAATATATTTTGAAAGTTGTATAGAAAAATAACAAGATACATTTTGCCCCACTAACTCCCTTCTCTTTTGAAGACCTCTAGTTAGTCTTGTTAATGATGAAAAGGTAAGGTGCAGCCAGGCAGGTCTGGTTCCACAAAGTTGATTGACACTAGGAAAGTTGTTCAGATTCAGGAGGCTTAGTACTGTTTTCCTCTTCCCATGAGACAGAACATAAAACTTAGAGCACTAGGCAAAGTCTTTTCTTTGGATCAAGAGTGGATTGTGAAGAGAGTAAAGCAGTTAAGAATTTTTGCCTTTACCATTGAGTTCAATGAGCTCTTCTATCAGCCTTCTGATATTAGCCAGGTATACAGCTGGGTATATGAGGACTTGCGCCTCTGCTATGAGGGCTTGCCAAGCCCTTTTCAGGACTTTTCATACACACACCTTTGCTGTCCACCTTCACCCAATCTCAATTGTGGCTCCAAGAAGCTGTACCGTGGCCATCTTGGCAGATGGGCTAAACCAGGTTAAGTATAACTAACAAGCATCAAACCCATTCATGAGTTAGGGGTCTACCCCAAGCATGTGAAGACTTTCCCTGGTGAAATGGGTAGATGGTGTATATATGTTTGTATGTATATGTATATGTATATGTATGTATGTATATATGTATATATATGTGTGTGTGTGTATATATGTTTTCTCTATTGTGTATATAAATATATATAATTTTAAATATGATGCTTGTGTGAATGCATATACATATAAGTATTTGTATATATTTATATGTGTATATATGTGTGTATACATACATATATACATACACAGTATATATACATATAGACACATATATATGTGTGTAAACACATACATATATATGCTGTGAAAAATGATTCATTTGGACCCCTACTGTATTCCAATCAGTATTAATTAATTTGATATCATTTCACAGGGGTAGTGATTACAAGTTCTGTATATTAGGCCTCAGAGTTGCAAACTGCAGAACGTAATTTCATTTGCTTAATCATAGGAAACTAACTACACCTTTATTTTTCTTCCTTCTTATGATGTCTAAGCACAGTGGTGGAGATGATACAATTACATGGAAAATCCCCCAACTTATTTTTGTACCTCCATACCACTCTCCAACATGAGCTGGTGACCATCTTATGACCCTCTTGGAACCACTTAATCAGTGGAGATTTGCCATGCTTTGCCCATCCCAAGATTCCCCTGCTGACATATCATTTCTAGGTGATGCATCATTTTTGACCCATGAAGCAAAGTCTATCAATCAATAGGATTCTATACTCTGTGTAGTACCTCTACATTATTCAAGTATTAAATCTGGTATCATGCCTTATAAAAAATAAGACCCTGGAAGGAAGTATCTCATATTGTGAGGAAGATCTGAGGTCCACTTCATTAGAGGGTACCATGGGCCCTTTAATAAAGTGCCATTGGCTCAGAGCTCTGTCTCCATGGTTTTTTTCTTGCAGATTGGACAATTATAATCCCCATAATACTAGAAATACACAAAGTAGATACTAGATACAAGCTAACCTTAGAAGAGGAAACTTACCAGGTGGGGGAGGATAAGAAAGGAGAAAAGAGAGGAAGAAGAAATATATCCTGCAGAAGATGTGGATTAAGATGATATTTGAAAAAAACCAGGGATTCCAAGAGGTAGAGATGAAGAAGTGGATTCCATGTTTGGGTCAGAGCTGGTGCAAAGGCATGGTGATTGGAGATGGAGCATCATTTGTGAGAAGCAGCGAGTAAGCCAGTGTGATAAATACATAAGAATCCTAGAAGGACAGGAAGACTCCAGGTTGTGAAACACTTTAAATACCAAACTGAGAAGCTGTATTTGATCACAAAATTAAAGGGAGTCATTAAGTAGGGAGGTTATATCATCAGATATGCATTTTGGAGGAGTCACTTTGACAATTGTGCAAAGGATGGATTGAAATGGGAAGAAGTTTGAGGGACAGAGAACAGTTAAGAAGCTATTAAAATAATCCGGTTAGAGGTGATGAGGGTCTGATCTACAATGGCAGGAGAGGAGAGTATTTAAATAAAAGGTGTTATGGAAATAGAAATGTTTTGGCAACTAATTCAATATATGAAATTAATGAGATTAAGGTTAAGGAGTCAAAGAAGGAAAATCTGGATGAATAAAAGGATGATGGTAACTTCAATAGTAACAGGGGATTTCAGAAGATGGGTTGGAGAAATGAGTTCTCTTTTGGATGTATTGAGTTTGAGTTTGAGATGCCTACAGGACAACCTTGGAAATGTCCAATAGGTAATCTAAGATGCATATCTGTAGCTCTAGATAATAAGGCTAGATGTATGGATCAGATAATCATCTGCATAAAATAGTAATTGAACCTAGGGGAAATTATGAGATCAAGTGAGAGTGAAGAAGGAAGACGTTAGGGTCCAGATAGAGATGTGGGATATACCTAGAGTTAGTAGGCTTGACATGGATAAAGATCTAGAAATAGAGACTAAGAAGGAATAGTCAGACAGGTAGGAAGAGAACCAAGAGAGATCAGTTTCACAAAAATCCTAGAGAGGAAAGAATATCCAAAAGAACATTCAATAGTAACAAATGCTGTAGAGGATAAAAAAGAGAAGGACAAAGAAAAGTTCATTAGATTTAACATTTAAGAGATCCAGTTATCTATTGTAACTTTAGACAATTGCAGTTTCTGTTGTTGATGAGATCAGAAGTTAGAGGATTTAGAAGAGAATCTAAGGGAAAGAAGTGAAGGCATTGACTGTAGAAGACTTTATAAAGGGGTTTAACGAGGAAAGATATAGATCGAGGGCAGAGACAGCAATACAACTTGAGAGAGGCAGATTTTGTCTTGACATGAGGCAAAACTTCTGAAAAATCAGAACTGTCCAAAGTTGAAATGAGCTGCTTTGAGAAGTAGTGGTTCCTCCTCCCTGAAGGCATCAAGTGGAGGATGGATGACCACTTAGAAATTATAGATTTAGTTATCTGGTTTGTGTGGTTCCCCCCACTGTTCAGAGTCTGTGGTTCTAGGGCAGCCTTGCAGCTCAACACCAAAGTACTTCTTAAAGTGACTGAGCCAACAAGATCCAACTTGATGGTAATAGCCAATATTTCTATAGGATTTCCAGGTTTGCAAAGAACTTTAAATACAGTCTAGTGTCTGATCCTCACAATAACACTGTGAAAAAGATCCTAAAGATAATCTTCTCATTTTACAGATGAGGAAACTGAAGTCCACAGAGGTTAAGTGGCTGACCTATGGTCACACTGCCAGCAAGTATAATAGGCAGAATTACTTTCCACCATAATGCACTGCCTTTCAAGGTTCCCTGAATAGGGAACTCCACTAATTTGCTATATCTGTAACAGGGGAGAACCAAACTAGAAATGTACTCCAGAGAAATCAGTACCTCATCAGATATTTCCTCCATGATATAAACAGAAAGACTCCGAGGGTGTCTCTTCAGTGTCCACTCATTATGTTTGGGACATTAGCTGCCATCATTACTGCCAATTTTTGTTGGCAAAACACATGGCAGATATTCACTACCAGAATGGCAAAGCTATAAATTCAAGGGGTTTTCTATAGAATATTCTTTGTTGATCCTGATTCTCAAAATAGCTTAAAGGGTTCCTGGCTATTTGGAAACATTACCCTTTATTGATATATGGAACTTCCTCCTTGTACCCTTCTTGTGAAAATTAAAAGTGGGTATAACATAGTTGCTCTAATTCAGGGACTGCAGATAGCATGAATATCAAGTGGGGGATGGGGAGATGGGAGGGGGAGTTAAATAACATGGTGCTCATGTAGTCTTCCTTCCTGGGCTCTTACCATTCCCCTTCTCAGTTCATTCTGGTCTTTCATCTGACAGGATACAAAAGTACTTGGAAGACCATCTGTTCAATTGGTGTTGGCTGACTGAAGTTAGTTGGGGTGGCGGGGGGAGGAACTTGGTTAGGAAATTCTTGCTAGGCTTTTTTTTCTTTTTCTGTTTTTGCTTTTTTAAATTAAAATCCCCATTGCACTGAGTACCCCAGGTTCAGGTATAACCTATCATATGGAGGTGGAATTGGTGGGGGAAGATTTTTAAGAAAAAAAATATGGATTTATTAAAAACTTATGCAACTTTTTATTATTTGCAAAACCATCATGGGGATGAAAGACTGTCATTCTCTTGTACTAAATCCAAGTCGTCAAGCTCAAAGACTGTGAAATTTTCATCATGAAGCTGAGTGACTCTAAAATAAAGCCTTTTCTGATCCACCCTACTGCTAGGGTCCTTCCCCTCCCCCAGCCCCAAATAGCTTTGTCTTCATTTTGTATGTATTTTGTATATACTTTGATATCTAGAGTTTTTCTTCACCATTAGAATGCAAGTTTTTTGAATGAACAAACTGTTTTAATTTTGGTTGTGTATGTTTATTAATTGATTGAGTCATATTTTTATATCAACACTAGGGATATTTATCAGAATATTATAACCATAAAACATCGTGGTATAGTACAGTGTTGGTCTTAGTATCAAGAAAATCAGTATTCAAATCCCAACTGTGGCATTGACTAGTTGTATGTTACCCTGGACAAGTCATTGAACTTCTATGTTCTATATTCAATTCTAAATGCAACTCCTTAGCACTTCAATATTAAATGGATTTACATCTGATTTAGTGGAGGGCATAGCCCATGCTATCATTTCTTCTTCTCTCATTGAAGTGACCCAATTATCTTGTGAACATAAGATTAATTACCCTCTTTTCATGATCACCCCTTTTGACTAATTATTATTTTATGAACTGATAGATGTATATGCATGTACATACACATATATGTGTGGATATGTATGTCTATACATTTACACATGTTTATGTATCACACATATGCATACACACATACATCTATATGTGTAGGTATATATTATTAAAGGAACTGATTAAATGGAGAAACTATTCAGAAATGACAGAAGTGTAGTAGATGAGACTTTTAGCATTTATTGTTAAATATTTGATAAATATATCCAAATGA
Source organism: Vombatus ursinus (assembly GCF_900497805.2). NCBI lineage: Eukaryota > Metazoa > Chordata > Mammalia > Diprotodontia > Vombatidae > Vombatus > Vombatus ursinus. Next base: position 25,409,321 of record NW_020954599.1, read on the forward strand.
AAAGGATGACTGACTGATTTCCTGCCAATATTTTAAGTATCCTCTACCCTTCCATTATGAGCTTCTTTTCAGTGTCTCCCATCTCTCATCAAAGTTCAACTGAGTCAAACAATCTCGTGTTGCCTTGTTTCTTGCTTAGTATGGAAGAAATAGATCTGGAGGGGGGCACAGCCAAGATGGCAGAGTAAAAGCAGTGACATGCTTGAGCTCTCCCCCAAACCCCTCCAAATACCTATGAAAATGGCTCTAAACAAATTCTAAAGCAGCAGAACCCACAAAAAGGCAGAGTGAAACAAATTTCCAGGCACAGACAGCCTGGATGGTTGATCAGAAAGGTATATTGCACTGGGCTGGAAGAGGAGCGCAGTTCCACAAGGGCACACAGGCCGCAGCAACCCTGGAGCAGGCCTCAGAGGACTGAATTGCAGGCAGCTGTGGTGGTTTCCAGACTTCTCAACCCACGAATGCCAAAGACAACTTAGAAGGTCAGTGGGAAAAGTCTGTGACTGCAATGGTGAGAGAGGAGTGCAGGATCCCAGTCCCATTTCTTGGGGTGGTGGCTGCTTCCTGAGCTTCCAGTCCACAGACTGAGGGGGAATTGAGTGGCTGATCAGAGGGGGATTGGGATCTCTCTGCTGGTGCAGTATTCTCTTGCTTTGCCTGTGCTTGGATGTGGGTCACAGTTCTGGGTGGCAGTCCTGTGGCAAGTAGGAATGCTGGCGTGGTGGAACATTGTAGTGACTGTGCAGAGGAAACCCTCTTCACAATTCCAAGATAGAAAACAGTGCTCAGAGACCAGAGCACAGGCCAGGAAAGGAGTAAACACCTTGCCCTTGATCATACCACCTTGGAAGAACTGAAAATTTACAGATCCCTAGAAGTATCTCTGAAAACAGTTGCACAAAACCCCTGAAGCTTGGAACAGTACATTCTCCACACTGGAAACAGACTCCTACCTTAACAAAGAGTCTATAACTCAAATAATTGGCTGAGATCATGAGCAAGCAGTATAAAAAGAGTCAGACTCTATTATCTTACTTTGATGACAAAGAAGATCAAAACATACAACCAGAAGAAGACAACAAAGCCAAAGCTCTTACATCCAAAGCCTCCAAGAAAAATATAAATTGGCCCCAGGCCATGGAAGAGCTCAAAAAGGATTTTGAGAAGCAAGTAAGAGAAGTAGAGGAAAAACTGAGAGTGATGCTAAAGGATACCCAAATAATATACTGAAGAAAATAACACTTTAAAAAATAGCTTAACCCAAATCGCAAAAGAGGTCCAAAAAGCCAATGAGGAGAAGAATGCCCTAAAATTGGCCAAAGGAAAAGGAAGTCCAAAAGCTTACTGAAGAAAATACTTCCTTAAAAATTAGAATGGAGAAATCGGGAACTAGGGACAATTTGAGAAATCAAAGAATTGTAACACTAATCCACAGGAATGAAAAAATAGAAGAGAATGTGAAATATCTCATTGGAAAAGCAACTGACCTGGAAAATAGATCCAAGAGAGAGAATTTAAAAATTATTGGACTATCTGAAAGCCATGATCAAAAAAAGACCCTAGACATCATCTTTCAAGAAATTATCAAGGAAAACTGCCCTGATATTTTAGAACCAGAGGGCAAAATAGAAATTGAAAGAATCCACTGATCACTTCTTGAAAGAGATCCCCAAAGGATAACTTCTAGGAATGTTGTAGCCAAATTCCATAATTCCCAGGTCAAGAAGAAGATATTGCAAGCAGGCAGAAGGAAGCAATTCAAGTACTGTGGAAACACAATCAGGATAACACAAGATTTAGCAGCTTCTACATTAAGGGTCCGGAGGGCGTGGAATATGATATTCTGGAGGGCAAAGGAGTTAGGATTACAACCTAGAATCACCTACTCAGCAAAACTGAGTATAATCCTTCAGGGTAAAAAATGGTCATTCAATGAAATAAGGGACTTTCAAGCATTCCTGTGGAAAAAACCAGAGCTGAATAGAAAATTTGACCTTAAAATACAAGACTCAAGTGAAACATTGAAGAGGTAAACAGGAAAGAGAAATCATAAGAGACTTATTAAGGTTGAACTGTTCACATTCCTGCAGGAAAAGATGATATTTGTAACTCATGAATCCTTTGTCAGTATTAGGGTAGTGGGAAGGGAAAAATTATATGTATGGATAGATAGATAGATAGATAGATAGATAGATAGATAGATAGATAGATAGATAGATAGATAGATAGAGGGCACAGAGTGAGTTGAAGATGAAGGGGTGATATCTGGAAAATAAAATTAAGGGGTGAGAGAGGATTATACTGGGAGAAGGAGAAAGGGAGAAGTAGAATGAGGTAAAATATCTTACAGGAAACAGAAAAGAAAAGGCTTTTACAGTGGAGGGGAAATGGGAGAGGGTGAGAGGGAATGAGTGAATCTCATTCTCATAAGATTTGGCTTAAGGAGGGAATGACATACACAATGGGGTATGGAAATCTATCTTACTCTACAGGAAAATAAGGGGGGAAGGGGACAAGAGAGCAGGGGGTTGACAGAGGGGAGAGTAGTTTGGGGGAGGGGATAATCAGAAGCAAACACTTCTGAGGAGGGACAGGATTAAAAGAGAGAGTAGAATAAATGAGGAGTAGGATAGGATGAAGGGAAATATACTTGGTTTTTCACAACAGGACTACTATGGAAGTGTTTGGCATGACTACATATCTATAACCTGTACCGAGATGCTTGCCTTTTCAATGAGGGTGGGTGGGGAGGGAGGAAGGGAGAAAACTTGTAACCCAAAGCTTTAAAAACATGCTAAAAATAAAAAAAAATTTGTAAAATTATTAAAAATAAATAAATAATTAAATGAAAATAAATAGATTTGGAGACTTAGCCTGACAACACTGTTGTAACTTCATGCACTTCCCTGTTATGGGAACATTCACATAGAAATAGTGTGGAAAGACCTAGTGTACACCATGTTCCAGGCACTGAGCTGCCCTAAAAGTAATTTGTTGAGGGAACTAGCAGCTAAAGGAATCTGGAATGGTCTCATCTGGGAGTTGGCACCTGAACTGAGCTTGAAGAGAGGTAGAAATTCTAAGAAGGAAATATTCTGAGAAGGAAATAAGGTGGAAATAAGGTGGAAATATTTTAGGCAGGAAATACCATCTGTGCAAAGGCAGAGAGATGGGAAGCAGAATTCTGTGTAAGTGGAACAGACAATAGAATAGGGCATGAATATAGAGTACTTGATGGGGATCAATGTGAAATGAGTCTGGAAAGGGTAGATAGAATCAGATGTTGCAGGGTTCTAAATGCCTAACAGAGGGTTTTGTATTTGATCCTAGAGAAAAGAGGTAGCCACTAGCCTATGTGATGAGGGGAGTGGCATGGTAAGAAATGTACTATTAGAATATGTCTTTGGAAGCCGTATGGAGTAATGAATGAAGAGAGGACAGACTGGCTGCATGGAGACATTGAAATAGTTAAGGAAAGAGTTGACAAATAATTGAACTGAGAGGGTAGCCATTTGAATGAAGAGAAGAGGGCAAATGCAAGAGACACTAAGAGCAGAATTCACAAGAGTTCACAAAAGATTGGAATCTAATCTTAATAAAAATCCTTGGTAAAAGGATTTGTGCAGTAAAACTTGGACTCAGTCAAAAGACATCATCCAAGGACCTAGGAGGACACATATGACCTCAAGATTGCAGGTTCCCTACCCTTGTATTAGATATTGATTACATAAGATGAATGAGTGAGAAAGAATTGATGATGACTCTAATGAACCTGGAAGACTAGATGTATTCTCTCAACAAAAAATAAAGAAGTTTACAAAATGTGTTTAGGGGATTATAATGAATTCTTATTTGGATATGTTGGGTTTAACATGAGATACTCTGAGATACTAACTGAATGCTTTGAGTATACAAAGAACAAAGAATAGGAACCAACATTTAAAATGAGAAAGAAATTGGAGCAACCTATGAGAAGGAAGAGATAAGAGGAGTTGGAATTGAGGGTATTGGTAGAGAAGTTGCTTTGGAAGAAGAATCTCCTCTTTATCAGAGTTGAATAAAGGAGGAGAAAATTGAGGCTTGTTGAGATTTTGAGATATAAGGAAGGGGGAGAAATAGGAAGACAAGGTAATTGGCCTCTATCTTCTCAATAAAGTTTAAGGAAATGTCATCTACTCAAAGGGGTATGGTATGATTTGGGTGTTTTGAGAATAGAAGAGAAATTTTGGATTGATCATTTATTAGGGAACAGTAAAATGATTGCCTTGTGTCAGTAAAGGCCTAAGCTTGACACAGGAGAACATGAATTTTTATTGGACTCCATCAACACAGTTGTATGACTTTTTCCAGTTCATGAGTAGAAGAGGGAAGAGGCATATTCCTCTCCAGACTATTCACCTGACTCATCTCCACAGGATTTTCTCTACTATGCCATAAAACCTCTTCACCCTGGAAGTTCACTCCAGAATTGCTTCTCACATTAAACGTAGTCATGTCCATGTGGCTTCCCCACTCAGATTGCTAGTTTTTCCTAGAACCTCCATGCTAAGCGGAAGACCCCATCCAACCATGTCCTCATTTTTCTCCAGGCTGCACTACTAAGTTTCCCCACAGGACATTCTCTACCATAACTCCACAAGGGCACCTTCACAACATCCCTCTTTACACACTTTTTTCCCTGTCTTTTATGTGTTGTCTTCCCCTCATTAGAATGTAAGCTCTTTGAGGACAAGTACTATCTTTCTTTCTGCTTGTACTTGTGTTCTCAGCACTTACTGCTGTGCCTAGCACATAATAAGTACTTAATAAATGCTATGATAAAGCTAATCTAGGGTTGGTGTTTGGCAAGGCATAAGTAACACCTGGACAAGGGGGCTGGGATTTGGAAGTAAAGAACAGTATAAACTGAATTAGTAAATTATAGGACCACATTTTAGAAGAAAAGAAAGTGAAGTCAGATCAATGGTGATGGACTGAGAGTGGACAGAGAGAGGTACTGGACATCACTGTGAGGATGAAAAATAGACTCAGGACTGAGATATAAGGAGAAAGAGGATAGCAGTAGGAATTTATATCATGATGGAATGGCAGGACACATGTATGGGGGCAGATATGTTGTTCTGGACTTCTCAGATCATTCCACATAGGACATTGCTTACTCTGCAGATAAGCCTGATCCTACCTAGGAATAATGATTGCATAGTGAAAAGCTAACAATGAAGGTAATATGGAAGATATCTGCTGAAGATTTCTGCAAGCTCCAGGGCAGTAACAATTTATGGCCTGGGTTAGCAGTAAAAATGGATCGCCCTTATCTTACTACCTCATGTATATGATACAGGTAAGGAAAGTGAGAAATGTCTGCACCTTGTTGTTTTTGCTGTTTCTATGAAATACTGATGTTAAAAAGCTGTTAGCATCAAGAATGAGGGCCAGGTATGAAAACAGCATTGTTTCAGTATTTGGGATTTGGATGTTTGCTGAGGAGAGCATGTTCTTACATTGTTCTTTCATGGAGCAGTTTTAGACAGGCTTGCTGACTCCTTGGAGCAAGTGTGGGTTTGTCTTTGTGTTCAAGGTGTTTTGTTTGTTTGAGATGCTAGTCCTTGAATGATATTGTTTTAAAAGTCCAATATGGAAAATGTTTTATTATGCTGTCAGGCTATGTGCAGTCATTCCATTTACCATGCAAATTCAAGCTAAGAATCAGCTTTCAAAACGTATGCCAAAAAAGCATGGAAGCTGCTGCTTTAAACTCATGGCTGTGGATGAAACTCATTTTAGTCATTTTGAAACTTTTTTTTAGCTCAGTTCCTTGGCATCAGATGAAATGAAAATGCTTGCAGGATATTTGCTAGTTGCCAAGCTGTTTGATACCCAACAGTGAACAATTTGTTTCAGCATTGGAGAAGTTAAGCATCTCTTTCTCTGTGTACAAGTAGACAAAATGTCACTGTACTATCAATTGTGCAATGGCTGATTATAGCTATACTTGGCATCTATTGCTTAAGATTAGATCTCTCACTGTAATGCATTTCTTCTGAATTCATTGATACAGTTTTTTTTAGACTCACTTTGCCTTTTTCTTACTGGAGAGAGGGCAGTCCTGAAAAATTGAAGAAGCCATGAGTTAAAGTCCTGCCTCTGAGCCATACTGACTGAGTAATGAAATTTAAGATAAAAAAAGAGTAGGCAAGGTCATATAATGTAGGAGAGCACTGGAACTTAGAGATAGGAAGACCTGGGATCAAATCCTTCATCAGATACTTGCTAGATCTTTGACCTTGAACAAGTCACTTAAACTCTGCTAGTCTCAGTTTCCTCAACTATAAAATTCATGGGTTAGACTCTAAGGTCCCTACTAGTTTTGAATTTATGATCTCATGCAAGTTCCTGATCTGCATTTGTGGACCAGCAGTTACACTTACCATTACAATCACAGGCCTAGACCTCTTCTGATGCCCAAAAAAATAATAATTTCACCGTAAAAGTTTTTATCACTTTCTATTAAATGTACTGTTGAAGTAAGTCAAAATTTTAAAGACACTGGTACTAACCAGGTCCTTTCATTTGGAAAGATGTTTAAAGATAGAAAGGAAGTTACAGTAGGCACAATTTACTTCTAACTGTTGCTCCCCCCCCATACTGAGACACCCAAATATAACTAGATCTATCCAAATTTCCAGGCCTCAATTTCTGGAGATATTCTCTATTTTGCCAACTGATTGACCCTTTTATTTTACCATCAAATTGGATTAGTGGCTGTCACTTGCAATCATTATGATCTCTTATTGATAAGAAAGCTTATATAGCATTTTGGTACGTTCTTGTTGTCTAATACACCTGTCTCTTTCTTCCTCCTTAGTAATCAATTCATCAATCAACAAGACTTCATTAAGTCCTATATCCACTCAAATAAGAACCAACATTGAATATATATACATATACATATACATACATATATACATATTATATATATATATATATATATATATTTAATAGTCTTCTAAATATAGGATGCACTCTTCCCCAAAATGTATTTAATAGATACACAAGTTGAGTTCAAAACCCCTATAAGATGTGGCTGGCCAAATATAAATGTGAAAGACCAAAGACATAGATAAGCAGGTCAGAAAAACAAATTGACCTTCCATTCTTAGTTTTGTCTCCATGCCTCCCTCACAACCAACTTAGCTAAATGAGAAATAGGAAAGAGTTGGAGTTGGGAAAGCTGACAACTCAAACTATTTGGTAGTTATTGGATGAATAACCATTGTGTTGATGAATACATGTCATCCAGATAGATTACATTTGGGTGTGTTGGAGTGTATATAGAATGATCACCGTAAGTTAATTTCCCATGAAGACCCAAGCCAATTAACAGGAAGTTCAATGGAAAGAAAAGATTAAGTTAATTAGGATGAAGGTCTTTCCAGTGTCTGAATGAACTTGGAGCCTTGGGTAAAGCATCTGTTGAAGATGAAAAGTGCTTTAGCCCAGATATTGCAAAGGAACAAACAGGATGCTCTATAAATGAAAAGGGGCCCAACTCCCACTACCCCAACTTCCAGGACAAAGGCTTTGTTACTCTTCCTGAGTAACAGATAGCATTGTATATAAGGACTTTAGCTGAAGTCAACAGCTAGAACCAGAGAAACTACACAGCCATGTGTTTGGTGTGGTTCTAGTGGAACAGTGTTCAGCAGAGAGGCATGCAGAAAATCACCGTCTAGTAAAATGGCCATCAAGTGAAGTAGCTAGCCCTCAGCAAAAGTAATCAAGTAAAGCAGTGTTTAATGGAGCAGCATTCCAGTGGAGACTGGGTATATACACCTAAGATCAGTGAGAAACAGTCTTAGAGATAATTGTATGATGGCATCATTAGAGATATCTACAGTCCCACTGTATTAGAAATGTGAGTTGCTCATCCACAAGTACCCTGGATATGTTCCCTTGAGGCATACCTCAGCCTTTGTGTCAGAAAAGTTCCTAGCTTGTGTGCCTTTGCACAAATTTCCTACGTGTGACCATTCTTCTTACTGGTAACATACATGTATACTTGTGGGGTAGTGTAGCCCAGGTTTATGGGGGAAACATTTTTTTTTCTAATTTTCTTATTCTACCATTTTATTAAAACATTTTGCATTGAACTATGTGCCTCCAAATGACTATTAAAATCATTGATGAGTGCTCACAAGCATGTCGCTGCTATTTTGACTCATGTAAGGGAAGGGAAGGATACTCCTCTGGAATGGAGTTCACATTAAATGCTTCTTCCTTAAAGATAGAGTCTCTTAGAAAAAGCCATCTTACCACAAGTCCCATCAACTCTTCTCACCTCATTCATTCACATTTATCAAGAATTTAATGAGTTAGGTATTGTTAGGTATAGAAGATATAAAAATAAATAAGACACAATGCCTACCAAAAAGTCTACAATATACTCTCTCTATTCCCATATTCTCAAAGCTAAAAACAGAAGCCAGGGATGAATATAGAGAATAAATGCAAAGTATTTCATGATGAGCAATTTGTGATTTGGTCCATGATTTATAGTCTATGACTAACTTGAATGTAGAGATCTCTAGAATTGTTGCTTTTAACAGGTAGTTCCATAAATCTCAATATCAAAAAGGAAATTAGACAGGGCTATGAGATCTCAAAGCAGAGCTTTCAAGTTAAAGAACTTTTCTTGATTGATGGTGTAATGGGAAAGGTGTTTTCTCCCCCCGATGGACTAGGCTTCCTTGGCACAACTTCTCTCCTCACATAACTTCCATGCAACTCCCTTCACCCCAAGTTCCCTAGTGGCATCCCTGGTGCAGCTTACCCCTTTACACACACACTCTGATTGGTCCCAGATTCCCTAACATAGCTTCCTGATTTAGGGCTAATAGAAACCCATTGAAGCAGAAATCAAGGGTGCCAAAGCCCACTCAAGTCATTATATTCTGTAGAGATGCTGATTAGACATATTTTCATGAGGAGGTAAGGGAGGCCATATCAACTGAAGCTGAAGATCAGTGCACTGTATGTATCCTTAATCTATATCCTTGCTGTGTTTGGGCAAAGTAAACCTCTTTCACTAAAAGTTCAATGATGTAATAGTGACTCATTTGGTTCTTAACTAAAATCATGCTGGCATAACAAAGTGCCCACAACAGATAGAGAAAAAGACATGAACCAACTTTTTATATCCTCCTCAAAAAGTGTTAGAGTATAATGACTGAGAAACCTCCAATACTGAACCCAGGTGATATAAATCCTGAACCTCATCTCCTGGGTCATAGAAAGGACACACACACACACACACACACACACACACACACAAACATGCACATGTGTGTATGTGTGTGTGTGTGTGTGTTCAGGTATATATACATATATACTAGGTGGTATAGTGGATAAAGTGCCAGACCTGATGTTAGGAAGCTTATCTTCCTGAACTCAAATCTGACTCTAGATACTACTAGCCATGTGACCCTGGGCAAGTCACTTAACCCTGTCTGTCTCATTCCAGTATCTTTCCCAAGAGAACCCCAAATGAGGTGCAGAGTTGGACATGACTAAAGTGACTAAACAACAAATATATGCATATATGTGTTTATGTGTGCATATATATATTATATATATAATATATATAATATATATATATATATATGCTATCATACACACTATGTGCTGGAAACTGTGAGATAACCGAAATAAATATTTATTTGGACATCACATGAACAGGTAAAATGTGTCTTATCTTGTGAATCTACAAAAGAATTAGGGAACCATCAAAGATATTAATCAATATTTAATGGGAAAGGTATGAAAAACATACATAAAATTCTATAAAAATCCACGAAGCCTAGGCATGGTGATATGGAAAAATGGTATAAAGATGAATAAACTGGAATCAGAAGAGCTGGATTTCAGTCCTGATTTCAATACTAATGAATTATAAGACTGAGCAAGTCATTTAACCTCTCTAGGTCTTAAATTGTTTGCCTGTTGAGAAGATGGGGTTAGAGGACAGCCCTTGAATCTCAAAATCTCAGATCCTGCTAATCCACTAAATGCACTCCACACAACATGCTAAGTGATTACATACACACACACACACACACACACACACACACACACTATGTTCTATAATGTTGTGTGACTCTAGACTCAATGCTATCCACTGAGGCACCTAGCTGCCTTTCTTTATCCTGAGTAGTCACAGTCAAGAGGGACAGCTCGGTGGCTTGGAAGATACAGTGCTGGGCTAGCTATGTCCCTCTTGACTGTGACTACTCAAGGATAAAAAAAAAAGAAAAAGAAAAGAAATAGCTAGGTGGATAAAATGGATAGTGCTGATCTTGGAGTCAGACAAAAAGACCTGAGTTCAAATCTGGCCTCAATCACTTACTGGCTGTGTGACTCTGGGCAAGTCATTTAACTTCATCATGCCTTAGTTTCTCCAACTGTAAAATTAAAATAATAATAGGATCTACCTCCCAGGTTGCTGTGATGATAAAATGATATAGTATTTTTAAATGTTTAGTACAGGTGCCATATAAATGCTAGCTATTATTATTATTACTATTAAAAGGAGGAGAGAGCTTTTCCATCCTAGAACTAGCTGTTGGATCCCAGCTTTTCTCTACTACTCCTTTCTTTGTCAGCAGTTAATTTTCTTTACTCATTAGAGCTGGTTAAGCCTACCACCAAAATGTATTACAGTGTGAGGGAACTGGGGATTACAAATTACAGAGATCAGTTATCTTAGTTTCCTTCAAGGACTAAATAGCTTCCAGGTAGTGGGAAGTACCCACTGTCACTCTCTTTTTATTCTTGTTGGACCTTGGTTCTTTCATATTACCCCCCCACCCCGAATTCCTATTCCACCTTATGTTTTTACTTTGTTTTTCTGGTCTCTGAGGGAGTAAAAATTATCTTATATTTGGACCTCGGGTTCATCCTACAAAGAAATCTAGTTTAGCTTTGTTTAACATGTGTTTTGTTTGACTTAATTCAATTTACTCTGTTCCTGGCTTTGGCTTCACAATGTTTACAAGATGTTGAATCGTGTTCTGTTTTGCTGGAGGAATAAGATCTGAGTGACAGATTCCAAGGGGTTGGGAGAAGCAGTGATATTATACACCTTCAGTATGTAAAGGCACTCAGAGCTATTGAAAATGAAAAATAGGAAAAAAAAGGATTGATAAGGGGGGACGGGTTCTAGAAGCATTATAGAATGACAAAAGGAGAAAGGACAAGATGTCAATAAAAATTCACATTTATATATTGCTTTAAGGTTTACAAAACATTTTTCTCATGACAACCCTGTGCCATAGGTAATATAAGTTTTCTCACCTCCATTTTCCAGATGAGAAAACTGAGGCTCAGAGAGATTAAATAAATAGCTAGATACCCAAAGGAAAGGGAAAAGAAGAATTATTTATCAAACCACTAAATGTCAGGCATTGTTAAGCCCTTCATATGAATAATATCTCATTTGATCCTCACAACAACCCTGAAAGGTGGGTCCTATTATTTTCCCCATTTTACAATTGGGAAAACTGAGGTACTAAGAAGTTAAGTGACTTGTCTAGTGTCACACAGCTAGTAAGTCACTGAAGCTGGATTTGAATTCAGGTCTTCCTTACTCCAGGCCCAGCAAGCACCCTATCTACTGGACCATCCAGGTACAATAAGAGTGAGCTGGAGTAATAAAGTAGTCTTTGGATGGAGAATTCCTGAATACAAGTTCACCATTTGTCTTCATATAGTTTCAGTGAAGTTTGTGATCCCAAATTTCAGTACAAGACAGAACATAGCATGTGACTAGAGAAAAGAAAGGAAAGAAAAAAGAAAAAAGAAAGAAAGGCAGGAAGGAAGAAAAGAAAAGAGAAAAGAAAGAAAGGAGGGAGGGAGGATAGAAAGAAGAGAAAGAAATGAAGGAAAGAAAAGAAGGAAGGAAGGAAGGAAGGAAGGAAGGAAGGAAGGAAGGAAGGAAGGAAGGAAGGAAGGAAAGAAGAAAGGAAGGAAGGAAGGGAAAATAATTTTAGCAGAGAGAAAATAATGCAAGTCAGATTTATTGAACGGAAATAAAACAAAAAGGGGGCATTAGGGAAGTATGAACATTGGGTATTTGCAACTGGAGTCCCTGGTTGAAAGAGGAGGTGAGGGGCACCCAAACTAATAAATATAGGTGGAATGATATGATGGAAATGTATAGGATTATAGGATTTATAGGACAGGTTCAAGCAGGACAAGACACCAGGGAGAAAGAATAAGGAGTCTGAAGCTAGGAACTGTTGCTGATCCGTGCTGCTAAGGAATGTCGTGGCCAGGGAACTAGCAACTGGTGGATGTTTAAACTTCCCACCAGTGGGAAAAGGGGGTTTGAGGGTTATTAGAACATCCTTGACTTTGATGGGACTGCCTCAGGGGTTTGAGCCTCTTAGACGGTTTCTTCCTTCTAAGAAGGTGCACGCTACTGAAGTCATTACCCTGCTCTTTCAGCAATAAGTTATACAACATTAAGAATGCCATGAAGGCAGCAAACTGTTTTACTTGATGTTTCTCCACATCTTCCCTCCTCCTTTTTTTGCCTTCAAGTTAAGAGCTCTGGAAACAGGAAGCACTCAATAAAAGTTAGAGGTTCAAGAGTGACTGAACCAGTTAGTCAAAATGGAAAAGTCATTTAAGGCATAGCTATTTCAGGGACTTGCACCTCTATTACTCATCAGCTGGGAAAATTAAGAACAGAGAAGAAAACCAAAGCCCTAAAAATGACCTGAAAACTTTGTAGTTAGGATTAGGATAAACAAAGCAATTATTTAGATATAGAATTTTGTAAGTTTAAATAACTAAATTCACTCTTGTACTTTGATGTTCCCCACCCTCCACACACACATTTTCTCTATATGGCAGCATTACAACATATGTTTAGAATTACAATTTATTTCACTTTCACTGCTCTTACTAAACAGTATTTCTTTATTTCAAAAATGTCCAGTGCATGGTATGGTCTTATTTTTTTTTTTAAGTTTACCATACATATGGTTAATCTAACCATTCTTATGAGCACTAAGGAGGAGGCATTGCCAAACAGGGAGAACTATTATTATATAAAGGCAAAGTGCCAGGTAGAAATTACCATCTTCCCTCCTTTGCCACCCATACGTTAAGGCCTTTCTCTAAAACTTCAATTCTTTTTTAAGTGAAAGGAATGTCACAGATGCCTTTGGCTTCTAGTCAAACTGGCTGAATTTATAGCCGCTGCTCACCAGCTGTACTGGTGAATAACTGGTCCCTACCCTCGGAACTGGTTTCTACCCTGCTCCCCTTTCCATATCCCTATTTTAATCAACAGTTTAAAATTCTTCTTTTTTCTCTTCTCCTGTCCTCAAGCAGCTAACCACAGTTTCTCAAAGTACCTTTAGAAGCAACACTGTCTCCTTAAGTATCTTTCATGGGCAGCCCACCCACCTGGCAGAGTTTGAAAGTCCTCTTCAGTCCCTCAAGACTGAATATAATCTCACACATTTGCATGTTAAAGGCAACCTCTTTTGACTTCCATTAAACATTTAAAAACCCTTCACATTTACATTTTAATGACACACCTCTGTACCCAGTCTTCCTGGTCCCTTCAATTACACAGTAGCCCTACCTTTCACAATTACTTTTTGAGAAGGAATTATTTTTTAAGAAGCATATGAATTTATTTATAAAGCTAATATAAAACTACAGTTATAGAGAGATTTATATGTATATTCTAAGATACGGCTGAAATGACTCACAGTGAGTTAGTTGCTATAAGGACCATGTTTTTAAACAAGATTCCAGACTCTAGTTTACATTTTTATAAATAACCACCCTGATCACATTTTATTTGTTTCAGTATAGTTTCTGAAACCTATAAATAGATCTAACATTAAGAACCATGGTAAGGACCAAGGGACTGGAGCTCTGTACCCAATCTCCCAAAGGCCCTTTTCAACTCTGTACTCATGCTTTATATATAACCAATATCAGGTTTGTTACTTGGGGTTACAGAACAATGGTCAAATTCTTCAATTTCTGGTCTTTACATCACCTGCTGGAGAATGAAGAGAAATGACCTATAGCTTAGGTTTTGGTTCATGTCTAGAGTTTCCCCAAAAGAGAAGGATAAAATTACTCGATGTATAATATTAACCTGGTATAGGAAGATATTTATTTCCTACACACAAACACACACACACATACACACAAACACAAGGTAAATATGTAAAAACTCATAGAATGCATTGATAAGATGTGAGTAATCAGCAACATAACTACTATTACAGTCTTCTGGAAGAGTTTCATACATACCAAAATATGTAGCAGTTTTCAGAGCTACAGAATAAGCATTCCATGTTTCTCCTTGGCTTTTTACTTGCCTAGACAACTCTCAGTCCATGTCTTTTGCCAATCCAACACAGAGCTTGGACCCATTCTCTAATAGTGGTTATTCATTGGATGAAGAAATAACCCTTTCCACCAGTTAGTTCAATTAGAAAGACCAGTACTCTTGAACTCACAACCTACCCTTCAATTCTGAATACATCCAAATTGAAAATGATGTTCCTTCACCTACTTGAAAAAGGAAGTACAGTAGAAAAGCAAGCAGTGGTTTGGACAGACACAAGTTGACGTAATTGAGTCCTTCTACTCCAGTTGCCATGTAGAAACAATTATTATTAGCCCTGGGTCAAGAAAGGATAGCCCTCACCATCCCTCCATGAAAATCTCAGTTACATAAAGTATAGACAGATGAAACTAATTCTGAATTTGTCAATCTCTTCTTTTAAATTGAAGTAGCACCCTCCTCTGTCATGGAGAGGGCAGGGAGAAAGGAACTCAACAGGCAAACCAGGTTGCTTTGTTTATGCCAAAGCAGCAAGTCTTTTGGAGGTGAGTGTGTATTTCTTAGGAAATGGCCAAGGAAACCCAAAACATACTCCCTGGGGTTACTCTTCCAATTCAGCCTCTACTACATAAAGAACTTGAGTAATATCTGTGAGGATGAGAAGTTACTGACATTGGGAATTACTAATAGCATCCTTATTCTACTACTTAACAACTTGATACCTTAAGCAAGTTATTTCACTCCTCTGGACCTCAGCTCCCTTATCTGTAAATTAAGAAGGTTAGACTATATGACTTCACTAGTCTTTTCAACCTTTAAATATGTGAAACTATAGTGTTAGTAGAAAACTTGTAAATAAATTTAAAGGGGAAGGAAATCCATTGGTTTTAACATTTTTTTAAGTGTCCTGCAAAAATATCTGGATGACCACTCACACTCAGCTACATCACTGGGTGATGCTATTGTAGCATCACTCTCCTTCTGGTTGGTTTAGGAAGAGCAAGAGAGGAAATGCATATAAGTAAGTTATGTGATGAGATGAGGAAGAGGAACAACTGTAAAGGTTATAGGGGAACCAAGGTAGCATTGGTGGCAGTAGGCTTCTTCTTTCTTTATCAGCTAAATCTGCTTACCTTCAAGATCTGTGATTGGCTAGATGAGGACAGAATTGGTCAGAGTTCCATGCCAGTGACTAGAAAACTATGATGAAAAATAATATCAGCTTTGGGAACTTCTGTCTTCTCCCAAATCTACATGAATCCTACATCCATCTCCTATGCAGATTATACAGCATCTATGAACTTGTCTGAGAAAAAACAAAATAACATTACCTTCAATTATTTCGAGCCATGTTTCTGAGGTTTGTAGACTAAACTTCCAAAGGGATCCTTGGTATTAGAAAAAAACAGTTAAAAGCTCCTGTTCTAGTATGGTTAAGGACTTCCCAGAGTAGTATCTCATGTGCAGAATGGTGCCAGGTGAATGGTTATTATTTTCACTACTCAAAACTTCATGTCTAAAGTTCTATGTTTCATTTTACCTGTTCTGGAGATGTAATAACATTGCCACTGCTCAAGTCCTAGTACTTACCAGAATTACAGTATAGCCCTGAAGAAGCCATGTTTCGAATCTCCTGAAGGGCCAGTTTATTTTGCTACGTTCAAGCTCACTGCACATCTCCCTAATCCTGGCAAGCTAGCTCACCACTTTGGAGGGATCTATGAACATTCATTACTTTGATTGCATAAACAACACAAGGCAGCATATTATAATTAATCCCTTTTGTATTACCGAAAACTTGGACATATATATACATAACCTGATTTATTTTAGGACCAGCCTAATTGACTTTGAGACCCTGCCCCTCTTGGTGCATTTTATTGAGCCATGTCACAGAAAGAGATGTTACATGTGTTTATAGCCTGCACTCTTTCTATCCAGCATCCACTGGAGGCCAGATTTTGGCAAGCCAGGGAGTTAATGAGAGGGACTCCCAGGCTTAGTCAGCTCAGGATTCATATGCAAAGTGTTAAGAAGCTTTTTCTTGGCTTTCTACAGCCAGATAATACAATGCCTTGTGAAGCTGGGTTTCCATTTCAGTGCAAGAGAAGCAAACTTAGCAGATGATAAATTTTTATAGTTCCTGTTCACGCTGTGGTTGGCAGAAGAACAATTAAAATGTACAGCAAATTCACTCTTCTCACCCAATTCTCTTATAGCCTTGGGCTATACAAAAGCCCCAACTAAATCGGTGCATTGCAAGAGTTTTTAAAAACAAGAAGGACAAGAGACTTTTTTATTCACATTAATTCTTCTTGATCTTTCTTGGTAAAGTAAAAATAAATTAATTAAAATTCCATAGGCAGCACAAAAAAAGTGTATTGGGTCTGGATCAGAAGTCCTGAATTCAAAGTCCAGTCAAGCTATATCTTACTAGTCACAAAACTGTGACCTTTGGGATGTCAGGAGAAACTGGGTTCAAGTCTGGTCTTTGGCACAGACTAGCTACATGACCCTGGGTAAATCACTTAATCTCTGCATGCCTAAGCAACCTTTTGAAACTATAGGTTGTAGACAAAGAACCATCTGCATTAGTAGAGTGAATTTTTTTTTTCCATCAATGAAATCATAGGTCTGGTTCTCTTCCATCCATGAATTTATGAGTCTGTGAAATAATGTAGGTAGGAGTCACATACTTGTAAGCAGTCAGGTGAAAATGAAGTGCCCATCAATGGAGGAAATCTAAACAAATCATAATATAAGAATTAATGAAAATGCATCTGTTAAGTACTTACTATGTGCTGGGGTTACAAATACAAAAGAAAATGCCAGTCTTAAATGTGCTTACATTTTAATGGAAGAAATAGAACACATAAGGGAGTGGAAACCAGGAAGAGGCACTTTGGTTCCGAGACTTACAAGAATGGTGAGTAGAAAAATGACAAAGTGGATTTGAACGTGGTTCATGGTTGCAATCTGAGGGGAGGGGAAATATAGCAGCCAGGCTATTGAGAGGAAGCTGTGCAGATCTCAGGAGAGGAGGGAGTGTAATAACAAAATTCATATGGAGGCAAAACATGTCAAGAATCTCAAGGGAAATAATGAAAAATGGGAACAAAGAGGGCTTAGCAGTACCAGATTTCAAAGTGTACTACAAAGCAGTAATTGTCAAAACAATATGGTACTGGTTAAAAAAAAAATAGAGGTTTACCATTGTATCTGTATACACAATATACAGAGGTAAATGTATTGCATATTTGAATATCTGATATTGCTCAACACAAGCACCTCAGATACTGGGACAAAGACTCATTATTTTAAAGAAAAAATACTTGTGAAAATTGGGCTGATTTTGATCTATAGCTCATTCCTTATACGAAGATAAGCACCAAATAGATACCTAGCCTAGATTTTTAAAAGGTTGCATCATAAAAAAAAAGTAGGGAAAGATAAGGAAAAAAAAATTCAGATCTATGAATTGAAGAAAGTTTCATAACAAAATAAGGGATAGAGGGGATCACAAAAGATAAAACGGATAATTTTGATTATATGAAATTAAATTTTTTTTCTTATGAATAAATATAATAATGCTAAGATAAAAAGAGAAATAACTAAATGGAGGCGGGGGGAAGACCTTTGCATCAAGTTTCTCAGATCAAGGTCTCATTTCTAGAATTTAATCAAATGAAATGTGTAAGATAAGAGCCATTCTTTAATGATGTGTGGTCTAAAGATATGAACAGGTAATGTTCTACCACACACACACACACACACACACACACACACACACACACACCAGACATACAAAAAAGGACGATGACCAGAAAAAAAAATGATGGATTTTGAAGGACTAGAAAAACAGGCATATTGATGCTCTCTTGGTGGACCTGTGAAAGGGTACAATCATTCTGGCCAGTAACTGAGAATAGATACACTATAAGTTACTAAACAGCGATTCCCTCTAATGGAGGTATACCACCACTTAACCTAGACCCAAAAGAGATTAAAGAAATAGGACTTTATAAACAAAGATACTTACAATAGCTCATTTTGTGGTGACAAAAAACTGGTAACAAAAGGGATATCCACCAAATGTGAATAACCATATAAGTTTTGGTATGTGAATGTGATGGAATACTGTTATGCTATAAGGCAAATAGATGATGCCAAAGACACACATGGAAAGATGATGTGTATTGATGCAGAGTTAAGTAAGCAAACCAGACGAACAATTTATGCCATAACATTAATATTATAAAAATGAACAATTTTGAAGATTCTTATAAACTGATAAAGAATCAAATGAACAGAAGCAGAATAATTTGTATAACAACAGCACTATACAGACAAGAAACTTTGAAAGCTGTAAGAACTATGGTCAATACAGTGCCTATCCATGATTCCAGATGGTAAAACATACTACCCACCTCCTGACAGAGAGGTGATTGATTGATTTATAGTGTAGAATGAGATATCACATACACACATAAATAGACTAATAATGATTTTATATCTATATCTATATATACACACATATATACACATATGTATGTGCATGTGTGCATCTATATATGTAAACATATAGATGTCTATATATAACATATAGTCTATATATGATTACATATAGAGTCTACATATGTTTGCTACTGTATAAACATATATAGACTGTACATATGTAAACATATATAGAGGCATAGACACACAGATAGATAAAGAGAAATAGAGACAGAGACAAAGAGAGTCAACAAGGGGATTGGTTTTTGCTTGACTGCATATTTGTTATAGGGAATTTATTTTTCTTTTCTCTTTTTTAATGGTGTGGGGCATTAGAAAGAAGAGAAATAGATTATAATTAATTATTTTTAAATAGATGGTGGGGTGCTATAATGATGAATTGTTGCATACACTTTCAGTGAGGTCACTATATGGCTAATTTTGCTTAATTGTTTTATTTTGTTACAATAGACTTTTACTATCATGAAGGTACTGTATATACATGCTTATAATGTAAAAAAGCCATCAATAAAACTTAAAAAACATATTATTCTTATTATTTTAACATGACCCTATACTTTTTAGAAATAGTCTTGAGAAGCAGTCACCAATCAGCAAACACAATTTACTGAAATTTCAGCCCCAGGGCTGAAATTCCTTTTAAACCTGGTCTCTGTACAAGCTTCTAGGAGGCTCAGAGGTCACCTAATACAATACTCTGATTTTACAGATGAGGAAACTGTGGCCCTGAAAGAAGCAGCTTGCCCAAAATCTGATAAGCTGCAAGTAAGCATACTTAAGATGCAAACTCAACTCTGCTGACTCCAAACTCAGCTTCTTGGTACAGTATGCCAAATTACCTTTCATTATTTGTATATGTATTTTTTCACCTTCATCCTCTCAATATAGCAGTTAGGTGTCACAGTGGATAGAGTGCAGGTCCTGAATTCAGGAAGACCTGCATTCAAATCTGATTTAGAAAATTAACTAGCTTCATGTTCCTGGGCAAGTCACTTAATATCTCTGAGCCTCAGTTACCTTATCAATAAAATAGGGATAATAATAGCACTTACCTCCTACGGTTATTGTGAAATTCACATGAGATCATTTTGTAAAGTACTTTGCAAACATTAAAGAGCTAGATAAATGCTATTTATTGTAGAATGTAAGCTTCTTGAGGACAGGGATATTTCTTCTTCTTCTTTTTAAAACTCTCACTATCTGCCCTGGCTGAGAAAAGTGCCTTGAACTTAATGAAATGTTTCCTGAATTAAACTGAAGCAACAGTCATCCACACTGCCTTACTTTTGAGCAGATCTTTTTTTTTTCCCCAGTTATGTCAAATAGATCTGGAACAGACAGTTACAATATATTTATGCTTCTACTAATCCCCAGCACCTTCCACTTTATAATGTTATTTGCCAGTTTTATGTTTGGCTTCAGGCAGTTGGTTCAAAATTAGCATAAGTATAAAGTACATGCTGTTTTAAAACACTACTGAATCAAGTTTTGCAGATGCTTGTAGCTCAAATAACAATATTAGCTTAAAAAACGGATTGGGGAAGGCTGTAGAGGTATCAGGACTCCTTGTATGGATATATAGAGAACACAGTAGTTTGGGAAGCAGATAGTCTTTCACTGTTTATAGCAGAGTCTGGAGTCTAAAGTTTGAAGCCCTTAGAATATTAGATATTTTGTTTTGAAAATTTCCTTAGATTCTTTTTACTGATTTTAGATCCATGGAATCAGTGAGCTTTAAAGCTAAAGGGATATTAGAACTAGTAAAACTCTCTTACCTGGTTCACTTCCATGCTTTTGCCTTCCTATTCTGTTTAGTTGCTTTACTTTAAATAGCTGATGTCTTCACAGAAGTTGCCTTCTTGAATGATGACTGCGAGGGCAGGGATAGAAGCAAGGCAGATGTTCTGGTGGGTGCTGCCACTCCAGGATTCTTATGCTTATGTGCCTGTTGGCCACAGTTGGTCAGAAGTTGTTTACAGATAGTGATGAAGGAAAAGGTTGTCCCTTTTGTCTGAATGAATTATTCTATCAATGATCCTGTGGATATTGAGGGGAAGAGAGTGAAAAGGAGGGAGGAGCTGGGCTGGAAGCAAGTCTGAGAAACACTGCTATTCTTAAAACTGTAAGCAGGTCACTTGAATGCTCTGAGTCTCGTTTCATTTGTAAAACAGTCACAATAGACTTGCACTACCTACCTCACAAGATTGTTGTAAGAATCAAATGAGATAA
Source organism: Vombatus ursinus (assembly GCF_900497805.2). Taxonomy (NCBI): domain Eukaryota; kingdom Metazoa; phylum Chordata; class Mammalia; order Diprotodontia; family Vombatidae; genus Vombatus; species Vombatus ursinus. The sequence continues at coordinate 25,430,442 of NW_020954599.1, forward strand.
AGTATCTAAAATGTTTGTAAACCTTAAATCACAATGTAGATGTTAGTTATCACTTTTTACCTAGTTAAATGATTTGATAGCACTCTATCTGCTTTCCCTTTCTTCAATATATTCTCTTTCTCCCATATGTTCATAACACTATACAGGTATTTCCTTAGAGTATCACTACAACCATAATACTTTTTTTACTCAAACAACTTTATTGGCTCCAGATTGCCTACTGGATAATGTAGGAGCTCTGACCCTGTCATTCAAGAATGTCCATATTTTGGCCCTAATCCACCTGTTGAAATTGTTCACTTTCCTCAAGGCCCAGCTCAGACACTATTTTCACTATAAAACTTTTCTTGAATCTCTGCCTCACCTTCCTCAGGTGAAAGTGACCTCTTCATTAAATTTCTCATAGCACTTTGTATGGTCCTCTTCTTAGAACTTACTTATTTGTATATTAATTATTTTTTGTCATTATACTACTTCCACTCCCCCTTTTCTTTAATGGATTATAAATTCTTTAAGAGTTTAAGGACTAAGCTTGTCTCTTGATTTATCTCTCCATGCCAATCTCTACCTGGTTTTCTTGTCTATTCAGGTCCCTATTCAGCTCCCAGATCCCATCCTACAAATCTCTGCCACAGTAAGTCAAAATCCACATGAATTTAAAGTAAAGCAACTAAACAGAATAGGAAGGCAAAAGCATGGAAGTGAACCAGGTAGAAAGCATTCTCAGTACATACCCAAATGACCCTAATTTTTTTATGCTTTTAAAGGAGACCATGAGTTACATTCCTAGTCCCAACAACCCCAACAGAACAGAAGAAAACAATTCATTTTAATTCAAGATAGAACACCACATCTGCAATCAGTTTCAACTTAGTCATTTACTCTCAGTCCAGTAAAAAGTGAGCTTAGTCTTCTGGGGAACTAGAGCTTCAGGACACCTCACCTACCTCCACATATAAATATTGCTGCAATTTCCTCTGTCATCTCTTTCTTCATCCCCTTTTCTAGCTCCTGGTTGTATTTGAGCCTCCTGCACATAGGAACTTTGTTTCTTGCTCTCCTTTTCACATCTTCCTTAGTGTGAGACATCCATCCTTAATAAATAAAAAAAATTAACAATTATATAAACAAATTATATAAACAATTAAAAAATAATTAAATATAAATAATTAAGGAAATAAATAATTAACAAAAAATAATTAAATATATACAATTAAACAAAAATAATTAAACAAACAAATAAATAAAAACTGGTCATTGTTGGAAGTGCATCTATCAACTCAGAGTAACAGCTAGATGACTATGTCACATTGTCAGTACATGGATGACTTTCTGGGAAATGTAAACCATAGATAATTTATATTAATATTTATATATTATTTATTAATTAATATTTATATTATAATTTATATTAATGAATGAAGCTCTCTTCTTCCAAAGCATTGTACCCCTCAGTTATATCCCCAGTGCCATTCAAAATATTTCTTGAATCTGATAAAATTTGTTGGGGAAAATAGTTGCACTGAGCCAAAGCTAAATTATTTGCAGTTCTGTTGTTTAAATAGTAATCCTTATCTTTCTTTCCACCTTAGATATCCCAAACAGAAGATTCTCCCAGATCTTCCTAACTACTTACCAAAAGAAAACACTCCACAAAACAAAAAAATTCTCCCAAACTTTCCCTTTACACTTCTTAGGGTGTTTTTAAATCTTTTTTAGTGCACTTACATATTTTCATATATTCTCATCATCTCTATATCTATTCTTGTACTTTATACCTGCTAAATTTTTAGCTGGCTAAGAACAAGAACCCAGAATCTTATCTAAATTTTGTATCTGTGCCTATCACATTGATATGTGCAGAATAGGCAAGTGATCCATTCTTGTTTAATAAGTTTAACAAATGAAAGAGGAGAGAAAGCATAGAGAAAGTATGAGGAAAAACCACCTCCTATTCCTAATCAATTCATAAAGTAGAACAGTTGAGTTGAGTCTGTTATTTCAGCTTAGTTTTATTTTTCAGGTGTTCACACAATTTAAATGCCCAAAATATTTTAGTGGACAGCCAGGAGGTATAGTGAATAGTGACCAAGGCCTGTAGTCAGAATGAACTGGGTTGGAATGTGGCTTCCAACACTTACTAGTTCTATGACCCTGGGCAAATCACTACATCTGTTTGCTTCATTTTCTTCACCTTGAATAATAACAGTAATAGCACCTACCTCCTAGGACTTATTATGAGGATCACATGAGATGACAATTAAAAAGTACTTAGCATAGTAGCATAAAATAAGCACCATATAAATATTTAGTATTTTTAGTGATATTTTGCCCCTATAATAGAAAAGCAAGGAGAAATTAGAAGTGTGATAGACTATTCTGTAAGCAGATTTCAAAAATGCACAGTAAGATAAGGCCTTTGCCATAGAATAATTATCAGTCCTTCCTTCCTTATCTGGAGTTAGCTATCTCACAATAACTAAATATACAAAAACACATCTGGAATAGGTGCTCTGCAAGTCAAATTCAAAGAGATAATTCCTTTCAGGAAAAACAACAACAACAACAACAATCTTGTCTATACCACAAGAGTGTGATTAATTCCTGGGTCAGGATTCACTAGGCTCTCTGTAGCTCAGTCATACCTAGACCTTGTTTCTCTTCTTTAATGGGACCATTTGCTTTATGAAACCCATCAGTACAGCTGTGTGTTTTTCTCCCCAGCTCCCCCTTCCCTTCTCCCCAACCATGCCTTGATTCCCTCAGGAATCCCTTCACATAGAGAGACATCTGTTCCAGTTTTCTTTTTTCATAGAGAGAGGATTTTAATCAATGAACAGGATCTACATACCTTATTAAATAGCCTACTATCACCAGTCCTAAACCTTTTCATGAGACCCAAGACCAAAGACCAGGTATTTTCAGGGCTCCCAGAGGAGAAGATAAAAAGTATTATCCCCATACCCCATTGTGTTTTATTACTTGCTGCTGTTCATTGTGAAGGGAAGCTTTTTTTTTAATACTCTGACTTAGAAGGGAAAAAAAAGAATAAGCTGTAGTTTCTACAAAAAAAAGTGTAAGGGTGCATTTACATTGTAAATTAGGATACAATGTTGTTTTTCACAACATCTCCAGAGCAAAATGTTTCCCAAATGGTTTTTACAATGTCAAAAAGAGTTATGTGTCTAAAAAAAAAATAATAAAGGAAGAGAAATTGAGAGAATTAGACACCAGAGAAAAGAAGCTCTCTGTTTTTCTTCAGGCAGCATGGTTAATTCAATTGTTCTGGTAACTCAGTTAGGAGGAAGGACAATGCATGAATTGTGAACATGATCGGCTAGTTCAGAGACTAAGGGCCAAGAAACAAGTTTACATTCATAAACCAGGTGCTTTTTCTTAGGTATTTTCCACCTACTTTGCCACATACACACTCATTTCTTCTAAGTGAAATGGCAAGGTTTAGCTGATTCTTTAGAGATAAAGGAGTAGAAGAGAGTTTGTTTATAAAACAAAAGGTAGTAAGGCATCCCAAATGGTCTTGAGGCTAGTTCCCTGATAGACAATACATACATGTAAACCAAGCTACCCCCACCACCCTTTGGAGTATTTATACAGCTAGTAAACAAGAATAGGCATCATGGTTGTTGTCCTTTCTTATGAATAGAAATAATTGCTTAACATTCCATTACCAGGAATGCAAATGTGGAGAGAAGGACATGAGATATTTTCCTATCAATTAATCACACCATCACATTTTAGGAATTTATTTTTTCAAGTCCTTCACTTCATATTATCTGCAGGTCATACTTTTGTTTGTTCAATATCTGTTATGAAGTCAAAGATGCTAGTTAAAAGGTAAAAACTGAATGAGAACTGGTCAAATGACACATAGTCTGTTCTTTCAATAAGTGAATTAGGAGTTTCTTGCCCAATTCAGAAGCTTTTGACACTAAGGAATATTTACAGTATAGGCGATTGAGTTTCCTCAGCCTAAAGTTTGAGTGGTCCAGATCTGAGAGGAATGGTTCTTTAGGCTGGCAGGTGTGCCAATTAGAAAAAGCTGAATATGGATGCTCTACACTATGGGAAACAGATAATTTCAGAGTAGTAATTCAAGAAATGAAAGGAAATAATGCAATGATTTTACTCTGTGACTTTTTTGGGCCAATGCATTGAAAGTGTTTTTGTTGTTGTTTTATGTTTGTTTGTGTGTTTATGAGATTTTTTCCTTCAGTGCCAAATTGTCAATCAATAAATTCTTAATTATAAGCTGCCCCATGACTGTTGGACACTACTTGAATGTTCTTTACTAGAAAGTATTAGCTATTTGGGAAGACTTCTATAAAGTGATGTAGAGAAAAGTGAGCAGAATCAATAGAAAGATTTACATTATAACATCAATACTGCAGAAATGAACAATTTGAAAGATTTATATCAGTCATGATTCCAGAAGACTGATGAACAGTGCCCACTTCATGATAGAGAGATAGTGGACAAGTTTTTCACAGACAAATTTTTAACTTTTACTATACTTCTCTGTCTGTCTATCCGTCTGTCTCTGTCTCCGTCTCTCTGTCTCTCTCAATGTCTCTCTCTCTCTCTCTGTCTCTCTCTACACACACACACACACACACACACACACACACACACACACTAAACATTTACCTACTTTGTGCCAATCACTGTGCTAAGTACTGAGGACACAAATAAGAAAAACAAAGTCCCTGCCCACATGGAACTTACAATCTAATTGGGGGAATGTAACATACAAAAGAAAATGTGAAAGTGGGGTGGGGTGGGGGTGGGGGAGCATGATGACTATGGAATCCAAAGAGTGCAGCTGTTGGGAAATGAAGATGTCATGCTGTTGCTCAGTTCCTCATCTGTAAAATGAGAATAAAGATACACCACTCACACTGCCCATTTTCAGGATTTGGGGGATATAGGAGAAGAAGCAGGTTTGTTTGGGGGGGGGGATATGAGGGTGAAGGAAAAGAAAGAGAAAGTTGCTATTAAAAAAAGACACAAATGAATGTGTGAGGATAGGAAAGTAGAAAGAGAAGAGGATAGATTCAGCTCTTTTTGACTTTGCAAGGTGTTCTTGACAACTTGCTTCTGCGTGGCTGGCTTTGACAGCCTAGGGCTGGAGTTAGATGATTGACAGATGTGTCTGGGTACCCCTGGGAATATCCCTTAGAGGATAGCTATTTTTTGCTCAGGTATTTGTTCTGAGTAGGGCCAATCAAGGTTATTTCCAAGACGGTCTTAATGCAGATTCTCATTGGGACACACTCCTACCCCCTCCCCATGTCCAGCTGCCTGGGAGCTAGGAACCCAGACAATCCTTTTAAATCCTCCTTTAGGGGACAGCAGAAATGAGGATGAAACTGACACCTACTTAGCCTAAGTACCTTTCCACTAAATAGAATTAGGGTAAGATCCAGTGCTAGGCCCCCAGGCAGAGATTTCGGAAACTACTGCATTAATTATGTTATTTACAATATCTGTAGATTATAGTTCATTTCTCCCTCTCTGCCCCACCTCAAGGACACAAAAAGTGAATTTTGTTTGTAACTGTTGCATACAATTGGTATCTTAGAACTTTCAATAAAGCTTATATTTATATTACAGTTTAATAGAGTTACTGGTAACCTTTGGTTAGTTTGCCTAGGATCCCAGAAGCTTCCAACTGCATTAAAGCAGAATAAGTCAGGGTTAGAGAAGCCAAGAAAGTGAGAGTGCTACTGCCTTAGCAGGAGGAGGTGGCTTTTGTTTTACAATTAATTCATTTGAAATTCTATGATTCTATCAGTTAATTAAATTATCAATTAAATTATATTTATATGTTAACTATAAAGTGTTTTACTAGTTTCCACATATCATCTCATTATAGCATCAACAAAACTCTGAAAGATTGGTAATAGTTATTATTATCCTCATTTTATAGATGTAAAGTTACTTTGCATAGATGTAAAGTGAGTTGACCATTATCATATAGTTAATAAATAACAAAGGAGTGATTTTTACTCAGGAAGCCGCTTCCAAATGGTTTATTGGGAAGATGGGAGTATAAAAGGTAATTTTACTAGGCAGGTTGAATAATGAAAGAATTATTTTCATTCTTCAAGAATTCATAATTTAGGATTTCTTCCTTCCAGTCTGAGGGTGAAATAAGTGATTTTTTAAAAATTAATTTAATTATTTCATTAAATATTTCCCAATTGCACATAAAAAATAACAATCATTTTTTAAACTGAGTTCCGAATTATCTCCCTCCCTCCTAAACTCCCCCTTAAGAAGGCAAGCATTTTATTTTGATCATACATGTGAAATCATTCTACATATATATATATATAACATATATATAATGTATGTATATGTATATATATATATATATACATATTAGCCATGTTGCAAAAGAAAACACAACAAAATAAAATAATAAAAATAAAGAAAGTTTTAAAAAATATGCTTCAATTTCATCATGGGTCCTTTCCAAAATATCTTGGAGCATTGTCTTAATCAGAGTAGCTAAGTGTTTCATAGTTGGTTATTTTTATAATATTGCTCTTATTGTATACAATGTTCTTCCTAGTTCTCTCACTTCATTTTGCATAAAATCATATAGGTCTTCTGAGGTTTTTCTGAAACCATCCTGCTCATCATTTCTGATAGCACAATAATATTCCATCAGAATCATACACCACAACTTATTCACCTATTGTCCAACTGATAGGTATCCCCTTGATTTTCAATTCTTTGACACCACAAAAAGAGTTGATGTAAATATATAAATGTATATATATGCATGTATGTATATATATGTACTATACATATATATGTGTATATATATATATGTGTGTGTGTATACATATATATATATTACAAAAGATCCTTTTCTTTTTCTTTGATCTCTCTGGCATACAGACCTAGTAGTAGTATTACTGGGTCAAAGGGTATGTACAGTATTGTGTTTGTTTGTTTGTTTTAATAGCCCTTTTGATACAGTTCCAAATTGTTCTCCAATATGGTTGGACTAGTTCACAATTCCAGAGCCAGTACCTTAGTGTCCTTCTTTTTCCACAGCCCCACCAGCATTTGTCATTTTCTTTTCCTGTCATATTAGAAAAAAAGTGGTTTTCAAAATCATTTCCAACTCTACAAAAGATGACATGATTTAGAGCTGAAAGGATTGTTTGAGATCTCATATCTAATGGATCTGTTTAACGGAGGGGGGAACTGAGAGTCAGAAAGGCGACACGATTTGTCCAAGGTACTGAGTAGTAGATACAAACTCAGATTCTGTGACAAGAGAAAGAACATTCTTTCCAATAATTTGTGCTACCTTCTAAAAGGATGATTTTTCTAGTTCTCTCCTTCCATTCCCTGTATAATGGACAGAACACTTGATTTAAAGCCACACAATGGAAAGAGTATGAGCTTGTGATTTGTGTCAGGGCTGTTGTTCTCTATGAATTTTCTTTTCTTCATCTGTAAGATAAAGACAATACCTATCTACTCTACATGGCTCTGACATGCATTAAATGAGATAATGTACAAAAAGTTCTTTGAATGATGAGCTATTTTTGGTCCTAATAAAATTAAATTTCTTAGTTGGTAAACTGCAATTACTAAGTGATATTATCCATTTCCTGTGGTTCACTGGGTCATGCATTGAAATATTATATCTAGGATCTTTCCTGGACGTATACCAAACATTTAAGAAGTATCTTATATACAGGAATAGTGTGCATTTGTCTTCAGCATAGCAGAAAATCTTGCAGTAGAATCAGCAATATTCATAATTGAAAATTGGAAAAGTTAGTAAATAAAAAGGGAAGAGCAGCTTCAGAATTTTTGAATCATAAAGGGATCCATGCTTAAGATAGGGGTTGAACTGGATTTGGATTCCATGGACCTGAGTTTAAATCTCAGTCATTGACCTTGTTTGACTTTGGGCAAGATCACTTGATCCATCTGGGTTTCACTTTTTTTTCATATACAAAATAAGATGTTTGGACTAGATGATTTCCTATCCTGTCCAGACTGAGTCCAAGTTTTACAGAACAAATTCATTTTTGTTTGTTTTTTAAAGTTTATTATTATTATTATTATTATTATTATTATTATTATTGTGAGTCAATTGGGGTTAAGTGACTTACTCAGAGTCACAAAGTTAGTGAGTGTTATGTGTCTGATGCTGGATTTGAACTCAGGTCCTCCTGACTCCAGGGCCAGTGCTCTATCTGCTGCACCTTCTAGCTTCCCCTAGGCTAGTCATTTTCAAATAACATGTTCTCCCTCCTCTGTTCTGCCTACTGCCCTCTTTGTCTTCCTTTAAGACACCACTAAAATATTATCTTTTACTGGAAGCTTTACCAAACCTCTCTTAAGTCTAGAGTCTTTACTATGTTAATTATTTCTTATTTATCCTGTACATAGCTTATTTTATATGTGTTTGTTTGCATCTTGTCTGTCCCATTTGCTTGTAGAATGGTAAAGTCCTTGAAGGCAGGAACTGTCTTTTGCCTCTTTTTTTATTCCTAAAGCTTAATAAAGTGCTGAGTACACAATAGGCAACTAATAAATGTTTATTGATTGATTTATCAATAATGTTCATCTATAATAAGAAGGCAAAACCCAGCATAATTATGGGAAGTCTTGGACATTTGATCACCTTAACCTACTCCCATGTAAAGGATGAATCGCAAAATAACAGTTCCCCTCATATTATTCATCATGTATAAAAATTAAATAATAAAACATTGTCCTTCCCCCTCAAATCAAACAGGAAGTAATTATCTCCTTCCAAAGTTTAATGGATGTGGTAGGGTTAATTATAATTCCTGTGCTTCACTGAGCAATAGAGTTCTGACCAGTAGTTTAAATAAGTTCTGAAGAATACGAGATTTTTCTATTTTTCCCCCTGGATTTAATAGCAGTATTTTCTTCCCTATAGATCTTTTTTTTTTGTAGTTATATAAAGACTCTGTATTCCATATAGATAATGCAGAGCAAGATCAAAATGTGCAGAAATAAAATAAATGGGGGATGAGAATCATCTGCTGTCTGTAGGCAATGGGTTGGCGGCACTTCAGTTTGCTTTACTACAGTCTTGACAGGCATCTTGCTCCCTGATGGTGGAGTGAACATGTCTCAGCAGTAGCTGCAAAAGCAGCTTTGAGTGATTAAATCTCACTTTTCTGCCAGGAAATTGCCTGTGATGTCTTGTCTCACAGCAACATTATGTCTCATTACAAGCTCTCTCTCTTCCCCATAGATTGGACCATGGCACAGTTGGGTAAAAAGAGCACATGGAGCTTGCTAGGTTGTCCAGTCATCCCTTACCTGGAGATTACAGGTGGCATGTTGGCTTATATGATCGTTACACAAGACGCAGAAGAGAAAGCAAGTGTATCTCAAAACATTGAAGCTTTCACTTGATTTTAAAGCTTGAATATAAATGTTTGAGTTTTTTAAATACCAAGATTATAACACCACAGTATTGCTGGATTTTAAAGTCATTTTTCCATACTAAATGTTTTATTTAAAGGAGTGTTTGGAGCATTATACCAAGTGTAATGGGCCCATGTTAAGCAGATAAAACATGAAGAAAACACAGAAGCCACCCACATAAACTAGAATCTAGAAATGTATTTTTTTAAAGATACTTTGGTAACTATATTTCAATATATTTGCTTTCCTTTGTAACCCTATTTAAATATACTCATTTAAATAATAGTATGCTGCTTATAGTGTGTACAATGTTTTCCTGGTTCTGCTCATTTCACTTTGTATCAGTTTGTACAAGTTTTTCCAGGATTTTCTGAAATTGTCCTGTTCATTGTTTCTTATTACACAAGAGTATTCCATTACATTCATATACCACAGCTTCTTCAGCCATTCCCCAATTGATGGGAATCCCCTCAATTGCCAATATTTTGCCACCACGAAAAGGGCTGCTATAATTATTTTTGTATATATAGGTCCTTTTCCCTTTTTGTCCTGTATCCCTCTTTGGGATACAGACCTGGTAGTGGTATTGCTGTATCAAAGGGGATGCACAATTTTATAACCCTTTGGCCATAATTACTAGTTGCTCTCCAGAATGGTTGGACCAGTTCACAACTCCACCAACAATGCATTAGTGTCACAGTTTTCTCATATCCTCTTCAACAGTTATCATTTTACTTTTCTGTTATATTAGTCAATTTGATAGGTATGAGGTGGTACCTTAAAGTTGCCTTACTTTGCATTTCTCTAATAAAAAAGTGATTTAGAACACTTCTTCATATATCTACAGATAGCTTTGATTTCTTCATCTGAAAACTTCCTGTTCATATCCTTTGACCATTTATTAATTAGGGAATGGCTTATATTCTTATGAATTTGACTTGGTTCAAAATTTTATCAAAACCTTTATCAAAAAAGTCTTTATAAAAAACACTTGTGATAAGGATTGTTTCCCAGCTTTCTGCTTTCCTTCTAATCTTGGTTGAATTGGTTTTGTTTGAACAAAAGCTTTTTAATTTAATATAATTAAAATTATCCATTGCACATTTTGTAATATTTTCTACCTCTTGTTTGGTTATAAATTCTTCCTTCTCTACGGATTTGACAGGCCAACTATTCCTTGCTCTTCTAATGTACTTATGGTGTCACCCTTTATGTCTAAATCATAAACCCATTTTGACCTTACATTGGTATAGTGTGAGATGTTGGTCTATACCTCATTGAATCCTATTGTTTTCCAGTTTTCCAATTAGATTTAATCAAATAGTGAGTTCTTATTCCAAAGGCTGGGGTCTTTGAGTTTATCAAACACTATTTGTTATTTTTTTTAAATGACGGTTACTATGGTCATTGACTACAGTGTCTTGTGTATCTAATCTATTCCACTGATACACCACTCTATTTCTTTGCCATACCAGATAGTTTTGAAGGTTACTGCTTTATAACATAGTTTGAAATCCAGTATTGCTAGCCAGCACTTCTTAATCTGTGGATCACAACCTCACGTGGGTCAAAAAATTGGCAACAGTAAAAGATTTCTGAGTGCACAACAACCAAAAAATAATTAAAAATCAAGTACATAATAAGTCTGAGATGTTTCTGGAAGGGCTTGCCCCTGTTGCATTACACAACTTCACTGTAGCCTTGGTTCTGAATACAAAGCATGCACACTTTATATTGTGAATGTCCTCAGCCATGCAACAGCAATGAATGCTGCCAAGATGCAAAAAGAGGTCTCAAGTGTAAAACAGTTTAACAAGCCTTGTGCTAGACCACCTTCCTTTGTACTTTTTATATTATTTAATTTCCAATTAATTTTAATATATCTTACCATTTCCTTTGTTGAATGTATTTCTAATTGCATTATGATATGAAAAGAATACATTTAATATTTCTACTTTTCTATATTTGATTTGGAGGTTTTTATGAACTGTTACATGGTTAATTTTTTGTGTAGGTGCCATGTGCTGCTGCGAAAAAAGGTAAGTTGCTTTCTGTTTCCATTCATTTTTCTTCACAGATCTGTCATATCAAAGTTTTCTAATATTTTATTTACCTCCTTACTTTCTTCCTTGTTTATTTTTTTGTTGGGTATATTGAGCTCTTAAATGGGACAGTTCAGGTCCCCCACTGGTGAGGTTTTGTTGTCTATTTCTTCCTGTAATTCACTTAACTTCTCCTTTAAGAATTTGGAGGCTATATCATTTGGTGCATATATGTTTAGTATTGATATTGCTTCATTATCTATGGTACCTTTTAGCAAGAGGTAATTTCCTTCCTTATTTCTTTTAATTAGGTCTGTTTTTGCTTTTACATTGAAATCAGGATTGCTACCCATTTTTTTTTACTTCAGTTGAAGCATAATAGATTCTGCTCTAACCTCTTTATTACGTATTTGTCTCTCTATTTCAAGTGTTTCTTGTAAGCAGAATACTTAAGGATTCTGGTTTTTGATCCATTCTTTTATCTGCCTCTGTTTTATGGGAGCATTTATCCCATTCAGATTCATAATTATGATTACTAACTGCGTATTTCTCTCCATCCTATTCTTCCTCTTGTTTGTCCTTTCTCTCTTTTCACCCTTTCCCACTTCACCAATGTTTGCTTCTGTCTATCACCTCCCCTGATCTGCTCTCCCTTCTGTCAGTCCCTACCCTACCTTCCCTTACTTAATATGCTACTTCCCTGTTGGGTAAGGCAGATTTCTATATTCAACTGATTGTGCATGTTATTCCCTCTTTGAGCCAATAATGGTGAGAGTAAGATTCAAGCAATGCCCATTGCCCACCCTCCCACATTCCCCTCCACTGTGATAGATATTTTGCACCTCTTCAGGTGAAATAATTTACCCCATTCTACCTCTCCCTTTCTTCTGTACCCAGTGTACTCTTCTCTCTCGTCACTTAATTTTTTTTATGTCATTCCTTCAAATTTACCTTATACCAATACCTTCTGTGTATGTATATTCCTTCTAGCTATACTATTAGTGGCACAATTTTTAAGAATTAGAAGTATCATCTTTCCATGGAGCTTTATTGAATCCCTTATGTTTCCTTTTCTTTCTTTCTTTTTTTTTTAACCTATTAATGCTTCTCTTGGGTCTTGATACTGGAGACCAAAATTTTGGTTTAATTTTGGTCTTCTTATAAAGGCTTGAAATCTTTCTATTTTGTTGAATGCCCATTTTTCCCTTGTTGTATTTTTGAATACAACAACCTTAACTTTTGAAGGTTAAGTAATTTTTGGTTGTAGTCCTAGTTCCTTTGCCTTCCAGAATATGATGTTCCATGATCTCCAATCTTTTAATGTTTCAGCTGCCAAGTCCTGTGTAATCCTGATTGTGGCTCCTCAATATTTGAATTGTTTCTTTCTGGCCACTTGTAGTATATTTTTCCTTGACCTGATAGTTCTGAAATTTGTCTATAGTGTACCTTGGAGTTTTTATTTCAGGATCTCTTTCTTGAGGTGATTGGTGGGTTCTTTCAAAGTCTATTTTGCCCTCTGGTTCCAGAACATCAGGGAAGTTTTCCTTAACAATTTCTTGAAAGATGCTGCCCAGGTCTTCCTTTTGATTGTGGCTTTCAGGTAGTCCAATTATTCTGATATTGTCTCTCCTGGATCTATTGTCCAGGTCAGTTGTTTTTCCCATTTTATTTTATATTTTTAAAAACATTATTCATCATTTAAAAAAATAAGCAATAAAATACTGCCCTTTGCCCTCAAATAAAACAGGAGGTAACTGCTTTCTTCTAAAGCTTCCAAAGCTTCCATAGGCTTCACCATACTGACAAAGCATTTCTATTTTTTAAGTTAAATTATCTTTTTTTAAAAAATTTTAGACAAATACTAAAACTTAAAAACATAATAAAAAAGAAAAAACATAAACTAAAATATTAAACTTAAAAATACAATAAGAAAAGAAAAAAACATATCATGTACACAACAGAATGTAGGGGATTCAGAATATATAGCAATAACTTTCCACTTCAAGAAAGCCTATATATTAAATACTGTGCATTATGTTGAAAGTAGTCCATCTTTTCTTTACTTCTTTGTAGGTTTTCTTTTGTTCTCTTTTATATACTTTTTACTTTGTTCTTTTTCCCCCTTCCTTCCCTTTCCCCCACCCCTCCCACAATTAAGTGTAGATATATTTATATATAGATATTGATATTTATATATATATGTACTATATACACATACATAGATACATACGTACATATATAAACATATACTTTCACTAAAAGATTCTACTCCTCATCTTTGTTTTTATGTTTGCACATCTCTTTTTTTCCTATCTCTCCTAAGTTTTCTAATTCTATGCTTGCCCTCTATTACTTAACCTACCCCCCCACAATAATCCCTCCCTTATGTTCCACTTTCCAGAAATCAAAACACTCTTTCGTATACCCCTTTGATCTATTCCTTCCCCCTTCTCTCTAAAGATCCCTCCTTCAATCTCTCATTCCTGTTGATCTAAACACCCTTCTATATCACTCCTTTGACCTATTCCCTCACCCTTTCCTCCAAAGATCACTCTTTATCCCCAACCCCTCCCTATCCCCTTAGAGTTTTATTCCTTTCTAAATTTAGAAGACAGTTATAGTCTTCTAGATGTATATGTATTTTTCCCTCTTGAACCCTTTCCTGATGAAAGTAGATTTCCAGAACTAATAGCCTCACTCCCCATCTAATTCCTCTGTATTGGTTCTTCCTCTCATAGCCCATTACTATAAGATAATTAATCTTTCAGCTGTTCTTGAATGGTTTTATTGAGTCCCTTGTAATTGGTCATTGGTATGTACCTTATATTCCTCTTGAATCTTCTCTGATTGTCCCAGGAGGACCCCTGTTCTGTCCCTACTCTTATTATTTTCACTGTTCTATGTTCTCCCAAAGGCACTATTTTATGTCTTTTGTGGAGGAAATCATGAGAGCTTGAAATTTTCTGAAATTTTCTAAAAGCTTTTGAAGTGTTTCTAAATCTTAGTGTAGACACGCTCCACCATCTTCCCAGAATCCTCTCTCAAAGTACTTCAAGACAAAAAAAAAATTGTGAAGAGTCACTGATCTAGTCTTACCCTCTTATTTTATAGATGAAGAAACTGAGCATAAGAGATACTACTTAACTTATCCAAGGTCTTATAAGTCAGTCAATAGTCAATAAGCATTTATTAAGTACTTACTATGTGCCAGGCAATGTGCCAATCACTGAGGATACAACAAAAGGCAAAAATATGTTTTTGCCTAATCTCAGGGAGGTTCCATGCAAATGGTAAGTAGTAAGTGGTACAACTGGGATAGGAACTCAGATTTCACAATGGCAAATACGGCCTTCCAAGTTTGGTGCTCTTTCCACTGCAACATAATTTCCTTCCTGTTATAATGTATGATTGTCTACATATGTATTTGAGTAAAGATCTTAGATACACATACATATATATGTATAGATGTACATATGTATTTAGAAAATAATTGGAATGCACAAGCATACATTAAGTCATTTAAAAGTACCAAATTTCTTTATTTTTAATTCATAGAAATCTTTTTGGAAAAGGAAGCTTTAAGGAAAAGCACATATTGGGGGAAAAGAATGTGAAGAACTTCATGCAGAAAGCTAGATTTTCTATATTTGTCCAAATTTTGAAAAAGAAAAATTCATTTTTTAAAAATCAAAATTCTTTTAAAAAAGAAATTTACATGATAAATTTATTATATATTTAAAAGGAATAACAAGTTGTACATAACAGATTTGCAGTTTCATTTGCAATCATCTTTTTTATTGATTTATTTTGTTACATTATGGAAATGATTGTTTATTTCACAAGTTAAAAATAAAATTAAAAAGAAAAGCTAAAAAAGAGAACATTGCAAAACCTCCTAATAAGAGTCACGGTCTCTGAGTACAGCTCAGCCTAACTATTCCTACAGGAGAAATTGAGAAGATGAAAAATGTCTCTTGTCCAGACCAGTGATGTCAAATTCCAATAGAAACAGAGGCATCTGGACTGCATATTGGCTTAAAAAACCATGAATGAACATTATCTATATCACATTTTTATTTATTTTTAAAAACATTCCTATTTACATTTTAATCTGGTTTAGCCATACTTAAAAATACTATGGACTGCATTCCACAACCATGAGTTTGACACCTCTGGTCCTAACTATGACATGCAACCCATACAGCTGGACTATGGGTACTTCTCTTTTGAACAAGCATTGCCTATGAATAATGAATGATCTAGGACCAGAATTTCTGTTACGCTGTTTGGAATAGGGAGTAGAGAACTACATGTGGACTCACGGATACCTTATTTTGAATCTTGTCTCAGTTACTTACTAGCTGTGGAACTCTGGGCAAATCACTTAATCACTTTCTGCCTCAGTTTCCTCCCTCATTTGTAAAATGGGGGATGATAATAACACCTACTTCATGGGTTATTTTAAGGATTAAATGAGATGATACATGTAAAGTGCTTTGTAAACCATTCATTTGTATGTAAATACCAGCCATTATCATTATTATAAACCTCTTGCTATCTCAAAAAAATAGCAATCAAAAATTCAGAGCTAGAAGTGATTTAAATAGATTTCTGATTCAGAATGTCCAACTCTTGGCACCTAGGCCACATGCAAACCACAATACTCCAAAGTCTGTCTTGAACACCAGTTGATGTGTTAATTATACACACACACACACACACACACACACATTCACACACACACACACACATATATATAAATATAACATGTGGTTTTCTAAGTCAGTATGTGGCCTGCAGTGATCTTTATATACATTTTTTGGTGTCCCTGTTTCTATTTGATTTTGATACCACAGATCTGGACCAAATCCAACATTTTATAAATGAGGAAACTGAGGCCTAAGAAAGCAAGGTTTGAAAGTCACCCAGGTAGCAAGCTTAAGAAGTGGGATATGAATTCAATTAGGGCAGCTAAGTATCATAGTGGATAGAGCACTTGGCCTGGAGTCAGGAAGACTCATCTTCCTGAGTTCAAATCTGACCTCAGACACTTAGTAGCTTTGTGATCCTGGGCAAGTCACTTAACCCTATTTGTCTCAGTTCCTCCTCTGTAAAAATGAGTTGGTGAAGAAAATGACAACCCACTCCAGTATGTTTACTAAGAAAATCAGAAATGGAGTCACAAAGAGCAGGACACAAGTAAAATGAGTAAACAACAGCAAATGAGCACAATTCCTATAATTTGAAAGCCACTATTCTTTTTACTATCTCACATTGATTTTCAACAGAGTTTTTTTGTAAAATTTTCTGTCCTGATCTTTGGTTTGATTAATAATAAATAAATTTGATTAATAACACTCATTGTTCCTATGGGTGAATAATTAAAGTTGTCTAGGATTGGATACAAAACATACATGCATATGAAGGTTTATAATTACTAGAAAAAGCTTTTGTTTTGTGCAGTCAGGAGAGATTCCTAACCCTCCCACCCCAACTATCACTAGAAATATTAGTGTATCTATGCCTTGATCAATATAGGCTTTGACTGCAAGTTTGAAGATTGTAAGCTCATTCATGCCTTCTATTACTATCCATTATTTCATTATTATCATTCATATCTTAATAAAAGTTAACCCCAAGAGGTTTACCCAAAATGCTGGGAACCTTGTGTTTCCTTGACATTCAAAAATACCAAAAGAATGTTCAGGTTCTCTATTATTAATTGTTCAAAGTCCATCTGTGACCCTCTCTGACTTCATCCTCTCTCAGCAGATGTGATCTCTTTTGACATTGTTAAGAAACTCAAGAATATTCATTCTGAGCTAATTCTTCTCTCTAGCTGTTTTTCTGGAATGAGTTTGAAGAAAATAAAATGAAGGGTAAAAAATGCCATTAACCTCATAACAAAAATATTTTTTAAAGAAACGAAACAACTAAAAAGAGCCATTCTACTTTTCTTAATTTTTTGTCTATATGAGTAGGTAGTTCATTTAGTTGATAACTTCGATACTCAGCCTCAATTCCAACACCAACTGATTACTTTTTCTCTCTTTCATGACCACATAATATAATCAATCTTACAAACATATACCATTGGTTATGGCATAGACCAAGCATAAGGACAGTATAAATGAATTATGGCTAGTGTGAACTTATGGCTAATGAACCCTGAACAAATTTGAAATTGTCACCTAAATTACTATTGGATATCATTAGATTTGTATTTTTCCTGTAAGTGAGAGCATAATGACGTGTTCCCTACTGCCATACAAAATGAAAGGAAAAGGAACCATAGTACAGTGGAAAGAGCTTTGGACTTGGTGGCAGGGCACAGGGCTTCAAATCCTACTTCTCTCCCTCTTGTAGATCTTAGAACAACTTGGTAAACATCTCTGAGCCTAATTTCTCCCAATTATAAAGTAAAAGGTTTGGACTTAGGGCTTCTAATGCACCTTCCAGCTCTGAATATACATTCTTGTGTTCTTAGAAGCAGTTGATGGAGCAGTGGATAAAATATAGGCATGGAATCAGGAAGAGCTAAGTTCAAATTTATCCTCAGATATTCTTTGTGTGACTTTGGGCAAGTCATTTAACCTCAAATTTTTTAAATATAAAATGACAATAATAATAACACCTATTTACATGGCTGTTATGGGAATCAAATGAGATATTTTTAAAAAGTACTTAGCATATAGTAAGCCCTATACAAATGCTTATTCCCTTTCCTTTCTTCTTGGGTTGATATATACTTCTCCCTAACTCTACTCATCATTTGTTTGTTTTGTTTTGCTTTCCTTCTTTGATGCTATAGTTTAGAATTAAATAAGAATTTCTTTGATGTAGAACTTTCCTAGGCATTTGACAACTGCTGTGGAGTTTCACACTCCAATGACTATAACTAAAATGTGTGTTATACTCCTAAGTCACATTATTCACTTGACTGGTTTAATGAGCTATTATTCATAAAAAGATTTCATTTTACTTAAAAATGAAAAAAAATTGGTTCCAGGCTATGCAAAAACATCTAGCAGTCAGGAGTTGACCCCAGGCCATAGTTTTTCAGCCCGTGGACTACTGTAACCTTTTTCTCTGAATTCCACAGGAACTTTACCAACAAAATGCAAAAATATGTCTTATGCCACTGCTGCTTAGGTGGTTTAGTATTAGGCATGATTCTTCTCCCTAGGCTTTAGAAAAGTAGTCTTCACATGCTTATTATAAGAATTGTGGGAAACGATCATCTTTTCTCCTGTTGACTTATGCAGATACATTTCTCCACAGGTTGTGACCCCTTTTTACTTTTTTTAATTTTTAGTTTTCAACATTTACTTCCACAATATTTTGAGTTTCAAATTTTCACCCCATCTCACCCCTCCCCCCACCCCAAGATAGCATGCATTCTGAATACCCTTCCCCTAGTCTGCTTTCCCTGCTATCTCTCCCCTCATTCCCCTTCTATGTTCCCATAGGGCAGGATAGATTTCTGTACCCCATTTCCTGTATTTCTTATTTCCCAGTAGCATGTGAAAACATTTTTTTTAAAACATGTGTTTTTAAAACTTTGGGTTCCAAATTTTCTCCCTTCCTCCCTTCCCACCCACCCTCATTGAAAAGGCAAGCAACTCAATATAGGCTATACATGTGCAGTTATGCAAAACACTTCTATAGCAGACATGCTGTGAAAAACTAACTCTATTTCCCTTAATCCTATCCCACCCACCCATTTATTCTATTCTTTCTTTTGACCCTGTCCCTCCTCAGAAGTATTTGCTTCTGATTACCCCCTTTCCCAATCTGTCCTCCTCTCTATCATCCCCCTACTCTCTTGTCCCCTTCCCCTCCTATTTTGCTGTAGGGTAAGACAGATTTCCATACCCAATTGAGTGTTTATGTTATACCCTCCTTAAGTCAAATCCTATGAGAATAAGATTTGCTCATTTCCTCTCACCTTCCCCTGGTTCCACTCCACTGTAAGAGCCTTTTTTTCTATATTTTTGTGAGATAATTTATCCTGTTCTACCTTTCCTTTTCTCCTTCTTCTAGTATAATCCTCTCTCACCCCTTAATTTTATTCTCCAGATATGACCCCTTCATCTTCAACTCACCCTGTGCCCTCTATCTATCTATCTATCTATCTATCTATCTATCTATGTATGTGTATATACATATATATATATATATATATATATATATATATATATATACATACATATAATTTTTTTCTTCCAACTACCCTAATACTGACAAAGGTCTCATGAGGTACAAATATAATCTTTCCATGCAGGAATGTAAACAGTTCAACCTTAATAATTCTCTTATGATTTCTCTTTCCTGTTTACCTCTTCATGTTCTACTTTAGTCTTGTATTTGAAAGTCATTTTTTCTGTTCAGCTCTGCTCTTTTCATCAAGAATGCTTGAAAATCCTCTATTTCACTGAATGACCATTTTTCCCCTGAAGAATTATACTCAGTTTTGCTGGGTAGGTGATTCTTGGTTGTAATTCTATCTCCTTTGCCCTCAAGAATATTATATTCTCTGCTCTGCGGTCTCTTCTGAGGAGGGACAGGGTCAAAAGAAAGAATAGAATAAATGGGTGGGTGGGATAGGATTAAGGGAAATAGAGTTAGTTTTTCACAGCATGTCTGCTATAGAAGTGTTTTGCATAACTGCAAAGCAGAGACCATGCTCTGCAGTCCGTTAATGTAGAAGCAGCTAAATCTTGTGTTATCCTGATTGTGTTTCCACAATACTTGAATTGTTTCTTTCTGGCTGCTTGTAATATTTTCTCCTTGACCTGGGAACTCTAGAATTTGGCTACAATATTCCTAAGAGTTTTCCTTTGGGGATCTCTTTCAGGAGGAGATCGGTAGATTCTTTCCATTTCTATTTTGCCCTCTGGTTCTAAAATATCAGGGCAGTTTTCCTTGATCATTTCTTGAAAGATGATGTCTAGGGTCTTTTTTTGATCATGGCTTTCAGATAGTCCAATAATTTTTAAATTCTCTCTCCTGGATCTATTTTCCAGGTCAGTTGTTTTTCCAATGAGATATTTCACATTGTTTTCTAATTTTTCATTCTTTTGGATTTGTTTTACAGTGTCTTGATGTCTCATAAAGTCACTAGCTTCCAATTGCTCTATTCTAATTTTTAAGGAAGTATTTTCTTCAGTAATCTTTTTGACTTCCTTTTCCATTTGGCCAATTTTGCTCTTTAGGGCATTCTTTTCTTCATTGGCTTTTTGGACCTCTTTTGCCATTTGGGTTAGGCTATTTTTTAAGGTGTTATTTCATTCAGTATTTTTTTGGGTCTCCTTTAGCAAGCTGTCAACTTGCTTTTCATGATTTTCTTGCATCACTCTCATTTCTCTTCCCAGTTTTTCCTCTACTTCTCTTGCTTCTCAAAATCCCTTTTGAGCTCTTCCAAGGCCTGGTACTGATTCATATTTTTCTTGGAAGTTTTGGATGTAACAGCTTTGACTTTGTTTTCTTCTTCTGGTTGTATGTTTTGATCTTCTTTGTCACCAAAGTAAGATAATATAGTCTGACTTTTTGCACTGATTGCTTGTGATCCCAACCAATTGCTTGAGTTTTAAACTCTTTGTTAAAGTGAGAGTCTGTTTCCAATGTGGAGAATGTACTGTCCCAAGCTTCGGGGATTTGTACAGCTGTTTTCAGAGATACTTCTAGGGACCTGAAAAGTGTCAGTTCTTCCAAGGTGTTATGATAAGGGGAGAGGTGTTTCCTCTCCACCGCCACAACAAGCTCCACCACACCAGTGCTCCTCCTCACCCCAGGACCACCCCTCAGAACTGTGACCCAGATCCAAACACTGGTAAAGCAAGAGATTCCTGCCTCAGCACTGGCAGAGAGATCCTTGCAATCCCACTCTGATCAGCTACTGGATTCCCCCTCAGTCTGTGGGCTGGAAGCTCAGAAGGCAGCCACTTCCCTCTGGGTGGCTGAGTTCTAGCTTCTTCTCTCACCGCAGTCACAGACTTTTCCCACTGACCTTCTAAGTTGTCTTTGGAGTTCGTGGGTTGAGAAGTCTAGAAACTGCCACAGCTGCCCATGATTCAGTCCTCTGAGGCTTGCTCCAGGGTCACTGCAACCTGTGAGCCTATGCCGCACTGCACTCCTCTCCCAGCCCGGAGCGATATACCTTTCCAATCAGCTATCCAGTTTGTCTTGGGCTGGAAATTTGTTTTACTCTGTTTTTTTTTTGTGGGTTCTGCTGCTTTAAAATTTGTTTAGAGACATTTTTTGTAGGTATTTGGAGGGGTTTTGGGGAGAGCTCTAACAAGTCACTGCTTTCCCTCCATCGTCTTGGCTCTGCCTGTGACGCCTTTTTAGACCTATCACCTGCAAAACTCACAAGAGAATCTGTCCTGCATTCTCTAGATGCCTGCTTGGATTGTGCAAAACTCGTGCTCATGAGCAAATACAGTGGCAAGAATGAAAGTGTGCCCTACATCCAGAACTAAGTAAAAAGCATATTACTATGAGTTGGCTATACTCACTGAATTTTTAGATGTACTGTTGATAGGCACAGACAGGAGTTATATGTCCTTCCCTAGTCAGGTATTTTTATTAGGTAGAAATGTACCAAACTCATTGACTTCAAAAAGTATTTACTTTCTCCAGCCATTCTAATATTTCTTTATCTCATAATAACCAAGGCATGTTCTCTAAATTACCATAGTTCTCTTACATATCTCCTTTCTGAATAATTCTTCAGAAACAAAATTAAAGACAATTTCTGGCATTTTCTTTAAGCCAAAATGCCATAGAGTAATTTAATATCAAAACTCTTAGGATTGTATTTTTTTTCTTTTTCTTACGCTTCTGCAGGATATCTTAAAAAGTGTGCTAGCCTTGGGGAACTGAGTTCAAATCCCAGATCTGTTACTTGCTGCTTGTGGGACTGACCAGGCTAATTTGTTTAGCCTCTTTGACCTAAATTTGTGATTGATATTCAACAAATAGATCCTGACATTAAATTTAATTTTTTCCCTTGTATGTCATTCATTTACGACAAATATTCTTATATTGTGTGGTTTTGGGGTGTTGTAGTTCAGTTGTGTCCAACACTTAGTGAACCCATTTGGGGTATTCTTGGCAAAGATACTAGAGTAGTTTGCCATTTCCTTCTGTGGTTCATTTTACATATGAAGAAACTGAAGCAAACAGGGTTAAGTGACCTGCCCAGAGTCTGAAAATGTCTGAAGTAAGTGTCTGAAACTGGATTTGAACTCAGGTCTTCCTTACTCCTGTTCTGGCATTCCATCCAGTGTGCCACCTATCTGCCTTATTGTGTGGAATACTTGCAGTACCTTAATGAATGTGCAGGTAGTTTCTTGTCAAGTGTCTTGAGAGATAACACTAAGAGGAGAAAAATACATATTTTAGGTATACATTAGATTTTTTTCTTTTCCCAGAGGATACAATCTTTTGTTGACATTCACATATTACAGTTGACTAAATTCAAGGGGAAGAGGGGATATTGCTATCTAAATGAGAGAGAAAATCCTAAAATCATTTCAATTCAACTTTGTTTTTTAAAGCTTTCTTAAAATATGTTTTTAGATGTTCTATGGAGGGCTACATTTATTTCCTACCTGAATGTGAATTAATTTTATATAGTGTTACTTGCACTGTAGGCCATATAAGATTGTTGTGAGAAAAGTGGTTTGGAATCATTAAAGTGTTATAGAAATGTGAGTTATAATTGTATAATTTACATGATGGCTATGACACTATTTCTCATTTCCTTTTCTTCACACAGTTCATTAGTCTTATCTTTCCCCAATCCCTTAATAAAATCAGTGACCTCTATGGTATTACAACTGAAAGTAATGCTAAAGATTATCTAGTCTAGTATTATTATTTGATAGGTCAGGAAGCTGAGGTCCAGGGATGATCACTTACTTAACACAAGTGTTCAACGAGTTAATGAAGCACCTACTCTGTGCCAGGTGCAATCCATGCTGTTGGAAGTATAAATGTAAATGTGACAGCTAATTGGTAGCAGTTTTTATTCACGTTGTCCTGAGTAATCTTTTGCTTGTGAACCAAAAGTGAATGATAACAATGATTTATAGACATAAACAACCAATATTGTCTGTGTATGAAAGCTCTGTGGTAAGGAATTCCAACTTATCTTTCTCTACTCTCCCTCATCCACCATAGGAAAAGCAAAAATCTTCTAATGTTGTTGTTGAGTCATTTCAGTTGTGTCTGACTCTTTGTGACCCTATTTGGGGGTCTCTTATGAAAGATATTGAAGCGGGTTGTCATTTCCTTCTACAGCTCATTTTACAGATGAAGAAACTGAGGCAAACAGGGATAAGTGACTTGCCAAGAGTCAACAGCTAGTAAGTATTTGGTGCCAGCTTTGAACTCAGGTTTTCCTGACTCCAGATACCACACCCTATTTACCAAGAAACCTTTAATCCCAATGTTGTCTAACTAGCCAATTCTTCTTTGTTCTTCTAGTCACCAGCTTGAATATCTGTATTCAGTTTGTATTGGAGAATATCAGAACTGCCTATCAATTTCTTGAACAATTTCATTGGTAAAATTTCAGATAAGATGTTTTGTTCTTTTTTTGTGGTGATTGTTTGATAGCTTTGTTTTTGCAAATACACTTGGGTAAGCATACTTTATAATAACAACTCATAAACCTTTTCATCCTTTAACTATTTAAAGGTTAATGCAGCTTCTTTTGCTTCACATTGTCTTAAGTCCTGAATGAAGGTAAGGCTTTAGATAGTCACCATATACCACTAAGTTTGATGGATTATGATTTCAGCACCACTGAATAATATCCCTACACAATTTTCCCAATTGTTCTTTATATTAGCAGTAAAATGTCTATGAAAAATATGATTTCAATATGCTTGTACTTCTAGCTACAGTTTTCTGAAGATGTCTTATCAACTTTGTATATCAGATTATTTTTTAAATGCCTAGGATTTGCTACATGGATATAGTACTAGACTTGTCAAGAAGTCAGGAAGACCTGAAGTTGAATCCTGCCTCAGACACTTACTAGTTTCTCTTAGTCTCTGTTTTCTCATCTGTAAAGTAAGGGTAATGGTAGCCTCTATCTAATATGTTATGAGGATCAAATTAGATGACATATAAAAATGATTTGCAAACCTCAAAGTGCCATGTGAATTCTAGCTAACTCGCTATTATGTACTACATCATTACCTTAGCGATTAAGGAGTGGTTCCAACCTTATGCACAATGAGATTGTGATCTCCTATACCTTGCTTCATGCCAGAAAGGTTTTTTGTTTCATGTTTTCCCCAAGCTGAACTAATTTATAACCAAAGTCCATTTTAAAAATATGAGAATCATGTGAATAGCTTAGCACCATCTTGCCTCTAGGAGCTAGGATTTCTTGGAGACAGGCACAGTTCTCAGGTTGATTTCAGGGCTTCTAGAGCAGGTTCAAGATTTTAGACTCTAGCCTTAGTAAATTAGGCCTGCTTTAACTAGAATAAAATTCCTGCTTTGATCCCACAGCCTAGTTGATTTTCTTCATGTCAATAATTTTTTTTCTTTAAATCTTGACTTTATTTCCAATGTTCAAACTATTTCTCCAATTTTCACATTTGGCAAATTTGGCAAGCATGGTATTTATAGCATTATTCAAGTCATTGATAAAAAGGTTGACAAGGACAGATCCCTGATATACTAAGGACATTCCTCCAAGTGGGACCCTTAAATGACTATGTTTTCAGAACACTTATTCACTCAGATTCAGATCCACCTAATTATATAATCATCTGCCTATATCTCTCTAGATTTTCTATAAGGATAGAATCTAATACATTATGAACTTAGAGGAAAGGTCAACTGGATTAAACCACTTATTTTATAGATGAGGACACTGAGAGCCAAAAAGGTTAAGTAACATATAAGTTCTTCCAGGTAGAATGTGGTAGACCTGATATTCAAAACCAGCTATATTACACAGTGGTTAGAGCTCCAGGCCTGGAGTCAGGAAGATTTGAGTTTAAATTCAACCTTTGTCACTTACTAGCTGTATAATTCTGGGCAAATCATGTAACCTCTGTCTCAGTTTTCTCATCTATAAATGAGGATAATAAGAGCAAATAATAATTGCAAAGCACTTAGCATGGTCCTTGGCATATAAGTAATAGATAAATGTTAGCTATTATTAATTATTATTATTATCCTCAGACTCCAAATCTAGTTTTCTTTCCATTTTCTCTCATGAAATTGTATGTCAAATCTTTTGTTGCACTCCAAGTATATTATGTCTACCAATGAAATTTTTTTCTCTTTCCTCAGAGTATGACACTTCTGCTATTGTCTAACATATTTGGAGAAGGAAATGACAAAGCACTCCATTTTCATTGCCAAGAAAAAATGGGGTCATAAATAGTTGGACATGACTGAAAAAAATGACTTAACAGCAACATATTTCACGGATTACCAAAAATGAGCCACCAATAAACAATGGTTCAAAAATAATACCATACAGGTATTTAATTTATCAAGTGGCATAGAGATTTGATCTCTTTGAGGGTACAGATGTACAAATGTTTTATCAAATTTCAAAAAATTTATCACAAAGTAGAATTTGTTAATACTATAGATGTCAATACTATATAATGACTAATGTTCTTAAATTTTATTCCTTAATCTTAGTATTAAAATTCTATAACAATAATTGAATGACTTGTGAACACATAGAAATAGCATTTCTTAAAACACTTAAAAGAAATGTTTATTCAAGGACAAGATATGCCAGCTTGACCTATTCATAAAATTGACTGGCAGATCATGGGATGTTGTAAAAAGCATATTTTGATTTCAGCAATAATATTTGACAAAGACTCTCAGCTCATGATTATAAATTAGATGGAGAGTCATGGGCTTAATACCGTTAGGGAAATTTGGAACTGGTTGCATAACTAGAACCAAATAATGCTCATTAATAACCCAGAGTTGATTTTTTTGAGGGAGAATGTCTCTTATGGAATACTTATTGTTGGTTTTGTGCTGTTCAATAATTTATCAATCACTTAGACAAAGGAATAATTGTTATACATTCATCTTTTATCACATGTGAATGTGAAATTCTCTCTCATAAACTCTGAGTTCCAATTAATCTAGCCTACTTGATATCCCCAAATTCAGGTTTCCAACTCCTACGTCAATGCCATGAACAGACTATTCCCATATCCTCATGTCTTAAATACACTCTTTCTTAACCTCTTCCTCTTAAAATTCCTACCTTACTTCAAGTCTCAGGTTAAGTGCCATTTTCTACATGAGGTCTTTCCTCATTCCTCCTATTTTCTTTGCCCTTGTCCATTCCTGAAATTACTTTTAATCTACTTCATAGGCATTTTAGTAATATTTTATTTTTTCTAAGTATGTGTAAAGACCAATTTTAGCATTCATTTAAAAACTTTGAGTTTCAAATATTCTCCTCCCTTTCTTTACCCTCCTCCTTAAGACAGTAAGTAATTTGATATAAGTTATGTATGTGTAATTATGTAAAATGTATTTCCACATTAGTCATATTGTGAAAAAACAGACCAAAGGAAAACACACACACACACACACACACACACACACACACAGAGACAAGTGAAAATAGTATCCATCAATCTGCATTCTGATTCCATCAGTTCTTTCTCTATCTAGAAAAATAGAGAATAGCATTTTCCTCATGAGCCCTTTGGCATTGTTTTGGATCATTGTGTTCTTGGGAATGGCTAAGTCATTAAGATCAACACATATACCTATTTTGATCTTATCTTGGTATATGGTACACTATGTTGGCCTCTACATTTCCCAGCAGTTTTTGTCAAATAGAGAGTTTTTGTCCCAGAAGCTGAGGTCTTTGGGTTTATCAAACACTAAATTATTATGGTCGTATACTACTGTGTCTCATGGATCTAATCTATTCCACTGATCCACCATTCTACATCTTAACTTGTACTAGATAGTTTGGATGATTGCCTCTTTATAATATAATTTAAAATCTGGTATAGCTAGTTTATCTTCCTTTATATGTTTTTTAAAAATAATTCCCTTGATATTCTTGCCTTTTTCTTCTTTTAGATGAATTTTGTTATTTTTTTCTAGCTCTATAAAATAATTTTTGGTAGTTTGATTGGTTTGGCACTGAACAAATATATTAATTTAGGTATAATGGTCTTTTGTATTATATTGAGTCAGCCTATACATGAGAAATTGATATTTTCCCAATTGTTTAGATCTGACTTTATTTGTGTTAAAAGTGTTTTGTAATTGTGTTCGTGCAGTTATTGGGTTTGTCTTGGCAGGTAGATTCCTAAGTGTTTTATATTGTCTACAGTTACCTTAAATGGAATTTCTCTTTCTATCTCTTGCTGCCAGGCTTTATTGTTCATATAAAGAAATGATTATTTATGTGGGTTTATTTTATATCCTGCAATACTGCTAAAGTTGTTAATTATTATCAACTAGTGTTTTAGTTGATTCTCTAGGATTCTTTAAATGTACCACCTTATCATCTGCAAAGAATGACATTTTTGTTTCCTCATTGCCTATTCAAATTTCTTCTTAATCTGTTCTTTGTTTTGAGTTACTTGTGTACATGTGGTCTACAAGCACCTTATTAGTCAACAATATTACAAAAAGGTCAAAGATGCTTTAAGAGAAACATAATGCCCCAAATGGGAGGAAGCAAAGTTCCACTATACCATACTTTGATTTGGTTACATGTGAAATATTGTATTCAGTTATGGATACCACATTTTAAGAAAGATATAGATTTTGGAATTTGTTCAGAAGAAAATGAATATGTTTGGCCAGAATGGAGACAAAAGAGAACATGATTTATAAGATTATTTAAAGATAATAGGAATTTCTAGCCTAAATAGATGAAAATTTTGTGGAGGAAGGGGAGAGGGACATGATGCTTGTATTAAATTATTTGGAGGGCTTATACATGGAATAGGAATGGAGATTTCTATGCTTTTTACAGCTATGAAAAGGTAAGGGGGACTTCTTCAGAAGGTAGTGGTGTCGCTCTTCATATAAAGTCTCAACAACCTTGACTAGTAATAGTTTAGACTAGATGGCCTCTGGGAATCCTTCTAGGTCCTAGATTTTTTGTTTTGATTCTCTGTTACTTTGATTTCCATTATCAGATGGCATAATTTTTATGGAACTATAGGGTTCTTTTTATCCATCCTCAGTTACTAACCCTCAGTTTTATCTTCTTGTCATGACTTCAAAACAAAACAAAAACCAGTCAATGATTTCCCCATGCATCTATATTTCTTTAGGTTTATAGATTCCCAGTTTTCTTTATTCCAGCAACAGCTCCTCATCCCAAGAACTTTCAGGGACATCAAGAAGACCAGTTTCCCTTCTGTGTCGTAACTGATAGTTCATTCTGTTTGAGTACCAACAGTTTAAACATTTATATATAGACATCTGAATTTTAATGGATTTTAGTACTATTTCTCAAATATTATATTCTAAGTATTACTAGTCATTTGTTCTGTCATTCTTTCCTATCCTTTCTAAAGTATCATGCTGGTCAAATCTTTGTGTACAGTTTTCTATTTTTCTCTCCCTTTTCAGTTTAAAACCACATTGAATAAATTTAGATTCTAGATTTTGTTTTATGCCCTTCATTCCAGATCAAGGTACCATTATTCCTAAAACATGACCCAGGAATTGATATCTTTTCTTCAATGCCATCTTCTTAGCCAGATGTTTATGTTCCACATTCATAATTTGTTTTCTAAATCTCCTACACTGACTCAAAAGTAGTAAAAAAAAAAAAACTATGTTCCTAAGGTGTTTATCATTGTTACCACCACCATTGCCATTAGTATTGCCATTAGCATTGTCATTATCATCATCATCATCATCATCATCATCATCATCATCATCATCATCATCATTCTGACCCTACCTCTTCTTCACCTCATTTTCACCTGGAATCTTTCATGACTTTGTCTTCTTCTACTTACTTGTTCCATTGCCCCCACATACAGCGCTCATATTAGTTTTGTCTTGTATTTATATTCCAAGCATTTAACTCAGTGCTTAGAAAATAACATACTCTTAATAAATGCCTATTGATTTTATTAGAATTAGCTCCTTTTTCTATCAGATTCTTCTGCTTCCCACAAAAGGTTAGGACTCTTCTCTATAGTATCAGATATATTTTCTTCTTTGATTTTCCATTGGAACACATCTTCCATTTTTCCAAGGAATGCTTTATTCTATCTAATAATCAGTAGAGAAAAACAATAGCAACATTCCTATAGTCTTTTTACCTTTTAATGATGGATGTAAAACTACACTTATTTCATGCAGAACTGTTATTTGTCATTGAAGGAAACAAAAATACTGTGAATTCTCTGCCTATAACTGTAATTTTGCTCTTGCCCTCTGTTCTTAAAAGAAGCAGTTATTTCAGTCCCTTGTCATTCTTGTTAGGAGTTCTCATTGATAAACAGTATTTAAAAAAAACTGCCTGTTTACCAATCCTATGACCCTGCTGGCTTATTCTTTTAAATAAGGCTTTATTGAAAAATAGAAGGATTTCTACTATTTTATCTTAAATACTTTCAATGTATTTTCAGCCAGTGAGTATTTCTGAGTCTTTTCTATGCATCTGGGAACTATGTTCAGGGCTATGGATTATTTTTTTAAAAAGATGATTAGAACCAATTCCTGCTCTCACAAGCAGTTTACAGTCTAGTTGAGAAGTCACGAGGCATATGCATATGACACAATTATCAAAAATGTCAGTATTGTTTGTGTACATATAAATTCAATCAGAAACAGTGATAGAAGAAAACAAAAATCCATGGTCAAAATAATGTTTATCATCATCATCACCATTGAGATCATCATTATCATTATCACATCATACATACACACACATGTATATGTGACCATATATGATCATATGTGTATGTACATACATACATGTGTATATACATGCGTATATGTATATGTATGTGTATGGATACACACTTCACACACATACATGCATATATATGCACCTAAGTGGCACAGTGGATAGAGCTTTGGACCTGGCTGGATTCAGGAAGACCTCAGTTCAAATCTAGCTTCAGACACTTCCTAGCTGTGTGAGCCTGGGCAGATCACTTAACTTTGTTTGCCTCAGTTTCTTCATCTACAAAATGAGTTGGAGAAGGAAATGGCAAATCATTCTTGTGTCTTTGCCAAGAAAACCTGAAATGGGGTTATGAAGAGTCAGACGTGAGTAAATATGACTGAAATATACACACACTCACTCACTACATATTCCTTTTAGACATACATACATATATGTGGGGGGAAGGACTGAGAGAGAGAGAGAGAGAGAGAGAGAGAGAGAGAGAGAGAGAGAGAAAGAATCAGTATCACCATTATTTAGGGGTAGTCCTGGAGACTGGAAGTCATCTGTTAAAGTACTACTTCTGACATCTCAGTGCTTTAGGCAGTTCTTTAAGATCATACATTTCAGAAAAGGTTGCATTGGCCAAGGGAGTTTCCTATATCAATGAAATGATAAGTCTACTAGGTTAAAATAACAACTTGCTACTTTTGATAAGACACTTCACCTCTCTGCACTTCAGTTTCCTGGTTTATAAAATTAAAGAGTTAGATGATAACCACCAAATTCCCCTCCACCTCTATATTCTGTGATACTAAGTTGTTCCTACCTCCAGGAAGACTTAACTAGCCTGGCCCACACTGACCTTTTCCTTCTCTGTACTGCTCTAAAATATAGTTTTCTAACAGGCAGTCTTTCCTAGCCAAGCAGGTTGATGAAAGAAACTACAACCTTCTTTTTTCAATGGCATCCTCTATTTTTACCAATAAAGTATGACCCTCAATAAAAACTTTCAAATAATTTTTAAAGTAAGAAATCCCAGAGCCTATGTTTAAGTCTTTGGCCATGTAAGTGGAAAAATCATTAGATGAAACCACCCAGTGTCCACTTTACATAAGCAAGAATAATTAAGAACAGAATAAAGAAGAATCAGAGGTTCTAGTGAGTTTTGTGTATGTATGTGTTGGGTAGACATAGTAGTAAGGATATCACTCTAACAATGTGTTGGAATAAAATGAGGCTGAACAGATAATATGGGTTCAAATTATGAAGAGTTGACATTTGAGCAAGGAAATTAATCTGGCAGTGGTATGTAGGTGGTAAGAGACTAAGGTGACTAAAACTAGAGAAAGGGAAAACAGCTAGGGAAGAATGTGTGGAAGGCTTGAGGCAATGAGGGCCTGGTTGAGATCAGATAGTATCATGCACACCAACATTTTGTAAACCTTTAGGGGCTATATAAATGTTAACTCTGATCATTAATTTTATTGAGGATGGTGGCAATGTGAATGGAAAAAGAAGGTCTTATTTCAAGCTACAGTTTTTAAGGATTAAGTAACATATTTGATGGCTGACTGAAGATAAGGAATAATGGAGAAGAGTCAAAGATAAATCTAGTATCATTTGGCAGAAATGAAAGTATAGTTTAAAGAAAAGAGAAAGTCTAAGAGTTTTAGTTGGAACCCTCAATTTTAGGGTTGGCAAGACTGGCCCCTGATTATAGTATTACTAAGCAAGCTGTGAAAATACAACACATCAGATGAATGTCCATGTGCCCAGGACCTCATATATTGCCTACAGATCCATCATTTTTCTACCACATCAAATTTCAGCTCTTGGAATCAATATTTAAATTTATCTCCTGTTTCATATTTACATTTTGGAAAAAAAAAGTCTGGTAGCCATTTTACCTTACCTTGCTTTTTGGTTTCCATTTTCCTGATTTGGAGTTATGATGGAGAACTGTGTCTAGATTCTCTTTAGAACTGTTGTACCTGAGCATTACTCCCCACTCTCTTTCCTTTCCTCAGGAGACCATTATCCACCATTGCCCTAATTTGGTATATGACCACTCTACCCAGCATAGATAGAACAGAAATAGCGAACACTGCAGGATTCCCCATCACAAGTATCAAAGTTTAAACCATTGGTGTCCAAGTTCAAACCAGTAATAGAAAATAAAAGATAATCCTAGTCAAGGCCTTCACTGTACCAAAACAACAATAATAGAGCTAGGACTACCATTCTATTGCACTGGGCATTTTGGGGGGAGTGAAGAATATATTGTGGAAGCACTGATTTCCTTGTCAAGAATAACAAAGAAAGAGCTAACACAGAAATAAGTAACAATAGCTTTGATTTTAAGTATCATCTTCCCACCAGAGAGGGGATTTTTTAGCTTTGATCAGACTTGCTATGTAAATACATATTTACATGGTATACATAATAATAGTTGAATGATCAGCACTAACAACATGAAAAAGAAAATAAAAGAGAAAGAAGGGGGTGAAGGCAAGCAGGGTGGAGAGAAATGTTACCATCATTGTACCATGAATGTTTCCTTATTAGTAAATTTCACATGTACAAATGTTGGTTGAGGGGTTATTCTGACAGCTAAATATACTTGATGAAAAAAATTATACCTTAGGAAATTGTTATATACTTAGATTGTATGCCACTTTTCTGAATCCTATGAGTGAGCTCTGGTGCTCTTGCTATATGTGGTATTCTCAGCTTTGAAAAATAGTGTCTAAAGGCCAAAAACGCTGACCTATGCTGACTCTGCTTGTTGTGATATATTTGCTACAAACATGATGCTTTTTCCAAGTTGTCTTTTTTTTTTAGTTACTTCCACTTTTTTAGTAGGTGTTTCCTTATTGGGAATGCAGAGATCTGGAGTGAATAAGTTTGTTTGCCTATGCTCAGTCTGGTAAAGATCCTAGGCCCCTGAGGTGAGGGAAGCAATTATAGCACAACTTGTTTAGGTGTTATTCTTGACAAATACAACACAGGTGTGAGGAAACATAATCTAGATAGCAAGTTGTTACATTTTGCTAGATCATATGAACTGGAGCTCAAAGCCAGGGGTATCAAAGAAGTGAACAGAGAAGGGTAGGCTCTAGGTTAGGGCCAAGCATGGTCGATATCCTCATTGAAATGAGATGAGCAGGTCAAGAAGAATTTATTAAGAGTTTACTATGAACTACGTACTATGTTAAATGTTGGGGATGCATATAAAGGGGGAAAAAAACAAAAACCATGGTCTCTATCATCAAGGAACTCACATTCTAATGTGCAAGTAAGTTTACTTACAAGTTATTTACGGTATAGATGGAAGGTCACAAAAGGACAGACATAGTGAATTAGAATAGGATCAGGAAAACTAGTAGGCAGCAGGCTGAGTAACCTACTAAGGCTAGACCTTAGAAGGTGAAGTGAGGAGGGAGTACATTCCAGAATATGGGACAATCCATATACTGACGACAGAGCACATGATGGAACACTGGATTTGAGGAACAACAAGCAGGTCAGTTGAATTGTAAAATAAAAATATGACAGAATAAAATGTAAAATAACCTTGGAAAAGATTGTGAAGAATAATGAATGACAAGCTGGGAAGATTGTATCCTGTCTTATAGGTCATTGGGAGCCACTGAAGAACCTTGAACAGAAGAGTAGTGTTATTAGACCTGTGCTGTTGGAAAACTATTTTGGCTGCTATGTAGAGAAATTATTTTTAAAGTAAGTACCAACACTCCCAATAGACTTTGGCAGGGCCCTAAAGAGTAGCAAATTAGAGGTTGTAAAGATGGATCAAATGCCGCCATCTCCACAATAGACAATCCCAGGACTTGTCTCAACCACTAAGACATCCCTATTCATTAGTTAGGGACCAATACTTCTCTATTCCATCCCATCTTGTTGCTGGACTTCTGTAGCTGTACAAGTACCTAATCACTTCTTTTGGCTTAAGGCATTGGCCCCTGAGGGTGGTCAAAACCCCTCTGTAAACAAGGGACGAACACCAACAGCACACAGACAAAGCTCTTCTTGTAGAGCTTACCTAGACACTATTCCCCAAATCACCCTCCAGGTGCTTCCCCGCCTGGTCAGTTACTATTGAATAAGATCCCCACCCCAACTTTAATTTTCTTTTTTTTCAATTTCAATTTTTTTATTTATTTTTATGGAATAAAACACACATTTCCATAACAAAGTACAATAAAAGATGATTACATACGAACCACAAACTTACTATATATAACTTGCTATTCCTTTTAAGTATGCAGCAAAGTTATCATGCAAATTTCCTTTTTTCCCTTTTTTTTCTTCTTTCCACCCTACCTCAGAGATGGCTACCATTAGACACACACACACACACACATATATGCATATATACACATATATATGTGTATATATACATACATGCACACACATACACACACGCATATGTATGTATATATGTGTATAGGTATGCAAGTATAAGTTCTATATATATATATAAACATTATATGTATATATAAATACTTTATATGTAGTGTGTGTATGTGTATATGTGTGTGTATAAAATTATTTTATACATACTTCTATTTATCAGTTCTTTCTCTGGATACAGATAGCATCTTCCTTCATATGTCCTTTATAGTTAATTTGACTTTAACTTTCATTTTCCATGGGAGAGAGTTAGTCACCCAAGGTGAGCAGGCATGGCTATGTATTGCAGATGCTACTACATTATCTTTCCTCAAAAACCCACTCCTCTTTTGACCTTCTTAATTTTGGGGGGGGCTGGGCAATGGGGTTAAGTGACTTGCCCAGGTTCACACAGCTAGTAAGTGTTATATGTCTGAGGCCAGATTTGAACTCGGGTCCCCCTGAATCCAGGATTGGTGCTCTATGCACTGCAATACCTCACTGCCCCAGACTTTCTTAATTTCTAATGAGGATAGCCTTCATCCTCCCAATCATCCAGATCATCAACCTACATGCCTTCTTTGACTCCTCACTCTCTCTACATATCCAATTAGTGGTCAAATCTTTTTGCATCCCACATATCTAATCAGTTGCCAAATCTTATTGATTTTTGCCTCCAGAATATTGCTTTCTCTCTATTAACAGTGTTGCCATCTCATTCAGTCCTCATCACCTCTGACATGAACTATTTTAATAACATATACACTTTGCATCTCTCCACTCCAATTCATCCTCCATAGAGCTGACAAATGGTTATTCCTAAACCTAGGTATGACTATGTTGCTCTTTTACTCAATAATCTCCAGTGGCTTCTTCATGTTCAGGAGAAATATTCTTTAAAAATTTCTATTTATATGTTAATTTTATGAAAGGTACCTAATAATTAGTGTAGTAGTACATTTGTATCATTTAGATCATGTATAAATAACTATGCATGAGTTTTGGGCACATAGTCTTTTTTTTCTAATGAGTACACAATTAAACAAACATGCTGGGAGACCAATGATATATCAGATAGATGGAAGAGAAGAGATATTGGAAATAGGTAGCACAGTAAGAGAAGAATCACAATATTTGGTGACAGCCTGAAGTATTAGAGGAAAAGTGACATTTACAAGAAATGTGGAGATGACCTCAAAGGTCCCTTCCAGCTTTAAATCTCTTATCCTATTGCTTTCCCATCTCTAGCTCTAGGAGTTCTATTTGTTCTCTGGGGATAGAGCCAAAAGGCTTTTAATAGGACATTGGACCAGATCCCTGACATCTTCCTCCCCTTCCCCCATCTCAGACAGCTCTCGTTGGTTCTAGCCCTTTACAACTGATGACTGTTTATAGCTCCAGAGCAGAGAAGCCCTGGGAGTTCAGGGATGCAAACTTGGAAGGCTTTAAATCTCACACTTAACCTAGCTGTGGCCATACTTATAAATCAACTATGGTCCTTGTCTGGAGGCAGTAAGGCTAACAATACATAAACAAAACTTGGGATTTTTCAGGGTTAGAGATGAAATTACTGCTTCCCAGCTTTGGGGGGAGCTGCTAAAGAGTGTGTTTTGTGTGTGTATGCGTGATTATTTATATGTGTGAATGTGTCTGAGTGTCATTGTATATGTGCTTGTAGGATTATTGATTGAGAGTTGGAATGAACCTTAGATGCCATCTTGTCCAATCCCCTTATTTTAAAGAAGAGGAAACTGAGGCCCCAAAAAGGTAAGCAATTTCTACCTTTTGAACATTCAAAAATTATACTATTTAAATCATAATTATGTCTGTGTATGCTTTCCCTCTACCCACTATAAGCCATCTGTTATTTACAAATAGGGCAGGGGGAAATTAAGTAAACAAATTGACACATGTGGCAGATCTACTAATAAATACACAGCACACCATGAATGGCATCCTCATCCTCACTTCTATGATGAAAAGATGGATGTACATTTTTACACCTCTTATCCCTGACTAACATTGGTTATTACAGTTACCCAGAGTGCAGTTTGTTTAGCTTTTCCCAAATCTATAAACATCTGCTCTTTTCCATTTCTGTGCTATCACAAATAAGTTCTGCTGTGAATATTTTGGTATATTCTTTCTATTTTTGACTTCTTCATGATACGTGTCCAGCAGAAAGAATGCCAGACTGAAGCCAGTGAAGAATTTCACTACTTTTTTGCGTAATTCCAAATTATTTTCCAAAATGGTTGGACTAATTTAAAATTCCAGTAGGACTGTATTATCCACTTTTTTTCTCTCTCAAATTCCTTCCAACAACGACAATTTCTACCTTTTGTTTTATTTATTCATTCTTTGTGAGATTTTTGCTTATCATTTTTCTTATGATTAGTAATTTAGAGCAGCATTTTATACTGCTCTTTATAGGTTTGCAATATTTTCTTTTGTGACCTGTTCATATTCTTTGATCATTTTTCTATTGGAGAATGAATCTTGGTTTTGTAAGTTTGTGTTAATTTCCCCAAACTGCATCTATATCCCTACATAATTCCCCAGAGAGCTGTCCTCTATCAGACATATTCAAAACAAATATTTTTCCAAAAAGCAATTTCACATTTTATCCTAGTGCATTGAATGTACACATGCATAAGCTTTTTAATCTATTGTAAACAAAATTGTATTTTTTTATTTCATTATATCCTTTATCCATTGTTTGGTCAAGAATTCTTCATCTCTGCCATAGCGGTGAAAGGAATCTCTTTCCATTTTCCTCCAACTCTTTTTAGTAGTGTGATCTTTGATGAAATTCTGAAGATTCAAAAGGAAAAAAAAAACAACTCTTTATGAAACCAGAAAGCATGAGTTATTTGAAGAAATGGATTTGGATGCAAAGGAACTTACCAACCAGCTTAAATAAGATAGAAACAAGGGCAGGAAACAGAGGTTGAATATAAGAACATTCCATACCTCAAGCCCAATTTGAAGGTCAAAATCCTTGATGAACATGATAGGAAATGAAAAACCATGCTCTCTTTCTGTTATTTGTTAACTTTATACAATCTGCACTCTGCAGAAGACCTATCTTTTTTTTAATTGTGGATATTTGGGAACTTTTCCTTGATTGTCTACCATTTAATGAGATTATCCAGGGAATTCTTCTCATCACTCCCTATCCAACAACTTTCCTGAACTTCATGATTTCCAGAAATTCATAATTCTGCAATATGAAATCTACTCTGAAACTCTTACCTCCTCAGATCTCAAAGCATTCCTCATCCATCTGCAGGACTTCATCAACCTCTCCCCTCAATTCTCCTACCTCTCACCCCTACTTTTCAGTTTCTTTTTTTGTGTATTATATTCCCCCATTAGACTGTGAGCTCCTTAAAGGGAAGGACTATTTTAAACAATTTTATATTTGTGTTTGGCTATTTGTCCTTCCTTCAACCCTTTGCATGCATATATTTATTTTTGTAAGTTTATCCGAACACTCCCTTGTGACCATACTGATTTCATTAATACCTTTCCCTTTTCTTCCTTATAAGATAATTTTCCATTGTGTTATTAGTGTCTCACTCCTAAGATCATTTTACCCCTTTTGATTTCTACATGTTTTAGCCTTGGCCAAGTAATCATATCTTTTCTTCCTCTGGATTTTTTGAAATCTACTTTCAGGCATGGATGATTCTGCCTACTTTTCTGCACCAAAATATAATGAAGAACTTGTTTTCTTTTCGCCTTTTGCTTCCTTACTCTTAAAAAAGGAGGAAAGATAGATTCTAGAAATCTCATTAAAAATTTTGCTTGCCTTTGCATGTGAGCAGCTATTTAAAAAAAATATACTGGCTCCTTCTAGCTAAAGGACTGTTTTGAGGGAAATGCCTGAAAATAGTAAAATTCTCATTTTGATTAGAGTGTTTCATTCTACATACTTGTATTCCTAGCATCTAGCCCAGTGATTGTAACATCATACACACTTAATAAATACTTGATTGATTGCTGTGTCATCATCATCATAGTTGGTGAATATTTGTTGTTTCCATTATGTGCCAGACTATTTTCTTTCATTTCTGATAGACTGAGGAGATGAACCTCCAAAAGAAGATTTAATTCAGCAGCAGAGTATAGGACATAGAGGGGAATAAAAAAGAAGCTTTAAAAAAGAAGTTTAAAAACAAACAAAAACATTTCATACCATCCAGGTGTGTTGAAGTGAAAATTTGAAAACAAAACCCTGGGGGGAGAAAGATGGGAGTGGGGTGTGGGAAGGGACTAAGCATTTATATAGCACCTACTACATGTGAAGCTCTGTGTTAAGTGTTTTATACACATTGTCCTATTTGAGTCTTACAACAACTCTTTGATTTGGGTACTGTTAGTCCCATTTTACAGTTGAAGCAACTAAGGCAGATAGAGGTTAAGTGACTTACCCAGCCTCACACAGCTATTAAATATCTGAAATCAAATCTGATGATTAAATTCAAATCTTCCTGACTTCAGGACCAGAATTCTATCCACTACCCAATTAGCCACTTATAAGCAGCAAATAGAGATTTTATAAAACTAAGTAGTAGCTTCCTGGATGATTTTGGAAAACCAGCTCTACTGTGTGAATACAGAGGTAGCAAAAAAAACATCATTTTAAAACTGGCTAACATAGAAAAGCCTGTTCTATGCCCTTTGCTTCTTCTAGCCCATAACAAGACATTTCTTCACCTGGGGAAAAACTAATAATAATAACAGTGTTTGTACAGCATTTTAATGTTTGTAGAGCACTTTACACATGCTATCTGATTTGATTCTCACAATAACCCTGTGTGGTATGTGCTAGTATTTTCTTATTTTACAGATAAAGAAACTGAGGCTTAAAGAGGTATAGTGATTTGCCTAGGGTCACACATAAGTGTCTAAAATAGGATTAAAAATCAGGTTTCCTTACTTCAAAGTCCAGTGTTCTATACATGTTGCCACCTAGCTACTTCCAGGACTTAGAAAGGAGAAGGGAGGTATTTGGATACTTTCCCAGGGTTCAGCCTTCCAAGGGAGGAAGAAATTTTGGTAAAACACAAAATCTTTATGTTGCTCAAGTGTTGACTATTGTTGGAAAAGGTGGGCTGGGAGCAGGGGTGTGTTGGTTAACACAGGGAAGTGGGGGGAGGGAAATGGACTCATTTTTACAAGTTTAATCTGCATTACTAACATTTTCCAACCACGTCCTTAAGTACAGATAATCAATATAACAATAAATTAAGCTGTGATTGTTATGTTTGCTGATTTCTGAGGTGTGAAAGCACACAATGAAAATTTAACAATGTACTCTCTAGAACCAGTACTAGCTGGCTCCAACATACCCTTGTTTGGGAGTATGGTCCTGCCCCTGGAAAATATGAGGTTTCTAAACCATTGAAGAACTGATTAGTGGTTCTGTCAGCATCCTCTAAATTTTTTCAACAACCAGGGACAGCACTCTGATCACCCTGTTCTTGTCCTTTCTGTATCTCCTGGACACCCTTTTTACCATATAACCCCACTGTTGTTGAGTTGTTTCAGTAGTGTTCCACTCTCAGTTACTTCACTTGGGCTTTTCTTGGCAAAGATACTGGAGTGGTTGGCCATTTCCTTCTCCAGCTCATTTACAGATGAGGCAACTGAGGGAAAAAGTAACTTGCCCAGGGTCACACAGCTAGTAAGGATCTAAGGCCAGATTTGAATTTGGGTCCTCCTGACTCCAAAGCTGGTGTTCTGTCCACTGCCCCATCTAGCTGCCCATGTAAACCCACAGTATCTGTCTAATTCACTTCAGTTAAGATATCACATGTTAAACTATTCAAATTGCATTGTCCCTTCAATTCTAACTTCTGTCTGCATAGGTGTTACCTGGCCAATGGAGAAGGCAGTTGTAAAGGTTTCAAACTAAGGTGAGGAATACCTAAATCACTGGGTATTATTGCATGGGAAGTCATTATTATTTATGATGTCTTCTGGTGATTTCAAAGGTGTTTCTTTCCTCTGAAATTGGGGGAGGAATGTTCTGTGTAACATTCAGCTTTCACACACTTCTATTTTTCAAGGATTGGCTTCTTTCATGTCTTTGAAAATTAAGAAAATTTTATAAGATTATATGCAAACTTGAATCCTTGCCTAGACATTTCTGGTATTAGGATCTGACCTTATCTAATTCCCATGAAATCCAGGCACAGATATAGGAGGCACTGGTGGGAATAAGAATTAGTCTAGTAATTAACAACTTATGATGCAGAAACTAGAAGAAGGTAAATTTAAAAGCACTCTGTAACTCTAAAGGAAATACAATTTTCAAAGGTTTAATGCAAAACTTTCCACATCTATTATGCAATTGTTTGAGTGTAACTTCTACATAGCAGCCACACAGAAATATTAATGCATTCCAAATTTTGTCAGATAATTTTGATAAAGTGTTTATTTCATCGTCGTAGTGTTCATTCTAAATTTCTCCTGGAGACTCATGACCATTGCTTATCAACTATGCCAACTCATCAACAATCTAGCTTTTGGAAGAAAGAATATATTCATCTTTGAATTGATGGGGTCACAGTTATCATCAGTACGTCCTTTGTCTCACATTCTAAAGTCTTGACTAAGAATAAAGGTGTTGTCTTGTTCAGCCTGTATCAGAGCTTCTTAGTGTCACAATGACCTTGAAGATTATTTAGTCCTGTCCTCAAAATTATTCCACCAGGCCATATTTTTAAATTCCTCCTTTTAAAAAGTCTTTAATTATTTTACATATTATTTTCTTTTTACATTTTGAGATCCAGATTCTCTCCCTTCCTTCCACACCTCTCCTACCCACTGAGAAGGCAAACAGTAAGATGTCAGTTATACATGGGAAAAAATACAAAACATGTTTCCATATTAGCCAAATCACCAAAAAAAGCAAAAGAAAGTAAGAAAGAAAAAAAATTATATTCAATTTATAATCAGAGTTCATCAGTTCTCTTCTGGAAGTGAATAGCATTTTTTCATGATGAGTTCTTTGGAATTGTCTTGGATTACTGTGTTGATGACAGTAGCCAAGTCTTTCATAGTTGATCATCATTACATTGCTCTGCACACAGTGGATAAAGTGCCAAGCCAAAAGTCAGGAAAACCTTAGTTCTAATCCAGCCTCAGGTACTTACTAGTTATATGACCCTGCGTAAGTCACTTAACTCTGTTTTCCTCTGTTTCTCATTTCTAAAATGATCAGGAGAAGGAAATGGCAAACTGCTCCAAGTCCAAGTGAAGAAAAGAGTGGGACACAACTGAAACAACTCAATAGCAGCAGGTTTATATGGCAAAAAGGGTGCCCAGGAGAAAACCCCAAATAGGGTCACAAAGAGTCAGACATGACTGAAAATGACTAAACAACAACAAAATACTCTATAAAATATAAATACACAGTCTTCTCACTTCAATTTGCATGAATTTATATGTCTAGTCATTTTTTCCCAGAAATCACCTCTCTCATCATTTGTACAACAGCATTCATTTTTGAATGTTGTTCATTTGTACATCATTCCAGCCAAATCATATGCCACAACTTACTTGTTCAGTCATTTCCCAATTGATGAGCATCCCCTATATTTCCAATTCTTTTCCATGTTAAAAGAGCTGCTATAAATATTTGTACATATGGGTCCTTTTCCTTTTTTATCAATTTCCTTGGGAAACAGACTTAGTAATGGTATTGCTGAATCAAAGAGTTATGCACAATTTTATAGCCCTTTGGGCATAATTCTAGATTGTTCTCATAGACTAATTCACTACTCCACTAACAATTCAATAATGTACCTATTTTCCCTCATCCCCTCCTGCATTTGTCATTTTTGACAGATGTGAGGTGATATCTCAGAGTATTATTTTTAATTCACCTTTCTCTAATCAATAGTGATTTAGTGCATTTTTCATATGACT
Source organism: Vombatus ursinus (assembly GCF_900497805.2). Lineage (NCBI taxonomy): Eukaryota > Metazoa > Chordata > Mammalia > Diprotodontia > Vombatidae > Vombatus > Vombatus ursinus. The sequence goes on from NW_020954599.1 coordinate 25,473,189, forward strand.
ATAGATAGTTTTTATTTTTTCTGAAAATTGCTTGTTAATGTCCTTTGACCATTTATCAATCGGGGAATGGATCTTTTTTTTAAAATAAATTTGAATTATGCGGCAGCTAGGTGGCACAGTGGATAGAGCATTGGCCTTGAAGTCAGGAGGACCTGAGTTCAAAATCTGGCCTCAGACACTTGATACTTACTAGCTGTGTGACCCTGGGCAAGTCACTTAACCCCATTGCCTAGCAAAGAAAACAAAAAATAAATAAATAAATTTGAATCAGTTCCTTATGTATTTGATAATTGAGGCCTTTATCAGAGAAATTTTCTGTAGTTATTGACTATGATGCTTTTTAGCAAAATGTAGCTTGCCTGATTATCCCTTTCAACTAGGACTATTTTTGCTTTGGTTTTGTTTGAGACCATCATTGCCACCCTTGCTCTTCTCTCTTTAACTGAAGCATGAAACTCTACTCCAGACCTTCATTTCAATTCTCTATGTGTCTTTCTGTCTCAAATGTGTTTCTTATATATATTAAATCGTTTGATTCTGGAGTCCAATCCATTATGCTATCAGCTTATATTCCCCGGCTTAGCTCGCCCCATTCCCATTTATAGTCATGATGACTAACTGAATTTCCCTTCATCACATTTTCTTCTGTTTATACTTCTCTCTCTCACTCTCTCTCTGTCTCTGTCTCTCTCTGTCTCTCTGTCTCTCTCTGTCTCTCTCTCTCTCCTTCCTCCCCTCTCTATTTCTCTCATCCTCAAAAGTCTTTCTTGTTTCCAAGCACTCCATCCCTTGATTTATTCTCTCCTTTATGAACCACTACTGATGAGAGTGAGGTTCAACACTTGCCTGCCACCATCTCCCACAATTTTCCTTGCTCTTCCTTGCATGTCTCTTTTAAGTGAGAAAAATTTCCCCATTCTACTTTTCTCTTCCCCATTTTTAGTGCATCCCTCTTTCCTGTCCCTACATGCTCATTTTAGAAACTATCCCAACATAGTGAATTCACTCCTGTGCCCCCTATCTATGCATAGTCTTTCTAACTGTTTAAATAATGATAAAGTTCTTAGGAGTTACATTTATAATCTTCTTATAAAAGAATGTAAAAAGTTTAACTCTATAGAGTCACTTATGACTAGTCTTTCATGTTTTTTTTTCTTTTTTTTTTCATGCTTTTCTTGAGTCTTGTGTTTGAATGTCAAATTTCCTATGCACCTCTGGTCTTTAAATCAGGAATGCTCAGAATTCCTCTATTTCATTAATTACACATTTTATTTTCTTCTGAAGGGTTATATTCAGTTTTTCTGTGTAAGTCATGTTTGGTTGTAATCCTAGAACCTTTCCCTCCAGAATATTATATTCCTAACTCTTTGCTCTTTTAAAATAGAAGCTGAAAAATCTTATGTGATCCTGACTGTGGCTCCATGATATTTGAATTGTTTCTTTCTGACTGCTTGCAATTTTTCTCCTTGACCTGAAAGCTCTGGAATTTGGCTATAATATTCCTGGGGGTTTTCATTTTGGGATTCAGGAATTGATCACTGGATCCTTTCAATGTTAATTTTACTCTCTGGCACTAAGATATTGGTCAGTTTTACTTTTTAATTTCTTGAAAATTGATGTCTAGTTTCTTTTTTTATCATGGCATGCAGTTAGTCCAATACTTTTTAAATGATTTCTTTTTGATCTATTTTACAGTGTTTTTCCAGAGAGATATTTCACATTTTATTTTATTTTTTTTTTCATTCTTCTGACTTTGTTTTATTTTTTCTTGGAGTTTCATGGAGTCATTATCTTAACAATAGTTATTTTCTCTTCCAAAGAGCCTCTCACTAAATAAATATTTTCCTGTTTGACAGACTACAGCCAGCTCAGAAACTTGGAAACAAATAAATAAAAGGAAATTTTCAGGGTAGAACATTTCTATTTCCTTAGATTATTAGTCACTGACCTGTGACCAGGTAATGAAAAGGATAGGCAGAAGAAGGCATCCAGAGAATTAAGGTCTAGTCTCATATGCATCATAATCCTGCTGCCACATGCTTATTCTGCAGGCCTTCATTTTTTCTAAGGGAAGGAGAAGGAAAGAAATGCCTACCTTTTCCCTTTATTGGAAGTCTAAGGTAGAAAAAAGCATGGAAAAGGGTCTCAAGGAGAGAATGTCCCAAAAGAGAAAGGAAAAGGTATTTCTACAATTCTTATAGGCCACAGTTATCAATTAGATTCCAAAATTGTGAACCTCTGTCCATAGTTCTTCAGGTACTCTATCTATCAGATCTAATCCTTTAAATTTATTCATCACTTTCACTTCATATCAATAAGGGATGTTATATAGATCATACCCATATGGTCTGACAGTTTTCCCTACTTTTTTTTTTAATTTAAGTTTAAATTTTGTAACAAGAAGCTTGTGATTTTAGCGACAGTTAGCTCCAGGTCTTGTTTTAACTGACTGTATAGAGTTTCTCCACCATTGTCTGCAAAGTGTACAAATCAATTTGATTTCTATAGTGACCATCTAGTAATGTCCATGTGTATAATCACCTTTTGGGTTGTTGAACAAGAGTGTTTGCTATGACCAGCAAGTTATCTTAACAAAATTCTGCTCTGCTTCATTATCTACTCCAATGCCAAACTTACCTATTATTCTAGTTATGTTTTGATTTCCAATTTTATCATTCCAATCCCTGATGAATATGACATCTTTTTCTGTGTGTGTGTATTATTTCTGGAAGATTTTGTCAGGTCTTCATAAAACTGATCAACTTTGGTATTAGTAGTTGCAGCATTGACTTATACTACTATGATATTAAATGGTTTGCCTTAAATTCAAACTGATATCATTCTGTCATTTTTGAAATTATACCCTAGTAGTGCTTTTATCATCCTTTTATTGACTATGAGACCTACTCCATTTTTTCTAAGGAATTCTTGCCCACAGTAGTATATGGGTGATCACCTGAATTATATTCATCAATTCTTGTCCATTTAATTTCACTGACACCCAAGATGTCTATGTTTAATTTTTCCATCTCCTGTTTGACCACATTCAGCTTACCTTGGTTCATAGATCTTACATTCCAGGTCCCTATGCAAGATTCACCTTTACAGCATCAAACATATTAAAAGCTAAGCTTCCTTTTGCCTTTGGCCTAGCAACTTCATTAGTAATGGAGCTACTTGTAGCTGTCCTCTATTCTTCCCTATTAATATATTGGACACTTTTCAACCTGGGGGGGCTCATGTTCTGATATCTTCCTTTTTATCATTTCAGTACTGTCCATGGGGATTTCTTGGCAAAGATACTGGAGAAGGAAAGTGAAAGGTATGGAGAAAGAGAAAATATATATATTTAACTGAATGCAAAATTCTAAAGAATAGCAAGAAAGGTAAGAAGGTTTGTTTACATGACCAATGCAAAGAAATGGAAGAAAACAACAGAATGAGAAAGACAAGTGATCTCTTTAAGAAAATTAGAAATGTTGAGGGAATATTTCATGCAAAAAAAATGGGCTTAGTGTCTTTGACCCAGCAATAGCACTTCTAGGGCTGTATCCTAAAGAGATCACACAAATGGGAAAAGGACCCAAAAATACAAAAATATTTATAGCAGTTATTTTTGCAGTGGCAAAGAATTGGAAATTGAGAAGATGCCCATCAATTGAGGAATGGCTGAACAAGTTGTGGTATATGAATGTAATGGAATACTACTGTGCTATAAGAAATGATGAACAGGCTGACTTCAGAAAAACCTGGAAAGACTTGTATGGTCTGATGCTGGGTGAAGTGAGCAGAAACAGGAGAACATTGTACACAGTAACAGTAATTCCTGATATTGATAGACTTAACCCTTCTCAGCAATACAAGGATCTAAGACATCTTCAAAGGCCTCATGATGGAGAATACTATCCACATTCAAAGAAAAAACTATGGAGTTTGAATGCAGATCGAAACATACTATTTGCTATTTTTCTTCTTCTGTTGTGTTTTGTTTCCTCTTTCTGGTGGTTCCTCCTATTAGTTCTAATTCTTACTTACAACATCACTAATGTGAAAATATGTTTAATAGGAATGTATATGTATAGCCTTTATAAGATTGTGTGCCATCTTGGGAGGGGGAGAAAAGTTTAAAACCCAAAAGCTTATGGAAGGGATTGTTGATAATTCAAAATAAATTAATTAAAAATGGGCTTGATAAAAGACAAAAATGGTAGGGATTTAACAAAAGTAGAAGAGGTTTAGAAGAGGTGGCAAGAATGCACAGAAGAACTATATAGGAAAGATCTTAACATCACTGATAACCATGATGGTGTGGTTACTTATCTAGAGTAATTCCTGGAAAATGTAATCAAGTGAGCCTTATGAAGCATAGCTAACAATATGGCTAGTGAAGTTAATGGCATTCTAGCTGAGCTATTTAAAAACCTAAAAGATGATGTGGTTAAAGTGCTGCCCTCAACATGCTAGCAAATTTGGAAAACTCAGCAGTGGTCACTGGATTGGAAAAAAAATCAATTCATGTCCAAGTCCTAAAGAAAGCTAATTTTAAGGAATGTTTAAATTATCAAACAATTCTGCTCATTTCATATACCAGCAAGCTTATGCTTAAGATTCTGAAAGCTAGACTTCAGCAATATGTGAACCAAGAAATACCAGAAGAGCAGTCTGGTTTTCAAGAGGCAGAGGAATGAGAAACCACATTGCAAGTATTTGCTTGATTATCGAGAAAGCAAAGGAGTTCCAGAAAAATAGCTCCTTCTGCTTCACTGACTATGCTAAAGTCTTTGACTATGTGGATCACAGAAAAATGTGGCAAGTCTTCAAAGAGATGGGAGTACCAGATCATCTTACTTGACTCCTGAGGAACTTGTGTGTGGGTCAAGAAGCAACAGTGAAACCAAATACAGAACAAATATAGAACAAAATACAGATTGGTTTAAGATTAAAAAATGAGTACAACCAGACTGTATATTGTCACCTCATGTAAGCAATTAATATGCACAGTACATCATGTAAAATGTCAGGCTAGATGAATCAAAACCAGAATTAAGGTTGATGGGAGAAATATCAACAATCTCAGATATGCAGATGATACCACTCTGCTGGCAGTAAACGAAGAGGAATTAAGAAGCCTCTTGACGAGGGTTAAAAAAGATGGTGTAAAAGCTGGCTGGAAGCTTAACACCTAAAAAACTAAGATCTTGGCAAGTGGTCCCATCATTTCCTAGCAAATAGAGGGAGAAGAAATGGAAACAATGTCAGCCTTTATGTTCTGGGGCTCAAAGATCACTGCAGAAAGTGACTACAGCCATAAAATTAAAAGACACTTGCTCTTGGAAGGAAATCTGTGGCGAATCTGGACAGCGTACTGAAAACCAGAGATATTACCTTTCCAGCAAAGGTCTGTAGAATCAAAGCTAGGTTGCTGTTGTTGTTATTGTTGTTATTGTTTCCCCTAGTAGCAATGTATGGCTGTAAGAGTTGAACTATAAGGAAAGCTAAGTACCTTAGAATCAATGCTTTTAAATTGTAGTGCTAGAGAAGACTTTTGAGAGTCCCATGGACAGCAAAGAGATCAAATCAGTCAATACTTAAATAAATTAATTCAGGTTATTTGCTGGAAGTTCAAATACTGAACCTGAAACTTAAATATTTTGGTCACATAAGGAGAAGACAGAATTCATTGGAAAAGACCTTAATGTTGGGGAAGACTGAAGGCAAAAATGTAGGGAACAACAGAGAATAAAATGGATAGATGGTTTCATGGGGGAAAAAAGAACATGAATTTGCACAAACTTTGAGAAATAGCAGAGGATAGACAGTCCATGGGGTCATGACGAGTCAGACATGACCAAATAACTAACTGAGTAACATCTATTAGAGTCCACCCTCTTTGCCAGCTGAGTGGAAAATGGATTTGAATGGGAAGCTATTTGAAGCAAGAAGATCAGCTACAAGTCTAGTAAAGTAGTACAAGTGAGAGATGAAGAAGACAATGGAGAAAATGTGACATATCTATATATCTCTCACCTAGGTCTATATCTATCTATATGTATGGATATGTGTACAAATATACAAATACACACATAAGAGAGATGTGGTGAGGGTAGAAATGAGAGGCTTTTACAATAGATTGGTTAATGGGTCAGTGAGAGTGAATAGTTAAAGATGACACCAAAGTTGCAGGCCTGGGTAATGGGAGGATGGTGTTGTCATTGACAGTGATGGCAAACTTTTGGAAAGGAGGAAAACTATGGGGAAAAATTTGAACATATTGACTTTGAAATGCTTACAGTACCTATAGTTTGAGATGTCCAAGAAACAGTTGATGTTATGACTATAACTCAGCAGAGAGGTTAGGCCTAGATACATAGAGCTGGGTATCATTGTCATAGAAATGTTAGGTGAACCCATAGGAACTGATCCCAATTTGGGTAGTATAGAAAAAAGGGGGAGTCCAGCATTGAGCCTTAGGGATAGCCCTGGTTATTGGGCATGACATTGATGAAGAACTATAATGAAAAAGTTACTAAGACCAAATAATTGACATACAGAAAAACTAGGAGAGTTCTCAGTATCTACCAACCCTATTTTCTATGGACACAAATGCAGAACAAGCTGAATAGGCACAAATGAGGTAAGCAAGATGAGAGTATATCTGCCTCCTATACTGGTAAATACTGCGTAGAAATCCTGGAGAAGCACAAGCCATTAAATTGAACTAGTGAACATTTCTCTGCCCATCCCACCACCACACACACACACACACACACACACACACACACACACACACTCACAACTTAGGCACAAAGAAAGTATATTCAGTCATGACAACTTCTAATGATTTCTCCTCTGTAATCCATTACTTTAATTCTTACACCATCCAATCAATTCATAAGTATTTAATAATTATATACTATATGCTAAACATTATGTGAAGTACTGGGAACACAAAGTCAAAAATGAGGCACTCCCTTCTCTCAAGGAGCATAAGTTCCACTGAGGAAATCCATTAACTAACCAATCATTACTGCTAAGATCAATCTCTATATCCAACCTACTTCTTATACTCCAGATATCTTTCTGACCCCTAACCCCATGCCTGCAAAGATGCTGGTACAATCCATCAATTCCCTTATCACAGTGACTTAATACCTTTGCTTGTCTCTACCTAATAGCCCTGCTGCATCTCTGGCTTCTGCTACCAAGACCCTGGTAAACTTGACTTCAAGCATTTTTGGTCCAGTGAACACAATTATCTTTTGGCACAAAGGCAATAAATATGAAAATGATAGTAACTCTACTTTGGTTTTTCTAAGGATTTCTAACTGTGAAAGAATATAATTGGATTTGATATGCAACAGTTTCCCAAAGGGATCATTCTTCCCTTTGCATACTAACTATGTGCCCTACTTTGCACAGAGAGAAGATACGTATCCTTTTCAACCTTACTCAGGTGCTCTCCCATCACCAAGTCTAAACTAACTGCAAGTAGTATATGCCATTTTGGAAAATAGGGATGTTGCTTTAGCCTCAAAACCATCACAGTCTAAAGATAATTACAATAGGTTTGGAATCAGATCTAGATTTTGATCTCAGTTCTGTCACTAACTAGCTACATGACCTTGGACAGATCACTTAATCCATCTGGGAAAAAAAGTGTTTTCATCTGAACAAATGAAGATGTTATCTCTAAGATCTGTTTTTAATTCTAAATTATATGATCCTATCATCTCTAAAGTTCCTTTCAATTAAAAAATATTTTTCATAGAGGTATTAAAAACATACTGACTTCTGGAGAATGACACACCCAGTTTTTGACTGTGTCTTAGTGCAGCTCCAGTCATGGCCTTAGATCAAGGGTTCTTAACTTGGAGGCTATGAACTTTTCTTTGTTTAATATTTTGATAACTGTAGTTTAACATAATTAGCTTCCTTTGTAACCTTATGCATTTCATTTTATGTATTTAAAAGCATCATACTTAGAAGGAGCCCATAAGTCTCACTAGACTGTCAAAGGGGTTAAGCACTTTTTTAGAGAGTCCTGATTGACCCTATGACATATGATGCTACCATGACACTTTGCTATGTCTATGATACACTTGCTGCCAAGAATTCTTCCAAAGGCATCTGAGGATATAGTTCTCCTCTGCTGGAAGAGTTAAAATTGCAAACCTCATGTCCTGGGACTTAGCAGGAATCTTCTAAAAAAAAAAGCTGTTCAATTATAGAATCTTCTGATACTCTGTATGGATGAATGATATATTAGAGTTTATCCTGTCCAACTCCATTGAGTATACCTCTATAACATCTTTTTTTTTTTGCATTTTTTCTTGGTGAGGCAGTAGGGGTTAAGTAACTTGCCCAGGGTCATATAGCTAGTAAGTGTCAAGTGTCTGAGACCAGATTTGAACTCAGGCCCTCCTGACTCCAAGGCCGGAGCTCTATGCAACATGCCACCTGGCTGCCCCTCTATAACATCTCTTACATTCATCTATTCTACATTCAAACTATAACCATCTTAGTTCAAGCCTCACCAGTCCTTTGTTTGGCTTCTTCCCCTCCTATCCATCCCTCATACAGCTGATAAACTGATATTCTTAAAGCGCAGGTCTGACTATATCACTCTTCTACTCAAGAAGCTTCAATAATTCCCTATTGCCTCAGAAAAGAAATATAAACTTCTTTTTTTTAGTATTTAAAATCCTTTACAATACATCCACATTACTCCTTCTCATGGATTCTATATTATCGTCAAATTGACTTACTGTTCCTCATTCATATTCTAGTCCTACTCTCTATTCATTTGAGCACATTGAACTCCATGATCATCTGTTGTGAATTCCAGAAGGTTCTCCCCTTTTACCTCTACCCCTTGGAACTCATTTCTCTCAAGAGTCAGTCCAAGTGCTCCCTCCTTTAAGAGATCTTTCCTGATTTCATCCACTTCTTAGACCTCTCCTGTCTCCTCAAAACATACACACACATTACAAAAGATAATTTTGTGTTTATTTTGTACATATCTCATATTTATTTATCTGTGAACATATTTTATCTACCCTTAAGAATGTAAGGGAGGCCCTTTGACCCAGCAATAGCATTTCTAGGTCTATATCCCAAAGAGATCATAAAAATGGGAAAAAAGAACCACATGTACACACATATTTATAACCACTCTTTTTGTGGTGGCAAAGAATTGGAAATTGAGGGAATGCCCATCAATTGAGGAATGGCTGAACAAGTTGTGGTATATGAATGTAATAGAATACTATTGTGATACAAGCAATTATGAGCAGGTGGACTACAAAAAAACCTGGAAAGACTTGTATGGACTGATGCTGAGTGAAGTGAGCAGAACCAGGAGAATGTTGTACACAGTAACAGCCACGTTGTGCAGTGACTAATGTTGATAGACTTAGCCCTTCTGAGCAATGCAAGGATCTAAGACTTCTCCAAAGGTCTCATGATGGAAAATGCTATCCACATCCAAAGAACTATGGAGTTTGAATGCAGATCAAAACATACTATTTGCTATTTTTTCTTCTGTTTTGTTTTGTTTCCTCTTTCTTGTGGTTCCTCCTATTGGTTCTAATTCTTCCTTACAACATCGCTAATGTGAAAATATGTTTAATAGGAATGTATATGTATAGCCAATATCAGATTGTGTGCTGTCTTGGGGAGGGAGGGGAAGAAAAATTTAAAACTCAAAAGCTGATGGAAGTGATTGTTGATAAATCAAAATAAACTAATAAAAAAAGAATGTAAGGAAGGTTAGAGAAGGTCTCACTTTTGTATTTATAGTTCCAACTACTATCACCCAGTTTATCTCACAAAAGACACTTTAAAATGTTTGTGAATTGATTAACTGAGGGAAAAAATTATGTAAAGTGGTCATGATAGTTGATTCCAAGTATTTGGAAATCTGTGATGTGGGAAAAAAAAGATTAAACTTACTCTATATAGGTCAATCTGAGGACAGAAATTGTCCCCAAGCTATTTAATATTTTTATCAATTTACTCGGAAGTAAAAATAATAAATAGATAAATAAAGAAATAAAGAAATAAACTTGCTTATCAAATTTTCGGAGGACTTGACATAAAGCTGGGAGAGAGAAGCTAACATATTGGATATTCAGAATCCAAAATGATCTGAGTAAACCAAAACTTTGGGTTGAATCTAATTAGATGAAGTTTAATAGGATGAATGTAAAATTATACCCTTAGGTTCAGAAAGTCAACTTCATAAACACAAGATACAAAGAATAGCTCTGCGGATGGGGCGGGGAGACATTTAAGATATTTGGTGTTAAGTTACAAAATGTATCCTAGCTGGCCAGGTTGGGGAAAATTTGTAACCAATGTGGACCCCCACCTCCACTTGTGTTTCTTTTGCCTCCTCCCTGGAGGCTGGTTAAAACCTATCCAGACTACTTTACTGCTCAAATTGTTTTGAAGAGATGAACATTACCACCTCTTTTTTAATGAGATGGAAGACCACTGGGGATTATGGCCTGCCTTACTTTTATACTTTATAGACATCAGGCTGATCAACTGATGCAACTGAAGAATTACATGGGGCCTTTCAGTCTAGGTACTACTTACCTTTCAAACTCCAGGATTGTTTCATCTACCCTGCATCTGAACTACCCTCTATGTACTGCCTTAGAATTGGAGTGTCAACTCCTCTGAAGAAGAGATTTTTTTTTTCATTTGAGTACTTAGCACTTAGCACAGTACTTGGTTCTTTCTTCAAATATTCCTTCCTTTCTTCCTTCTCATTACCTTTTCTTTCTTTCTTTCTTTCTT